>NC_089837.1:443182587-443523421 GCF_035609145.1 Eleutherodactylus coqui | reverse complement strand
TTTCATCCTGTTTTTTAATGGAATTCGGCGGCTCTGAACGGGATTTCTGACCCTGATGTGAATGAGTAATTATTCTTTCTAGAATATTTTACTTACAGTTAATGCTCCAGAGCTGCTGTTCTTAGTTACAGTGAGCCATTACGTAGACTTATCCCAGCATTCTCTGATCACGTAGTTACTTATAGTATAAGGCTACATTCATACTACGGCTTCTGCTATGACCCTGCTCTCCATCTTTGGTTTCTGTCTTTTACACCACAAACGGCAGTGAGATGAAAACATGGACAAAACCAGAGCCTCCACAGGGTTTCTGTTCCTTTCAGTCCTTATAGGCTAACCATAACTGTAAGTTGCACCTTAGAGACTCAAGTGCAACTTGCATTGGACAGCACACTGATGTCCGTGTGCTGTCTGATATACATGAATACAGCACATTCACATGCATTGGAAAGTCATGTTTCTTGTCTGTAAAATGCCCCTCTGCATAGAGTCATAGGCTATAATGGGAATGTGTGTAGGAATTACACAGACAGCACACAGCCCCAAAATACACTAGTGTGCTCCTAGCCTGAGGAGGATACAAAACTGCAGTGGACTGCACTTTTCTATCCCTCTAATTAGGCTTATTTAGCCAAGTTTGGGCAAAACTATGCTCAGCAGCACGGAATGTAGTTGCGGCTGAACAAGGGGAATTCCTCCCCCTTCTCCAGCTGTGCAAACTCCATGCCAGAGAGCAGGAGTTTGAAAATAACCACGGGAAGATAGCTGCTGCCCGATCTTTCCCACATGCAGTGTTCACTGCATGCGGGAAAGATAGGGCAAGTCCTATCTTTTCTCGGTCGTACAATTAATGTCTGAGAATCCCGATAGTGAAAGCACAACCACTGAAATCCTATTGAAATCAGTGGTTTCTTTCTGTCCCGTTATGTGGCTGTGATTATTTAGGGGAAGAAATAAATGTTCCTCTGAAGCCACCCTAAATATCAGGAAAGGAACAAAACTCTTGTGAGGCTGAAAAGGCAACTACGCTTGGTGGTACGGAGTGTAGCTGCGCCTGAATGAGGGAGATTTCTTCTCCCTTGCCGGCAGTTCAAACTTTGCACCAGAGCGCAGGAGATTGAAAAAAGAGGCGGGAAGATAGTGTCTACCCGATCTACCCCGCACAATGTATTCACTACATTTGGGGAAGAAAGGGCAGGTCATATATTTTCTCGGCCGTAGTATTGATAGCTAAGAAATCCCTGCAGTAAAAACAAAACCATTGAACTGCTATTGAAATCAGTGATTTTGTTTTGTCCTCTTATACGGCCATGAATATCACAGCCGCATGAGGGGAGAAAAAAAAGCTCTATCCTAAGACTGTATAGTAATAATGGCCCCCATAGTGGCCCAAGGAGTAATAGTAACTCCGTTAGTGGTCCCAGTAGCAATAGTTTCTTTTATAGTGGCCTCAGTAGTAATAGTGCCTCAGGAGTAATAGTGACTCCCACAATGACCCCAGTAATAATAGTGACCCCCATAGTTGCCCAAGTAGTAAGAGCCCTCCATATCGGTGGCCCCAGTAGTAATAGTGCTCTCATAGTGATCCCTGTAATCATAGTGACTCCCATAGTATCCCCAGTAGTAATAGTGACCTGCCCATAGTGACACCCCTATAGTGGCCCCCATAGTAAATGTTCCCTATATTGGTGGCCCAGTAGTAACAGTGCCCCCCATAATGGCTCCAGTAGTAATAGTGTTCCCTATATAGGCCTTAGTAGTAATAAGTGACCCCATAATAGTCCCAATAGTAATAACGACCATCCTATTGGCCTCTGGCTGGGCAGTATCGCTAAAGGTATTTCATTCACCTAGTCCACCGTCCTGGTCCAGTTGCGGTAGCCGCTGCTGAGTGTGTGACCGCTGACCTCTTCCCTCATCTTCTGCGCAGAGGAGAGGTCAGCAGTCACAGACTCTGCTGCCGCTGGACCGGATGGGGAGAGTGGAATGCCTGTGAGGCTGCTGCATGGCCGGCAGGCCACATAAAATGAGGTGTACCATCTTCTATTTGTATACAAAATTTTCCAGAGGCATATTGTATGGCTAATAGGTCTCCTTAACTCTACTTGGTACTCTCCACTAGGAGAAACAGTACCCATGCAGACCTTTAAATTCTTATTTTGCCACTTTAGGCATCTAATTTTCATCTGCTATGTGTGTCACTTGAACTTGTATAGGGGAATAATAATTATGGATTTCCTTAACGCATATTTGTTAGGTCAGAAAGAAGAGCAAGATCTGGGTACTTGCTTGGTTCCTTGCATTTGACGTAAAGGATAATTCCACCATCATAATATCCACATTAGGGACAATACTCAATTCAAGACACTTACAGCCCATTAATCACAGTGCAAAAGTAGATATTCAAGAATAGTGGCAGAGACAAAACTGATGCAAAACCTGTAACAGGCCCCCCAACTATTTTGTGCTATGTAATTCATATACTGAATGGGCTGGGTCGAACAGAGAGCATCATAGAGAGATGGGACGCACCTCTATGACATCTATGTGTCCTATTTAGGGCATATCAACAAGCGTTGTCTGTAAGAGACAAGCCATTTTAAGGATAATACATTATTAACCATGCACATTCTATGTCAATAACCCAAGGCAGCGTTACATTTTGTACATCAAGAACAGATTGTTCTGTGTTACCATCTGCAGGCCACAGAAGGTATTGCAACATGCGTCTGCAGCTAATATTTTTATATTTAATACTTATTATTAACTACATTAATTTTGACATGTTAACAAGTTTTCGAGGTTAAAGTGTTTGAAATGCTTGACTAGAGAATGAGATTAATATATCACATAATCAGAGACACTCTGGTCCTCCATTCCCTGCAGACACATAATCTTCCAGCAGCAGAAGATGAGACGTTTATGTGTCATTTTGATTCATTTTCGCCTTGATTACTGCAACTTATTACTAATTGGTCTTCATCTCACTAAACTCTCCCCTTGCCAATCTTTGCTGAATGCAACAGCCAGGCTCCACTTTCTATCCTACCACTACACAGATACCTCCACCCTGTATCAGTCACTGCACTGGTTATTTATCTACTATAGAACACAATTTCATCTTATTACTCTCATCCATAAAGCTCTCCATTGTGATCCCTATATACCCTCCCTCATCTCTATCTACCACCCTACCCATGCTATACATTCTGCTTATACTCTAAGACTAACATTCTCCATATACTGAATCACGCATTCTTTTGTCCAAGACTTTTCTCCAGCTGCACCGCTTCTCTTGAATGAGCTACCCTGGACAATCAGATTGATTTCAAATAACCAATATTAAGCGTCCCCCAAAATCTTTTTAGGGAGGCCTTTCATATTTCTTAATCTGTCTCTGTTCCATTTGCAGAGTCTGATCGCTCCATTCAATAGTTCCCTAATATACTTTATACACAGACACTAGGTGGTGATTGACTCCTCCAGTTTACTCACTTTTATGACCCTTGACGACCCTAAATGCGAGCTCCCTCTATGTTTTTCAGTTTTGCATTGTTTCTTCCCTTATCCATATCAATTATCAGATGTGGATTAAAAGCAGCAATTGTTTGTAGATGTCCAGGCGGGAGCGACTTTTGGTCATGTGACATTATGATCACAATATCACATTACTGAATTGCAACTAGTAATACTGAATGTGGTCACGGGACAAGACATGAAGTGACATGAGGTTCACAAGCTCATATCTTGCTTTGCTGTTTTCTTTATACTTATCCTATGCAACATCTATATTTGCAAATATATCTTGTCATTATAAATTTCACCCTGAAATAAGTAAATAAAAGCTAAACTTCAACAATAAACTATAGCAAGACATATAATGTAACTGCCATTAGTGATATAAAAATGTAAGGATTACTGGAAGAGAACTCTTTTGTGATACCATGTGGTGGCTGCCTGGTCATGTATCCCATTACTGTGCAAATGTCAGTGCACCCTACCATTAGCCTCCGCTTCATCAAGATCAATTATTTTATGTACACCGCCTCTTCCCTGAACGACACATTATCTGCCATCTTCTCTACGTATTATTCATGAATTTAATATCAGAACAACTGAATATATCTAGCTCACTTACCCGAGATCTACAGCCCACCGTTTTCTACTTTTTGTAGAATTATGCCCATGCCATCTTCATACATGTTGTAACCACTTTCTCCCATTTCACTGCCCTTTTTTTCCTCTATTTACACTTTCTCAGTCTTCCCCTTTGCTGTTACCTTGTAATAAAGTATAAATAAGTGAAGTGGGCTGCATACACTGAATGGCCGCTCCATTAGAGACACCAATCTAGTAGCATCTTTGTCCTTTAGAACTGCAGCAATTCATCATAAATAAGGAGAGTAAAACCTGAGAAGACTCGAATGTCAAGGTTGAATTTTAGAAAGGCAGATTCTTATGAACTCAGAAAGAGGGTAGTAAGGATCTAATGGCTAGATGATCTTAAGGACAGAAATGTCCATGAAGGTTGGGAAATATTGCGAAATGAGATTCTCAAAGTACAATCGTTAACAATCCCTAAAAGGAGGAAGAATGGAAAACATTTAAAGAGACCAGGATGGATGAACACAGAACTTACACACATGTTAAAAGGAAGAAAAATATGTTTATCAAAAGGAAAGAGGGGGGAATATCTAAAGAAGAATATCATGCAGTCTGCAGAAACTGTAGGGCAAGTGTCAGAAAAGCTATAGCTAATAATAAATTGAGGCTTGCAAGAAAAGCCAAAATCAATAAAAAAGGATTTGACGGGTATGTCAAAAGCAAAAGAGAAGTCAAGATGATATAGGATATTTACAGAATAATAATGGTGAATTGGTTAAGAATGATGTTGAGAAGGCCGAACTTTTAAATCTCTATTTTGTATCTGTTTTCTCTCAGAAAGTAAATGTAATAGCAACTGATCTTCCCTGTGCTATTGGGGGAAGAAAAGGATATAGGCTATCTATAAGCAGAGAAATGGTGAGAAACATTTAGCTAACTTACATGAATTCAGGTATCCAGGTCCATTCACTGACAAAGGCCTTAAACTAAAATATAACTTTTATTAAGTCACATTTAAAACGTACTAGTATAAAATAATTTACACGTAGTATAAAGTGGACAAAACAAACAAAGACATAGGGATATTTCTCAAAACTATCCCAAGATAAAATCCAGTTATTTAAGGAGAGATATGGATAGTGGTGCCCAGATGGGCATAGATGTTTTTATCCACTGTATTTTTCTCAAAAGAGTTACCCCAATTGTCTACTGTCGTTCCAATGATGTAATGGAGATAACTATTAGGTGATAAATACTATACAGAGGATACGCTAAATTGCATATGGCATAATCAATAACCCATATGCAGGTGTGCAAACCATTCAGGCAGATATTGAATTGTTGAATGTGCACACTCCTGACAGACATTTATTCTTAATACCAGTCCGTGAGAGAACAAGACACTGATAGCTGTCAAACATCATCGATTTAATCCTTGGTGTTTTTCCTATAAGACAATAGCGACAAATCAGTGGTCATGTAAGAGTTACCATTAATATTTATAGTATTTATCATCTAATAGTTGTCTCCATTACACCATTGGAACGACAGTAGACAATTGGGGTAACTCTTTTGAGAAAAATACAGTGGATAAAAACATCTATGCCCATCTGGGCACCACTATCCATATCTCTCCCTAAATAACTGGATTTTATCTTGGGATAGTTTTGAGAAATATCCCTATTTATTTATTTGTTTTGTCCACTTTATACTACGTGTAAATTATTTTATACTAGTACGTTTTTAATTTGATTTAATAAAAGTTATATTTTAGTTTAAGGCCTTTGTCAGTGAATAGTCCTTATACATTTCCAAGAGCCTCTTGTCACAGTGAATCAAGTATCCAGGTCCAGCCTAATTACATCCTTGGATACTAAAGGAAGCAGCAGAGGTAATTACTAAACCACTCGCCATAATCTTTGAAAATTCCTGGAGAACAGAAGTCCCAAAAGATTGGAGAAGGGCAAATGTTGTCCTCATCTTCAAACAAGGGAAGAAGGTGGACCTAGGAAACTACAGGCCTGTGAGCCTGACTTCTATACCGGGAAAGATCTTTGAACAAATTATTAAACAGCATGTATGCAAGTACTTGGATAAAAAGGGAGTAATTAACCAGAGCCAGCATGGGTTTGTAACAAACAAGTCATGCCAGACAAATCTAATTTCCCTTTATGACAGAGTTACCAACTGGCTTAATCAGGAAAATACGGTGGATATAATATATCTTGACTTTAGTAAAGCATTTGACAAAGTATCTAATACCATACGTATTGAAAAAAAAAGCCAAATATGGGATGGGCAAGGCAACTGTTGGGTGGATTTATAACTGGCTGAGTGATCGTACTCAAAGAGTGGTCATAAATGGCTACACATCCAAGCGTAAGAATGTCTCAAGTGGGGTACCACAAGGCTCTGTCCTAGGCCCAATGTTGTTCAACATATTTATAAATGATCTAGGGGGGGGAATTGAGGGGAAACTGATTAAGTTTGCAGATGACACAAAGCTAGGAGGGATGGCTAACTCTAGGGAAAAGAGGGAGAGTATTCAAAAAGATTTAGAAAAGCTTGAACAGTGGGCGGCGACTAACAGAATAGTATTTAACAAGGATTAATGCAAAGTCCTACATTTTGGCAAGAAAAATGAAAAAAGCACATATAGAATGGCAGGAATTGGACCAAGCAGCAGCACATGTGAAGAAGACTTGGGTATACTAATAGATCATAGACTGAACATGAGTCAACAATGTGATGCAGCAGAGAAAGGGGCAAACACAATTCTGGAATGTATTAAGAGAAGCATAGAGTATAGATCACATGAGGTAATTATCCCCTTCTACTCTTCTTTAGTCAGACCTCATCTGGAATACTGTGTCTAGTTCTGTTGATCAGTTGATGTTACATCTACTTTCTGAGAGAAAACAGATACAGAATAGGAATTTAAAAGTTGGGCCTTCTCAATATCATTCTTAACCAATTCACCATTTTCATCCTGTAAGCATCCAATAGCATCTTTGACTTTTCTTTTGCTTTTGACATACCCCCCAAATCCATTTTATTGCTTTTGGCCTCGGTTGCTAGCCTCAATTCATTATTAGCTTTTCTGACATTTTTCCTACAGTATCTGCAGACCGCATTATTCACAGGAGGGGGGATAGGTAACGGATCGATGGGGGAGGTCCGATTGCTGGGACCCTCACCAAATACGAGAATGAGGGTCCTAGCAGAGGATTAGGGATAACTTATTTTCATGGAACAACTCCTTTAAAGCAACCCTCCAGGCCTGGAGAAACAAAGATAGCCACACTGCTTCTTTGGCTACCAGATGTTTAAGAGGGGGCTAATGCAAAGGCATTAGCAAATATTTATTCACTTAAGTGAACATAGACATGCTTAAGTGAAGCCCTGCCCCCCTCTCGTGAGATTACCGGCAGCCATATTGACTATAAAAGTTTATTCAACTGCACTATTACAGGGGAGTGTAGGAGATGCAGAAAGAGTGTGAGCAGACTTTAAAAGACCCCAGCAGCAGCCAGGTAACTGACAAGGTGACAGCCATGGGTCGAACGCGGCATGAGCAGCCGTCTCCTCATACTGGAGAGCAGTCAGGAAGCAGGTCTATGTGACCTGGGACTGAGAGCAGCATGAGCCGCACGTGTGACCAGATCCCTCTGCTGAAAAACAGTCAGGACTGCTGTAGGATTGAGCCATGTACGCATCTGGCACAATGAACTGCATTAAGAGTGACAAAAGGGTCCTGATGACTGAGGATCAGGGGCGTAACTATAGAGGATGCAGGCGATGCGGTTGCACCCGGGCCCAGGAGCCTTGGGGGGCCCATAAAGCCTCTCTTCTCCATATAGGGAGCCCAGTACTATGAATAAAGCATTATAGTTGGGGGCCCCGTTCCAGATTTTGCATTGGGGCCCAGGAGCTTCAAGTTACGCCTCTGCTGAGGACCAAAGGACAGGCTGAGCTGCAGTAACCTGCGCCAGCAAGCACATGGAGCAGTGTTGCAAAGGTGTTGGGTCGGATCACTAGAGGACTATGAATGCTGCTACAACACCAGGATCTATGTGACGCTCGGGCTCAGTTCAGTGTGCACACTTCAAGAATCTGAGTTATAAAGAGGCCTGCTTTGGGGGAAACAGGTTTATTGGGAAAAGTGTTTGTTTAATGGGTGGTAGTATGTGTATAATGCTATTGATGTGAGGGCGCAGTAATTTCACCTGCACTACTGAGAGAAAATGGAATTTAGTTGAGAATAGACCTGTGATAAAGTCTTGTTGTGATATTAGATATCTACAATGTCTACGTGTCTCAGTAGGAAAGATGCAACCCCTACGGGGATAAAAGGTCTAAGCTACGTGTGCTGAAGTTGATTATGGCCATTGAAGCTAGCAGGTGAATTGCTGCAGCCTGGATTGAGTCAAGGCTAATGTAAAAAAAATTTGATCAGTGAGTTATGCTGTGTGATTCTACGAGTATAATGTTGTAATGAAACGGCAAATGCCATTCTCTGTTCAGCAACGTTTAAGTATCACATACCCTCCAATGGAGTGAAAACCCCCACTTCTGTTAATGTTAAGTAAAGTAAAGTTCTATTACATTCACTGCAGGGCTTATTCACCTTGCCTGCGAGAACACACATAACCACTAACCCATAAGTATCTGAACATAAATAGTCACCACTCGGATATACCGAACACATAAAAGTTTTATTAGAAAGACAAGTATACAACATAAATACATTGTCACACCAACAGCAGGTCGGGAGAGGTAACATCCCTCCTTTGGGAGAGCACCAAGAAGGTGAGTGAGGAGAATTATAAGGCCATCCATGCTCCTCTTGTTTCAATTCTCATTCATTGCTCTACAGACCTGTATACAGGGTCAAGCATTGATTTGAAGGAATGCTGCCATTCAACAGGTGGCGCTGCAGACGTATTGTTCCATCTCTCTTATTTGCACCAGCAGTAGGGAAACATCTGCCTCTGGTCTACACTAAGAGGGGAAACCTGCCTATAAGCAGAGAAATCATCCTCATAAGGACGGCACCACATTAGGAACGTAGGGCTAAACTCACTTTCCCTAGAAGGTAGTAGGGAGCACTAGTACAGATGACATAATTCAAACTCTAGCAAATAGAGTAACATGAACTAAAAACACAAGCAAAACCCCCAAGACCAGGGTATAGCTCGGATAAAACAGGAATCCACACACCTAAGTATGGAGGTGATTCAGACTTAAACTAAATGGGACATAACTCAGACTAGGCATCTACACACCTATGAACAGAAAGGGATTCAGAAAGAAACACATGCATGCTCTCACCAGGGTTCAGAAAGGAGAAGGTGATGTATAATGACAAGCACCCTCTAACAAGAGGAGCTGGTATATATGTGCATAGACCCCAGGTGATTGGTTGGCTCAAGCAATCCATACAACAGCCAGCCAAATCAACCCACACCTGCAGAGATGTACTCCTGAAAGTGGCTAGCACCACAAGACCCATGAGCACAAACTATCACAAACATGACAAGCTGGTTGTGCAAAAATATGTGCCACCGCAGCCGCTGCCTTGTCACCGCCACGCCATATCACCACCACCACCCTGCATTTTACAGATGCACACTGTGTATTAGTATGCATAATTGGTCTAAGACAATATAAGCTGCTTTGATTGACCAGTGCTGCCCACATGAGTAATGCCGAATGGTCAGGTCAACTTATAATGTCTTAGACTACCGATGTATATTAATGCACAGTGTTGTTTCTCCAGGACTGGAGGGTTGCTTTAGGGGAAACTCTCCCAGAAAATTCAGTACATAGGCCCATAACTGCTTGAACACTTGCAAGACAATTGGCACCAGGATGCACCTTGAGGGTGTTTAGTTTCTTAAGTACAAGCAGAATTTGCTAGTTTTTGCTGTTTGAGTCAGGGAAGGAGAGTTGTAACTCCTGAGCACCACAGAATAGTAGATGGATTGTAGAGTGTAACAAGGGGTTGCTGATGGGGCATGTACCCCGGTGTTGGGTGTTAGAGGGGTCACTGATAAATCACTTTGCTTTAGTCAGAGTTTTTAGAGACAAGACTATGGTAACCAACTGAATTTTTGCCCTGGGTGACATAAAGTCAACTCCGGATTATTACCTGGTATGACTTCTAACATTTACCTTACGTGAGTGAAGCCACTTCTGGATGCAGATGTTGTTATATGCATGCTGTATTGCTAGAATCATTCCATAAAGAATATATTTGTGTTGTGCGTGGCTTAAAATGGTGCTAGCATCGTCTACGGAAAGAAGACATCTTGGGTTGAGTACCTTTAAATGGCATGCTGAATATATAAAAACAAGTTCAAGAGTATTCACTAAGGAAATAACTGAAAAAAATCAAAGCTCAATCCTTCATGAGCCGCAGCGAAGGTAGGCACAAAAAGATCATGAAATATTGAGATGATGTCAGTATTTGCACTCCACTGAAATAAATGCATTAGGTATGAAAGGCAAAGACACCGTTGGAAGAGAAATGCATAGAAATGTTTTAAGGAGGAAGGATTAGAAATGTGAGTTACTGTAATTTGCAAGATGCAACGAGACAGTGAGAACAAAGAACATTAGGACAGCAGGTGTAAACTGATAGAAGCGTGAGACAAAGTCATCTACATGGCAATAGTCTACCTGAATCCTTCTTGTAGAGCCAGGCAAAAAAAAAACAGAATGCGATCATTTTTAATTACATTAGTGGCAAAATTAAACGGAGAAGTCTAATGTTAGGGCATGCATTATACAAAGGCTGGAGGTCAGATCATACATTTATTGGCTATGGAGCACCCATTGCAATGTTAAGGTGGTCATACACAATAAGGACCTTTCACATGGGATGGAATAGGCAACACAACGCCATGCGCAGGAAATTCTGCACCAAAATTATGTGGAATTGAAAATGGGATAGAATTGCATTAAGATCTGCAGTTAGATCTGCAGAGTTTGGTGGAGCATTCTGCAGCTGCGGATTCGGCTGCGTCATGCGGCATAATTGCATCCGGTGTGATAAGTCCTTTAGATGGGAGGAAGTTAATGGTTGAACAATCATTGAATGATAGTCTTTTTCTGAATGCTAATTTCGCCACAGTTTAGTACACGTTGACCGTCACAGTTGTTCAAAGTGACCATACATATTCAGTGCAACAAGGCGATGGACAGAAGATCTTCTGTAAAAACTAAAGATATTTCGTTCAACTATTGGACTAAAATTTCATGCATGGCTGATTTCTTTCCAGATGATGATGGTCTGTTTGGGTTGAACTTTGCCATTTTTATCAACTTTAGTCTAATGTCCATTGGCGTTTTTAGATGTGCAATATAAAGTATAGAATTAGCATTTCTCGCATCTCAGTTTTATATATAAAAATTTGCAGCATTTACCTATCACTGAATTATTATGCCCAACATAGTGGAAGGTGCACGTACCAAGGGCAGCTCTGGCAACAAAGTGGAAGGTGCACGTACCAAGGGCAGCTCCGGCAACATAGTGGAAGGTGCACGTACCAAGGGCAGCTCCGGCAACATAGTGGAAGGTGCACGTACCAAGGGCAGCTCCGGCAACATAATGGAAGGTGCACGTTCCAAGGGCAGCTCCGGCAACATAGTGGAAGGTACACGTACCAAGGGCAGCTCCAGCAACATAGTGGAAGGTGCACGTACCAAGGGCAGCTCCGGCAACATAGTGGAAGGTGCACGTTCCAAGGGCAGCTCCGGCAACATAGTGGAAGGTGCACGTACCAAGGGCAGCTCCGGCAACATAGTGGAAGGTGCACGTACCAAGGGCAGCTCCGGCAACATAGTGGAAGGTGCACGTACCAAGGGCAGCTCCGGCAACATAGTGGAAGGTGCACGTACCAAGGGCAGCTCCGGCAACATAGTGGAAGGTGCACGTACCAAGGGCAGCTCCAGCAACATAGTGGAAGGTACACGTACCAAGGGCAGCTCCGGCAACATGGTGGAAGGTGCACGTACCAAGGGCAGCTCCGGCAACATAGTGGAAGGTGCACGTACCAAGGGCAGCTCCGGCAACATAGTGGAAGGTGCACGTACCAAGGGCAGCTCCGGCAACATATTGGAAGGTGCACGTACCAAGGGCAGCTCTGGCAACATAGTGGAAGGTGCACTACCAAGGGCAGCTCCGGCAACATAATGGAAGGCGCACGTACCAAGGCCAGCTCCGGCAACATAGTGGAAGGTGCACGTACCAAGGGCAGCTCCGACAACATAGTGGAAGGTGCACGTACCAAGGGAAGCTTCGGCAACATATTGGAAGGTGCACGTACCAAGGGCAGCTCCGGCAACATATTGGAAGGCGCACGTACCAAGGCCAGCTCCGGCAACATAGTGGAAGGTGCACGTACCAAGGGCAGCTCCGGCAACATAGTGGAAGGTGCACGTACCAAGGGCAGCTCCGGCAACATAGTAGAAGGCGCACGTACCAAGGCCAGCTCCGGCAACATAGTGGAAAGTGCACGTACCAAGGGCAGCTCCGGTAACATAGTGGAAGGTGCACGTACCAAGGGCAGCTCCGGCAACAGAACTCCTTACTGCTCTCTGACACACTCACTAATACTTGGTGGGGAAACTAACCCCCTAATATAGTTTTGTCACAAGTTCACATCCCAGAACACAAGATTTCCTCAATAACTCATATAAGGTTGAAAACAAAACTTTTATTATATCATCCTTAAAAACATCCTTATAAAAGCAGATGGAAAAAAGGGGAGCAGTGTACATGTTTCAAGCCTCACGAATTGGGCTCTTCCTCATAATGTCATTGCCAACCTCATGCCTCTAGTTAAAAACAAACCACTTCTATACATATGGTTAAGGAATCACATTAAGGCTGCCTGTTCACGGGAGCAGGGAGCAGGAGCCGGCAGACAGATCTCCGCTGTCAGCCTATCTGACAGATAGGCTGACCGTGGAGAATTGTGGCAAATCGCACTATGCTGTGATTTGCCGTCCGCGAGCGGAGAATCGCAATGATTCTGCGCTTGTGGACAGGTCGGCTGCGCTCTCCATAGCAACGCTATGAAGAACGTTCACTGCGTTCCCCGCAGCCGGCTTGTCGCTGCGGGGAACGCAATTCAAAGCTGCCCGTAGACAGGCAGCCTAAGGATGCCCATGAGCTCAAATCAACAGTGTGGTATACTAGAACATGCTAACACAAAACATCAATAAATGTAAAGTAAGTACAAATAATAATTCACACCTCGAGGATGACGATTGTCCAGAAACATTATCCAAAAGGCTTCTCTTTTCCTCAATTTTGCCTCCCAGTCATCACCTCTATGAGATGGAGAAAGGTAATTGATGGTGCTGCTCCGTGGGTGGATGTATAAAGTTCTTTGATGACTAGTAGTACAAGTGGACGTAGGAGGTGCTACAGGTCAGACGTGTACCTGTACAACACAGGTCAAGAAGTACCCAGTGGGAGGTACCAACACTTCAGACACCAGGAGCCATACCTGCAGCCTGGTTCTCTCCCTTTAATTTCCCTATTGGCCATGCTGGCATGATAACCTAAATATTCACCATAGCCATCCAGCATGTTATGCCCCAGCAATTATTGAAAAATAGGTTTTTCCTTGAAATGCGTTTGTTCTGCTGGTTATACTCCTCATATAATAAAATCTTCTTATCTTACCATCATCACCATTTTTTTGAGTCGTTGCGCCTTGAGCCATTTTTCTTTCACTCCCACCACCTCTTTGAGGCATGCTAACCCTCTCAAGACCCAGAATCTGAAATGATTGTGTGTATACTGTCCGACTCACAAATTAAATTACCCAATAAAGGACTATCCTTTGTACCGGACAGAGGTTTCAATTTGTACTGCACCCTGATGGATGGGAACAGGGTTGTGCAATTGCTAACTGTGAAGAGACATTTTTTGGATGACACAGAAAATATGGATTGCCAACCCTTTTTACCCTATACAATTGATGGTCTGAAGGCCACATTGTGGTGTAATGGATCGCAGATACAATTTTTAGCAGCACATAACACCTCTACTACAAAGTACTTTCTCTCCCTGCCACATATCACATTAGTTTAGTAATTCAAATATTTAGCTTCCTCATTACCAGTTAATGATAAAACTGTGCGTCGACATATCTTCGTACCACTACAGTCCACATTCACCCGTCAAATTCCCTATAGTGTGCACACTACATGTCACGTTGGAGACTGGTCTCACATGTCTGGCTGTTCAGCCTTTGTCCTGGGTCCAATGCACTGTCATCTGCTTCAGGATCAAGCCCTCAGCGGGAAGGGAGACCCTCTCTCTTTTCACTCAGTGCGTTGACACTTTGGCTCCAGATCATTAGGACCTCCTCAATATCATTCTCGGCCTTCACTGCTCCGATGGGTTAATATGGCAACGAGATGCAAATTATAGCCGCCCGGGTCTGTCGTGGCTTGCTACAAGCATGAATAGTAATAATAGTAAATAAATAGTAAAAAAAAATGCGTGTTAAGAAAAAATTTTTTGAAAACTTCTTTGATGCACTTTTCCTTTTTTTTGTCTAAAAAAAATGTAAAAAACCCATGTTTAGTATCGTTACATCCATAATGACCGTATAATAAGTTGAACATACTTTTTATCCCATAAGGCAAATGGTATTAAAAAAAATCAGCCGAAATGTGTTTTTTTGCATCCCAAAAATAACACTAAGGGCTCCTTCCCACGAACGGATTTCCGCCGCGTTGACCACAGCTATTAGGTTCTATTGAACCTAATAGCTCAGGGCTCATGGTGCGAAATTCCATTGCGGAATTCCGCACCGTGAAATCACCCGACCTCACCCGCGGCATGCTCAATTTGCCACGGGTGTACGCGCGGACGGCTTCCATTGCATTCAATGGAAGCCATCCGTCACGCTATCTTCCGCTGTAGCACAGTGGAAGATAGCGTGAAAGCGCTTCCCCGCCCACCGCCAGCCGCATCATATGACGCGGCCGGCGCGTCATGTGACACTGTGGGAGTGTCATATTACACGGCTGGCGCGTCACATGAAGCTGCGGCGCATCACGTGCTCTATTGCGCATGCGCTCCGAAGCGTCATGCGGGACGGAAGACGCTGGATCCGCAGGTAAGTATTGGGGTCTCTGGGGGGCGCCATTACGGGCTCCGCCGCGGAATTCCCTGTGCGGCCGGTCTAAAAGTGATTTTAAAAAGTCATGAGTTCCTCAAAATGGTAACAAAGACTACAGCTCACCGTGCAAAAAAACAAGCCTTGATATGGCTTTGTTGATGCAAAAATAGAAAAATGTATGGCTTTTGAAAAGTGAAGATGAAAATCTCAAAAAATTGTTGTGTCCTTAACAGGTTAATCTACGCTGGTAACAAAGAGGCTGCTATGACCAATTTATTTAAAGGGGTTGTCCCGCGCCGAAACGGTTTTTTTTTTTTTTACCCCCCCCCCCCCCCGTTCGGCGCGAGACAACCCCGATGCAGGAGTTAAAAAAACAAACCGCTCAGCGCTTACCTGAATCCCGGCGGTCCGGCGTCTTCATACTCACCTGCTGAAGATGGCCGCCGGGGTCTGCTCCCTCCGTGGACCGCAGCTCTTCTGTGCGGTCCATTGCCGATTCCAGCCTCCTGATTGGCTGGAATCGGCACGTGACGGGGCGGAGCTACACGGAGCCAGCATTCTGCACGAGCGGCCCCATTGAAGACAGCAGAAGACCCGGACTGCGCAAGCGCGGCTAATTTGGCCATCGGAGGCCAAAAATTAGTCGGCACCATGGAGACGAGGACGCCAGCAACGGAGCAGGTAAGTATAAAACTTTTGATAACTTGTGTATGGCTCATAATTAATGCACAATGTACATTACAAAGTGCATTAATATGGCCATACAGAAGTGTATAGACCCACTTGCTGCCGCGGGACAACCCCTTTAAGTCACTTGACATTAGGGTCACTCGTCTTAATCGGCCGAGCGAAAAAATTGACCCAATTTTTTCCAAATCGAATGGGGTACTGGCCCTGATCTAATCATAGCCTTAAATGTATTTTGATGTAACTTATTTGAGGAGGCTCTTAGCCGAGGAACACTGAGAAACACTAATGCAGCAGACTTAGTTGTCGCCCAGCTTTCCCAATCACAGATGTAATGAAGAACCAGAACAGAATTAAAAACAGAAATTGTGAAATTTTCATCTTTGACCAAGGAGTGAACACTACAGTTGTATGGTATTGGGATTGCTGCCATTATGACTTCTCCACTAAGATTTCTGGCCATATTTTGTTTTGAACTTAGACTAACCTCGGAAACACCTTAAGAAGAAACAACCAAGACAGATGTTAAAGGCAGTCAAAAAACCTTGTCTACTTTGAAACATTTTCTGAGATTACACTGGGGAAAATGCATCCGACAGCTTCCAAGACGTCAGGATACAACAGAGAGACCTTCATGAACATGATTTGTGCATGTGTCCTACAAATGTCCAACAAGAAAAACTGAAAAGAACAAAGTTTACACATCACAGGACTCGGGGAAAGTAAAGGGAATAGATTTAGAGATGAGGAGAAAGTTCTCATCAGTTGAAAGTGAACATTGTTTCTTCAAAAAAGGGAGCAGACATCTTCTCCCCAGCACACACAACCTTGTAATATCTCCTTTAATCCATCATGCATTTTAACCCCTTAATGACAGCCCATATGCCTTTTTACAGTGTCAATATAAGAGCCTTATTTAGATGCATGCACCTTTTTACAGTGCAGAGTAAGAAGCCTGGCATGGGTCTCCCATGCCAGGGGAAGCAAGTGCTTGGCTGTTGGGCAGCTTGAATAAAACAACAGGGATCGGAGAAACCACCAATCCCTGCTGTCACCCTCTTGGAGTACCCTCTATCACCCATCTGACCCCTGCAATGTGATCGTGAAGTCCCGATGAGTTGCTATGGCACTTGGAGGCTTGAATATGGCCTCTGGGTCTTCCAGCCCCTGGCTGCAGTTCTTAGGCTATATATACTGAAAAATAGCAGTGTATTATAAGAATGATCAAGTTTGGTGAAATTTAAGTCCCTTAGTGGGACAATAAAAAAAATAAGAAGTCAAAACCCCTTGTTTCCTTTTTTACTATGTAAAGAATAAATAAATAAAATAACCATCACAAATCTTGTATCACAGAAAAACGTAGTATGTTATTTAACCCGCAGAGTGCATTGCCGTGAAAAAAAACCCCAAAAAAACATGACAAAAATAGCCAATTCTATTTCACCTTACAAAAAACAGAACAGAAAGTGATCAAAAAGCCGTATGGATCAACAAATGGTACCATCAAAAACTACAACTCATCCGGCAAAAAAAAGCCTCACACAACACTATTGATTAAAAAAAAAATGTTAGGGGTCTTTGAATGCAACGATAGGAAAATATACATTTTTTTACATGTCTGTAAAAGTTGCAAAAATAAACCATGTGCACAGTGCATGCGAGGTCTCCCATTGTTTTCAATGACAGCCGCGGCGGAGATTACCTGCATCCCTGAAGTGATGCGAGTCTGTTTTCACATGAAAACGCCTCACCTCCTCTGGGGTTTTCCATGGATGGTGAGGGCGATATCGTGCCATGATGTATGGCCTACTATTGCCCTTACCTGTGTGAAGTTAGCCTAAGGCAAATAGATAAAGTGTCAAATCACAATTAGATAATTATTATGGGAAACTTTAACTATACCGCTATAAAATGGGAAACCTGCTCCTGCAGATCTCATAAATTGTGTTTCTGTCAATAACTGAAGATAATTACCTTACCCAACTTGTGCAGGATCCTACTAGATGGATGACTATCTTGGAATTAATATTAAACAATAGTGCTGACAGAATAACAGGGGTGCAGGTTGTGGAAATAGTGACCATAATATAATACATTTCAGCTTGTCTTTCAATAGGGAGTCTTATTGTGGAACTATAAAAATACTAAACTTTACAAAGGCAAAGTTCAATTAGCTTAGAGATGCTCTTAACCTTATTGATTGGGACAATGTCCTCAAAAATAAGAGTACAGACAATAAGTGGGAATTTTTAAGAAAAAAATCTTAAATACCCACTGTAATCAGTTCATTCCTTACAGGAATAAAAACGTAAGGTAAAAGAGAAAACCAATGTAGCTCAATAAAGATGTAAAGGGGGCAATAAACAACAAAAAGTGTTTAAACAGCTAAATCAGTAAGGCAGTGAAGAAGCACTAATAGCCTCTAAAGAAAAAAAAATTATGTAAAAAAGCAAACAAAAGCAGCAAAGATGGAGACAGAGAGACTCAAGGCCAAAGAGAGTAAATATAACCCTAAACTGTTCTTCAACTATATAAATAGTAAAAAGATTAATATTGAAACTGTTGGCCCCTTAAAAATAAATGATGGAAAAATAGTAAAGGGTGATTAGGAGAAAGCAAATTTACTAGTTTCTTCATCAGTGTATTCACTCAAGAAAATGAAATGTCATATGAAATGCAGAGTGATAAAGTAAACTCTCCATTAAATGTAATCAGTCAAACCCAGGAAGAAGTGCAGAGCTATCTTAAAAAGATTAAAATAGACAACTCGCTGGGCCCAGTGGCATGCACTCCCAGATTCTAAGGGAATTAAGTAATGTGATAGATCATGGTTTCTTATATTCAAGGACTGTATGGTGATGGGGTTTGATCCACTTGATTGGCGCATAGCAAATGTGGTACCAATATGAAGAAAGAGTCAAAAAGGGAACCTGGAAACTATGGTGGGTAAAATGTTTGAAGGGTTTCTAAGATATGCTATCATGGAGTACTTCAAGGAAAATAGCTGTATAACTCTATATCAGCATGGATTTATGAAAGTTCACTCCTGTCAAACCCAATCTGATCAGTTTTTTAAGAGGAGGTAAGTTCTAGACTAGACCAGGGAGAATCACTGGATTTTGTATATTTTGAATTTTCCCAAGTGTTTGACACTCTGCTGCATAAAAGGTTGGTATATAAAATGAGAATGCTTGGTCTGGGTGAGAATGTGTATTTAATAGTAAATAGTCTGATTAGGTTACTGTTACTAGTGGGGTACAGCAGGGCCGGTACCGGGCCCTTTTCTTTTTAATATATTTATTAAAGACATTGAGGAGGGACTGTACAGCTAAACAACAATATTAGCAGATGATACAAAACTATGTAAAGTAATAATAACACAAGAGAGGACAGAATGCGGTTGCAAATGGATCTGGATACGTTGTAGGCTTGGGCAGATATATTATGCACATGGGCAGAGGAAATGCATGTCCCCATTACATACTGAATGGGAAATCACTGGGTAGCACTGACATGGAAAAGGACTTGGGAATTTTAGTCAACTGTAAGCTTAACTGGAGCAACCAGTGTCAGGCAGCTGCTGCCAAGGCAAATAAGATTGTGGGGTGCATCAAAAGAAGTATAGGGGCACATGACAAGAGCATTGTTCTTTCTCTTTACAAGTCACTGGTCAGACCACACATGGAATATTATTAGAGATGAGCGAGTGTACTTGGTAAAGGCAATAGCTCGAGCGAGCATTGCCTTTATCGAGTACCTGCCCGCTCGAGATGAAACGTTCGGGTGCTGGCGCGGTGAGTAGCGGCTGTCAGCTGAAGGGAGCGGGGGGGAGAGAGGGAGGGAGAGATCTCCCCTCCGTTCCGCTCCGCTCTCCCCCGCAGCTCCCTGCCCGCCGCCGGCACCCGAACGTTTCATCTCGAGCGGGCAGGTACTCGATAAAGGCAATGCTCTCTCAAGCAATTGCCTTTACCGAGTATACTCGCTCATCTCTAAATATTATATACAGTTTTGGGCACCGGTGCTCAAGCAGGAAATACCAGAGCTTGAGAGGGTACAAACGTGGGCAACCAAAGTAATAAATGGAATGGGTGGACTACAATACCCAGACAGGTTATCAAAATGGGGGTTATTTAGGTTACAAAAAAAGACAGCTGAGGGGCGACCTAATAACTATGTATAAAATATATCAGGGGACAATACAGAGATCTCTCCCATCATCTATTAATACGCAGGACTGTTACAAGCGGGCACCCTCTACGTCTAAAGGAAAGAAGGTTTCTACAGCAACAAAAATGGGGGTTCTTTACTGTAAGGCTGAGTTCCCACGGGACAGAAGTCCAGCAGAAATCTCGTGGCTTGGCCGCACCATTAAGCCGCGAGATTTCCACGGGAGAGCTGCATTTTCAAAACCCGTGGCATTTCACCATGGGTTTTGGGGCAGTTCGGCTACCAGCATTCCATTGCGGCTTTCTGTCTCCATAGAGAGGAGTGAGGCTGCAACGGAAAAAAAAAAAGAATTGACATTCTGCGGCTGTGAATTCCACATCGCCAGTTCCGCCCGCTTAGCCGCGACGGATTGGCCGCCCCGTGTGGACAAGATTTTTGCAAAATCTCGTCCACAGGGCTGGCTAATTCCGGGATTAGGAGATGCGGACGGATTTGCCGCACAGAAATTCCATGGCAAATCCGTCCTGTGTGAACCCAGTTTAAGAGCAGTGAGACTATGGAACTTTCTGCCTGAGGATGTGGTTATGGGAAATTCGATAAAAGAGTACAAGAGGGGTTTGGATGCCTTGCTAGAGTGTAACAATATTATATGTTGTAGTCACTGATTACTTCAGAAGGGTTGGCAATCCAGGGATTATTCCGATTGCCAGATTAGAGTCGGGAAGGAATTGTTTTCCCCTAAAATGAGAAAAACTTCAAACGATCCAGCGTTTTTTAAAATTTTTATTAAGCAAGTTTTAAAAAAAACTGGAAAAATTAGTTGGTCACTAAGGAGCCGTCCATAATGGTATATGCTCATCTGTGAAACACACACTTTTTTTTGTCCAAAATGGAAACATAGCATTTAATAGATTCATAGGCTGTAATAGTTTAAACGTAGTCATGCTATGCATACGTTTGACTATATTTAGCCTAGCATACGCTTCTGTATTTTGTTTTGCTTTGGTTGTTATTTTTTTTTTTTTTTTTTTAATGGGGTTAAAAAATGTAGCCTACTACATTTTTTGGTCCCACAAAAAAAGTATGGAAATGTATACATTTTTATTAACATTGCAGTCAATGAAAAAAGTACACTTATTGTCCCTTAACTTATAACTTTTTGTGATCATGAAAAAAAAGTGTTAAACTACAAAACTTTATTTAAAAAAAAAAAACAGTTTATGGTCAAAAACATACATTTTTATTGTAAAAACGGGGTAAAACATATACCACACATATTTTAAAAACATTTTACGCTTAAAATGCATGTGTTTTACATGTTGTTTTTTTAATACACGTTTCTCGCATATGTGTGATGTACATGAAAGTGCCGGTGTGCACAGCCCCTAAGACGCAAAGAGGCTTTAGTATTAAAGGGTTAAATACATTTTTCCAGAGAGAGCTATTTTTTGCTTTTCAACATTTCTGAGATGATGACAGTAATTTGTTTCCATGGCAATATCTTTTATCTCCACCATTTCTTTCAAGAAATACAGGACTATACATTTAATCACACACTAACATTTCTATCATGTTTTAATAGGAGGATTAATTTAATTCACGCTAGAAAAATTCTATAACATTACAATATGAATGAAACGCAATGGTTCAGAATTAGCTGTCAGCTAGCCATGCAAATAATATGTCTGAGGAATGATTGCATTTAGAAATACATATTCTTTTGTGAACAGTCAACAGAAGAAAATGTATTTTCATATCAAACTGAAGTACTAAAAAGGAAGTGTCATAAACTTCTGCAGCCCACGCATCTGTACTTTGCAGGAAAGAGCAAAAGATCAGACTGGACTGCGACTTCATAACAATGTAAGTCTTGGAGGCGGAGCCGTGTGTGCCAATTTTTTGGCTACCAATACAGTAATTTCTTGGGGAAAGATTATTGCACTTATCACGCAGGCCCAGTGATATAATATATATGCTATGTACACCATATTTTTTGGAAATGAAGACTTTTTGTAATTGGTTTTCATTGGAAATTCCTAATTGCTTGATTTCTATGTATGTATTGTTTTCCAAGGCACTGCAGACTGGAGGACTGAAAGATTAAGTTCTCTCAGTGATAGTAAATTGACAGCTGCTCCCCTCTTGTGAACATACATTCATTAACCCCCCCCAACTGAGCTATATCAGAGCTCTTTATGGCAATTCAAGTTGATGGTGGAGAAGATCAGGAGGACAAAGAGCGAAAGAAACTACTCATTCGAGTATTAGGGTGTTTGAGATGCTCATTACTCGAGACGAGCACCACGCGGTGCTCGACTCCATTACATTTCCTTCCCTGAGAAATTTGCGCGCTTTTCTGGCCAAAAGAAAGACAGGGAAGGCATTACAACTTCCTCCTGTGACATTCCAGCCCTATACCACCCCCCTGCAGTGAGTGGCTGGCGAGATCAGGTGACACTGGAGTATTAAAATCTGCCCCGCCCGCGGCTCGCCACAGATGCACGCTGAGAGAGATCAGGGAAAGTGCTGTCTTGCTGTAGCTGCTATAGGGAGAGTGTTAGGTGTTATTTTAGTCTTCAAGAACCCCAACGGTCCTTCTTAGGGCCACATCTGACCGTGTGCAGTACTGTTGAGGCTGCTTTTAGCAGTGTTGCACAAATTTTTTTTTTTAGTATATCGGGCGTGCAGACCATAGCGTCCTCAGTCTGCAGTCATTTTACAAAGTATAGGGGCAGTACTGTTGAGGCAGGGACAGTGGTACAGGGAAAGAAGAATACTGGCTATATAGGCAGTGGGCTTTTTCAAAAAAATTGGGGGAAAATACTATATTTGGGCTGCCTGTGACCGTCTTCAGTTTACTGCGTGTCTGCTGGGGGTAGTAGTCGCTAAGTAATACCCAGCTAAGCATTACAGCAGGCTTGCGCATAATTGTTTCCTGGCTCTGCTGTGTCCGTTACATGATCGCTGTCATCCCGCCAGAGGGAAACAGTATATATATATATGCTGCATACAGTGTCTGTCTGGTTTTTCACCTCACCATTTTAAAAAATTGAAGCAAAATACTTAAGGCCTACCACTGGCCTTTGGCCACTTGACTGGTTCTGCGCTGTGAATTCCAGTAGCTCAGTCATACGCACCTGGGTCTCACTACAGGCTTGCGAACAATTGTTTCCTGGCTCTGCTGTGTGCTCCGTAAGCGAAGTCAGCCTCCAACCACAGGCCAATAAGCGGCACATTTAATTACAGCGTTCTGTTTCTGCTCCACTCGTAATACACCATGCTGAGGGGTAGGGGTAGGCCTAGAGGACGTGGACGGGGGCGAGGACGCGGAGGCCCAAGTCAGGGTGTGGGCACAGGCCGAGCTCCTGGTCCAGGTGTATCGCAGCCGACTGCTGCGGGATTAGGAGAGAGGCAAGTTTCTGGGGTCCCCAGATTCATCTCACAATTAATGGGTCCACGCGGTAGGCCTTTTTTAGAAACTGAGCAGTGTGAGCAGGTCCTGTCATGGATGGCAGAAAGTGCATCCAGCAATCTATCGACCACCCAGTCTTCTACGCCGTCCACAGCTGCAACTCTGAATCCTCTGGCTGCTGCTCCTCCTTCCTCCCAGCCTCCTCACTCCATGAAAATGACACATTCTGAGGAGCAGGCAGACTCCCAGGAACTGTTCTCGGGCCCCTGCCCAGATTGGGCAGCAATCGTTCCTCTCCCACCGGAGGAGTTTGTCGTGACTGATGCCCAACCTTTGGAAAGTTCCCGGAGTCCGGGGGATGAGGCTGGGGACTTCCGGCAACTGTCTCAAGAGCTTTCAGTGGGTGAGGAGGACGATGAGACACAGTTGTCTATCAGTGAGGTAGTAGTAAGGGCAGTACGTCTGAGGGAGGAGCACACAGAGGATTCGGAGGAAGAGCAGCTGGACGATGAGGTGACTGACCCCACCTGGTTTGTTAAGCCTACTGAGGACAGGTCTTCAGAGGGGGAGGCAAGTGCAGCAGCAGGGCAGGTTGGAAGAGGCAGTGCGGTGGCCAGGGGTAGAGGCAGGGCCAGACCGAATAATCCACCAACTGTTTTCCAAAGCGCCCCCTCGCGCCATGCCACCCTGCAGAGGCCGAGGTGCTCAAAGGTGTGGCAGTTTTTCACTGAGAGTGCAGACGACTGACGAACTGTGGTGTGCAAGGTTTGTCGTGCCAAGATCAGCTGGGGAGCCACCACCACCAGCATGCGCAGGCATATGATGGCCAAGCACCCCACAAGGTGGGACGAAGGCCGTTCACCGCCTCCGGTTTGCACCACTGCCTCTCCCCCTGTGCCCCAACCTGCCACTGAGATCCAACCCCCCTCTCAGGACACAGGCACGACCGTCTCCCGGTCTGCACCCACACCCTCACCTCCGCTGTCCTCGGCCCCATCCAGCAATGTCTCTCAGCGCAGCGTCCAGCTGTCGCTAGCGCAACTGTTTGAGCGCAAGCGCAAGTACGCCGCCACGCACCCGCACGCTCAAGCATTAAACGTGCACATAGCCAAATTGATCAGCCTGGAGTTGCTGCCGTATAGGCTTGTGGAAACGGAGGCTTTCAAAAACATGATGGCAGCGGCCCTGCGCTACTCGGTTCCCAGTCGCCACTACTTTTCCCGATGTGCCGTCCCAGCCCTGCACGACCACGTCTCCCGCAACATTGTACGCGCCCTCACCAACGCAGTTACTGGCAAGGTCCACTTAACAATGGACATGTGGACAAGCACAGGCGGGCAGGGCCACTATATCTCACTGAAGGCACATTGGGTGAATTTAGTGGAGGCTGGGAGCGAGTCAGAGCCTGGGACCACTCACGTCCTACCCACCCCCAGAATTGAGGGCCCCAGCTTGGTGCTGGTATCTGCGGCGGTGTATGCTTCCTCCACTAAACCACCCTCCTCCTCCTCCTCCTACGCAATCTCTGTCTCGCAATCAAGATGTGTCAGCAGCATGTCGCCAGCAGTCGGTGTCGCGCGGCGTGGCAGCACAGCGGTGGGCAAGCATCAGCAGGCCGTGCTGAAACTACTCAGCTTAGGAGAGAAGAGGCACATGGCCCACGAACTGCTGCAGGGTCTGACAGAGCAGACCGACCGCTGGCTTTTGCCGCTGAGCCTCCAACCGGGCATGGTTGTGTGTGACAACGGCCGTAACCTGGTGGCGGTTCTGCAGCTCGGCAGCCTCATGCATGTGCCATGCCTGGCCCACGTCTTTAATTTGGTGGTTCAGCGCTTTCTGAAAAGCTACCCACGCTTGTCAGACCTGCTCGGAAAGGTGCGCCAGGTCAGCGCACATTTCCGCAAGTCCAACACGGATGCTGCCACCCTGCAGACCCTGCAACATCGGTTTTTAATCTGCCAGTGCACCGACTGCTGTGCGACGTGCCCACACGGTGGAACTCTACGCTCCATATGTTGGCCAGGCTCTATGAGCAGCGTAGATCTATAGTGTCTATCATGTCTATATCTCAGCTCGTTTTGGAGGAGGAGGAGGAGGGGGAGGAGCATGAGGAGGAGGGGGAAGAGACAGCTTGGCCCACTGCTGAGGGTACCCATGCTGCTTGCCTGTCATCCTTTCAGCGTGTATGGCCTGAGGAGGAGGAGGAGGATCCTGAAAGTGATCTTCCTAGTGAGGACAGCCATGTGTTGCATACAGGTACCCTGGCACACATGGCGGACTTCATGTTAGGATGCCTTTCTCGTGACCCTCGCGTTACACGCATTGTTGCCACTACGGATTACTGGGTGTACACACTGCTTGACCCACGGTATAAGGAGAACCTTTCCACTCGCATACCCGAAGAGGAAAGGGGTTCGAGAGTGATGCTATACCACAGGACCCTGGTGGACAAACTGATGGTAAAATTCCCATCCGACAGCGCTAGTGGCAGAAGGCGCAGTTCCGAGGGCCAGGTAACAGGGGAGGTGCGGAGATCAGGCAGCATGTACAGCGCATGCAGGGGACCACTCTCCAAGGCTTTTGCCAGCTTTATGTCTTCCCAGCAAGACTGTGTCACCGCTCCCCAGTCAAGGCTGAGTTGGCGGGAGCACTGTAAAAGGATGGTGAGGGAGTATGTAGCCGATCGCACGACCGTCCTCCGTGACACCTCTGCTCCCTACAAGTACTGGGTGTCGAAGCTGGACACATGTCCTGAACTCGCGCTGTATGCCCTGGAGGTACTTGCTTGCCCTGCGGCTAGCGTCTTGTCAGAGAGGGTGTTTAGTGCGGCTGGGGGAATCATCAAGGATAAGCGTAGCCGCCTGTCAACTGACAGTGCCGACAGGCTTACACTCATCAAGATGAACAAAGCCTGGATTTCCCCAGACTTCTCTTCTCCACCAGCGGACAGCAGCGGTACCTAAACAATACGTAGGCTGCACCCGCGGATGGAAGCATCGTTCTCTATTACCATAAAAAACGGGGACCTTTTAGCTTCATCAATCTGTGTATTATAGTCATCCTCCTCCTCCTGCTCCTCCTCCTGAAACCTCACGTAATCACGCCGAACGGGCAATTTTTCTTAGGCCCACAAGGCTCAGTCATATTACTTTTGTAAACAATGTTTATACGTTTCAATTCTCATTAAAGCGTTGAAACTTGCACCTGAACCAACTTTTATTTTAACTGGGCTGCCTCCAGGCCTAGTTACAAATTAAGCCACAGTAAGCTAAGCGATTAATGGGTTTCACCTGCCCTCTTGGTTGGGCATGAGCAACTTTTCTGAGGTACATTAGTACTGTTGGTACACCAATTTTTTTGGGCCCTCGCCTACAGTGTAATCCTAGTAATTTTTATGGGCTTCGCCTGCACTCATGGTACAGCAAGGTGTGTGGGGTTGGCCTACACTTTCGCTGCATAAATGTAACTGGGGCCTTGTCTATACTGCAACTACTGAAATGTGAAAGAGACTGTTATCTCCCTAAACTGCTGCAACGGGAATGTTACTGTGGCCTGTCTTGACTGCTACTACTACTGAAATCGAACTAATACTGTGCTCCCCCTATACTGCTGCTTCGGAATTGTTACTGGGGCCTGTCTTGAGTGGTACTATTACTGAAATGGAACTAAGACTGTGCTCCCCCTATACTGCTGCTTCGGAATTGTTACTGGGGCCTGTCTTGACTGCTACTATTACTGAAATGGAACTAATACTGTGCTCCCCCTATACTGCTGCTTCGGAATTGTTACTGGGGCCTGTCTTGAGTGCTACTATTACTGAAATGGAACTAAGACTGCGCTCCCCCTATACTGCTGCTTCAGAATTGTTACTGGGGCCTGTCTTTAGTGCTACTATTACTGAAATGGAACTAAGACTGTGCTCCCTCTATACTGCTGCTTCGGAATTCTTACTGGGGCCCGTCTTGAGTGCTACTATTACTGAAATGGAACTAAGACTGTGCTCCCCCTATACTGCTGCTTCGGAATTGTTACTGGGGCCTGTCTGGACTGCTACTACTACTGAAATGGAATCAATACTGTGCTCCCCCTATAATGCTGCTAGTGATATGTTACTGGGGCCTGTCCGTAATGCTACCGCTGAAATGTTACTAATTCTGGGCTCTGCCTATACCGCTGCTAATGCTATGTCACTGGGGTGTGGAAGTGGAGGCTTCCCAAAGACATGATGGCGGCGAGGCCATTTCCCACCAACGCGGTTACTGTTAAGGTGCATATAACCACGGACACGTGGAGAGGACACGTAGTGCCTCAAAAACATCCCCCTCCTCCTCCAACAATGAAAACATTCTTGGCAAATACCTTTGCAGTGGTCCGTCTGGTGGCAGTCCAAGAATTTCACCTTTAACGACACAACAAGAGAGCCCCCCCCACCATTCCCCCGCCACGGCCCACTTAATCCTGGCCACATTCCGAAAACCAACTAAATAAAACCGCGCTACTAGGTCCGCAGTCGCCACCACATTCCCACCAACGCGGTTATTGTTTAGGTACATATTACCAGTCTGTCTGGGGCATGCACTGTGGGCCGAAGCCCACCTGTATTGTATCTGACGTTAGCTCTGCTGTCCAGGGTACTGCAAAGGGATTTGTTTAAGTACTGCTGATGGGTTCCAGGGAGCCACCCATGCTTTGGGTCCACACGGACCTCACATTAGGGATTTGTACCTGCCTGTGTCTATGTATTAAAAACCCCGGTCAGACTGGGGCATGCAGTGTGGGCCGAAGCCCACCTGCATTTAATCTGACGTTACCTCAGCTGTGCTGGGCAATGCAATGGGATTTATTTATGTAACGCCGGTGGCGTTACATAAATAATGTTGTCGGTGCACACGGAGTTGTACCTGCCTGTGTCTACTTATAAAGAACCCCAGTCTGACTGGGGCATGCAGTGTGGGCCGAAGCCCACCTGTATTTAATCTGATGTTAGCTCTACTATCCAGGGCACTGCATTGGGACAAACTACAGGAGCAATACAGCGCTAATGAGATGTGCACAGCTACGCTAGCATTGGAGTCTGCTGTAGGCCCGCGATTGCTGAGGGTTTGTGCAGAGGCCTATGTCCTGGGTGCAGTGAAAGTCCGCTTCCAGCCTAGGATTGCTGAATCTGTGGGCCGAGACCTATGCCGTGGGCGCAGTGCAAGTCTGCCATGTTTGGCCGCTCAGATCAATTTTTTGTTCATGTCTTGGGTTTCCTAGGACCCACCTATGCTGTTGGTGCAAACTTAGTTCCCATTGCGGTGTTTGACCTGTCTGGCACAAAGGCACTGACTGACTTGGGTAGGGGGCAGAGCGCTGACGGCTTTCCCCTTGCAGTGTGGATTGAGCTATGTGACACCTTGACAGAATGAATACTGTGTGGGACATGGATTCCCCATTGCTATGCCCACGTTTGCAGCTCCTGACGGAGGTGGCACAGGATTGGAGTTCTCATTGCCTCTGTACAGCATTGTGGGCTATCGCCCCGCCCCTTTTAAAGAGGGTCACTGCCTGGCCCTGCCAACCCTCTGCAGTGTGTGCCTCCAGTTCCTCCTCATGGCAGATGCACTTATAAATAGACATGAGGGTGGTGTGGCTATGAGGCCAGCGTGTGGCATGAGGGCAGCTGAAGGCTGCGCAGGGACACTTTGGTGTGCGCTGTGGACACTGGGTCGTGCAGGGAGGGGGGGGGGTTGGGCAGCATGTAGCCCAGGAGAAGTGGCAGCGGAGAGTCATGCAGGCAGTGATTGTGCTTTGTTGGAGGTAGTGTGGTGCTTAGCTAAGGTATGCCTTGCTAATGAGGGTTTTTCAGAAGTAAAAATTGTTGGGGGGCCCACTCTTGCCGCTATTGTGGCTTAATAGTGGGACCTGTGAACTTGAGATGCAGCCCAACATGTAGCCCCTCACCTGCCCTATCCGTTTCTTTGTCGTTCCCATCACTTTCTTGAATTTCCCAGATTTTCACAAATGAAAACCTTAGCGAGCATCGGCGATATACAAAAATGCTCGAGTCGCCCATTGACTTCAATGGAGTTCATTACTCGAAACGAACCCTTGAGCATCGCGGAAAGTTCGACTCGAGTAACGAGCACCCGAGCATTTTGGTGCTCGCTCATCTCTAGAAACTACCATTATGAAGGGCTGTAATTCAGGGGTGAATTTTCTGCTGTTATGGGCAGTGAGGGAGAACGGCCAGCAGCTGCTCAGAGAGAGGATGAGATAAATGGAGGGATAGCTGTGTAATATTGAGTGGGTGTGGTTATGCTACAGAGCTTTTGTAAAAGAAGAAGAGAGGGGGAGCTGAGTTTGTGCAGGTACATGAGAGAGACCAGCTGATTAGTGCTAGGAATGCCCTCAAGCAGAAACTTAAATGTAGAAAAGTCTGCAACCCAGGTATGAGGCTTTCTAGGTGCACAAGTAGGAAAACGTAATGCAGAAAAAAAACAGATAAGTGCCACCCTTAATTGCTCAGACTTTAGGCTCTTATAAGCAGGGTTCTCACTCAATTGTTAACATTGTTTATTAGTGTAACATTACATTTAATGTTTGATTGTGTCTGTTCATGTACTCTCTGATTTGTTAAGTGTTGCCGGAATATGCTGGTACTGTATATAGAGATTATTATTAAACATTCTGTTTAATGCCATCTTACTTATCATACCGTTTCTTGTGAATCCCTCATATTTTGTAAGACAAAGAACATATGGTAAATATTTGGTCAACCGATTGACACAGAATACACAGATTGTTGATTCGTTGTGTTTATATTTCAGTATACAAAAATGTATTTGTTAAGGAAAAAGCTCCGCTGGCTTACAAATACTGCAATCATTTTGCCTATTTGGAAGTGAAATGTGAATATGAAACAATCAAAAGCACATTCATCGGGAATTGTTAAATTCTTTAGGAGGTGTAAATGTAGAATATCAGCAAATTATATCTTTCCAACCACAAGGTCATAATATTTTGCAACAAGCTTTACAAGTATTCATGAAATATAGATGTGCTGTGGATCACAGGGATCTTAGGCGAATATGCAATCAACTTCTTATGCTCTTGCTTAGCTGCCAATTCACCCTGCAAAAATCTTTGCCAAGGTGGTTTGGGAACACTCGATTTTTGAAATGCAAAGGTTTTTCAGAAGACGACGTTGCAGCTGGGAAGTTCACAGACTTATGAATTACTTGTTTCTGAAACCAACATTAAATCTACCAATGATATAATAGAAATATCAGTTTATGCACATATAAGGAGCTAACCTGAAAGGGTTACAATGTTACCATTGTGATGAGCAGACAGATGCGCCAAAAACTGCCAAAATTACCATGTGCAATACATTTTGTGCCAGATTTAAGCACTTTGGAACGGAGCATGCTCAGTGAGAACTTTCCAGAAGAAGGATGCTCTTATATAAAATGTGGAGTTTCTCCTGCAATACTAGTCAAGAGCAGGGACTGTGACAGAAGTGCTGCTGGAACACTGAAGGGAGATCACCGAGGACTATGTCTGTAGAAGAAGGTGCTGCCAAGAGACAGTGCTGTTGGGCAGAGTAAGTTGTTGCCTGCACATTGGGAGGGGCAGGATGGGACCTTATTGGAAATCAAAGAACGAGTCACTGCCTAGAGTGTAAGGAGTGAGAAGGACATCTTTCTGATATAGGAGCCATCAGAGTGATCAGCGACCACCAAAGCACCCGCGATAATCAGAGGTACTGGTTGGAGCAAGGTTCTGGAGTGCAAGAACTCAAGGAAACCATGGTCGTGGTATGCTCCAGACTCCAGATTAGCCATATTAGTTGGTTTGAAGTCATTACTCCCATGCAACATGTGTAAGTAAGGTCAGCCCCAAATTAACCGAGTGTACACACCGTTAGTGATGCAGACAAATAATTAACATGTTGTGTAGGAGATGGATTGTTCAAACGATTTAGTCTACGAACCGTCATAGGGCCTCAAAGATATGAGATGTATTGCTTGGGGTATTGGAATGTTACATTTCTAGTGGAATATATTATTAGTAGTCAAACGTTAACCCCTTAATAAACAGACTGTGATTCGAGCTTCCATATATAAATATAATCTAGTAAAAGTTGATATTGTTGTCTATCCTGCTATTGTGAAGCAGAGTGTGAAACTTTACTGTTTAAGGGCTTTTATCCTCTAGTGTTTTTTTTTTAATGCTGCGATTTCGCTGCGTTTTTTTAATGAGACTTTCTAATGTTAAAATCACATCGAAGAGAAATCGCAAAAACACAAACTTGCATTTTTTGTGCGATGCGATTTTAACATTTAAAGGACCATTGAAAAAAACGCAGCGATATCACAGCGTTTAAAAAAAACACTAGCGGGTAAAAGCCCCTTCTATAATGTACAAAGTACTATTTATCCCAAGATTTAGCTAGGTAAACACACAAGATAAATTGTTTCCTTGTTATTTTATATGACCCATTTTCGTTTTCTTTGTTAACAAATATTGTGTATTTTTGTAACTTCTTCATCTGTATCGTATCCTAAATTTGTGTTGCGATATCTCACAGCTTCATGTTTTGTGAAGTTATGCCCAGAAGGATACTTGCCAATAATTGCAGACCCACCGGCCAGAGAGTCTTGGGTAATCTACAGAAGATGCCCTGCGTAACCTATGCAAACATTTTTGGCTACACTAATGTGACACTCATTAAACAGATAGGCCCATGCGCAAATACGCATGCCGCTACCGAGCGTATTGGCGCATGGACCTGTCAAAAGCCTTTTTTTTTTTTTGAGAGTTCAAATTTCATGCCCACAAATGTTCCGAAATCACAGTCATGTGTTTAAGCACTAAATATATAGTGCCATACACCACTGTGTATAATGAAAATAATGGTTTAGTACCGTGTTAGACAGTAGAGTCAAATGTGATTGTTCCCAGCAAGAGAAATCTACGTAATCTTGTAGACATCTATAACACAGGTAAGATTGCTGGCCTGGTTACCCTCACCCCAACAGTAATTCAGCGACCCTAAACTTTCACCCCCTTATCAGTGTCTAGTTAAGAATATTTGTGTTCCTGTTACAGTATTCCTGGCCTGACGACCCTTCAACAGTAATTCAGGAACCATAAAACTTTCACTCCCTTATCAGTGCCTAGTTAAAAATGTTTATGTCTGTTGCAGTATTCATTTGAAGTGCAAACCAATCACATCCATGTATGTGCCTTGTCATAAGTATGTGTGTCATAAGTATGTATAAATATTCATGCCTCTTCGGATCTATTCCATTCCAGCCTGAAGAAAAACCCAAGAGGTTCGCAAGCTCGCTTTAACATCATGTATTTTTGTTAGCCATTAAAAGGTATCAGATCTACAAGATCACGTGGTTTCTCTTGCTGGGAACAATCACATTTGATACATCACTGTGTCTCCAAAAATAATAGAATCACACACAATGTCCACAAAAATGATAATGTCATGCACAGTATCTTTTAAAATAATTTCAAAACAGTATGGCGTCAGTGACGTTCCGTAAACAGACTTGGGCTTTTTGACTGCAAGCCTATGTGAACTGTATATGCGATGTCACTGAGACCAAAAGACCGGATATGTTATGGGTCACATGACATAGTGTTTAAGTGCTGAATGAGCACTCCAACAGCACATATGGTGAGGGGCACATCCAGAACTTACTTATTTTAGTCATTTTTATAAAGCACATACATATTCCACAGCGCTGTACATCACTTGATATTAGGTTCATGGGGGCTTACAATGTAAAAGCACCTATAAGCATGTTTTTGGAGTGTGGGTGGAAACCCATTCAAACAAACTCCATGCAAATGTTGTCCTTGATCAAATTTGAACCCAGGCCCTCAGCACTGCAAGGCAAGAGTGTTAATCACTAATCCACAGAACTTCCCCATTACGCCTGCCTCAGAATAATCACATGCAGAATTTCACCATACTTCCCAACCACAGTATACACAATGAGAACTTCAATGTCCCTCCCTGATGCAATATAATCACATCTACAACTTCCACATCCTTCCAGACTACACTATAGTTACATCCAGAGTTTCACCATCCCATCCCTGCTGCCATCTAATCACCTTCAGCGCTTCGCCATGCCCCCTGTCTCAGCAGAATCACAATCAGAACTTCACCATGCCTCCCCACCACAGTATTATCACATCCAGAGCTTCATTACCCCTTAGCAATATTTAAATTCATTTTCAGGGCCCAAAGATCCCCTTGACCCCCCAGCTTGGAAATTACATATTTTCATAGATATCACTGCCTGCTTATGTAAGACCTCTCATGCCAGCCTCCACTGTGCATCATGGGTGGTACAGTAATTGTGTGTGGGCTTTCACAGCACTTTGGTTGGGAACTACTGATGTAGACACAGGTGGATTTCTTATTACATTATTCCAATTGCCAAAAAAAGTTTTACATAATCTGACTGAGAAGTTTATTATTTATTCAACCTCGTAAGGTTTTTTGATAATATTTAAATTTTTTTCTTGCGTTTACTTTCTGCTAAAAAAGTTTTGTATGTAGCAGATCCCGAAAAGCCCTTTATCTCATTATTAGATCCCACTTGTAGATATGTTCAAACTAGATTTGTATTACAATATTCAGAGAATTGTATTTTTCAGTCCTAAAACAAAAGGTCTATTAGCAATTCAAACAGCGAGCTCGTCCTTTTATTCGGGCCCATAAGAGTTTCTCGATGCTTCCTTGTTCTTTTCAAAATCTGAAATATTAATAATAAATATTTCAAAGGTTTCGTCTTTGCCTTTGTGCGCGGTAGGGTTTCATAACTTACTTTACAACATCAAAGATTTTGCTGTGATCGGAATTGAGCAGATATACAGGAAAGGTTTGCTGCATCTGAGGTAAAGCAGAAACAGTTTAACATTTCCAGATTACTTGGCTTCTGTAAAGAAATTTAAGACAAATGCAAAGATCTATTAAAACTTCATCTCCCATCTTCTCTGTGAATGAAAGTGATACATATAAGGTCTTGGACTTTTTTTGTGAAAAAGTAAGATGTCTGCTGAGAGGGATTAAGAAAACATCTTTTCAAAGTATTTTTTAAACAGAGCAACATATTTTCAGATTCAATTTAAATGGGTTATCCCAATAATTAAACTTATTCCTATCTACAAAAGCCCTCTAATCGTCTTCTGTTGGGCAGTTTCATAGAGATGAGTGCAGTGGTAGCATGCGTTCATTGATATGAGGGACACGGGAAGCCTGTTTTTGTGATTGAAAGCTGTCCCAGTAGTCACAACCCCCACCAATTAGACACTTCAGGTATCTTTACATGGGCCCATAGTCGCATGAATAATCACTTGAACGAGAGGTTACAGGCAACTGTCGGCCCATGTTCACATGGCCCCCAACAGAGCACTGAGCCAAAAGCCGCTCAGTTGTTGCTAGTCGTTCCAGTTCAGCTCACTGGGATTCTCTGAGATTTGGCTGGGACTACAAGTGAAATGACAGGAGGCTTAATTTTTTACTATCTCTTTTTACTTCATAGCCACATGATGAACAGCGTAATCAGGGGCGTAGCTGATCATTGAGCCAGAATCAGGGGTTCAGATAGCCAATAAAAAATAAAATAAATCTTGTTATTTGTATAGCGCCAACTTATTCCACAACATTTTTAGGTAATTTATTTATTACCCCCTACCAAGCTGTATACTTATTTTACTGACCTCGGAAGGATGGAAGGCTGAGTCAAACTTGAGCTGGCTACCTGAACCAAGCAGGGATTGAACTTGCAACCCTCAGGTCGTGAGTGAGAGCTTAGGACGGCATTTCTGCTACCATATCACCCTGCACCACATGAAGCTTGCAATTTCCCCCCAAAACTCCCAGACAATATATGAGGAAATGTGTGATGTCAGAGGGAGATTATCAAAACTTTACTGCTATTTACCACTGAAGTTTGGAGTTCTATTCCTCCTGTTTGGAACTCTAGTGCTCCATTTGCCTACTAAGCGACGTAGCTATGAAGTAGTCAGTGGGACATTTTTCCCAGTTACTGGATAGCAGGAAAGTGCAAACAAGACACTTTGTCCTGGCCAGGAAACTTGAATACAGTGCTAGGGCAGCAAAGAATGTTTACCCTTTGTAAAGGGAAGACGAGCCAAGATTAGCTATAAGCAATTCAATATTCAATGGGCATGCATAAATGTTTATTGCCATATGGGAAAGACTGGCTGCCACAGAAAGGTACCGTGGGCAAGAACAAAGTAAATCCAAGGAATAATCCCAACAGGTGCCTTGATGAAAATGTAAAAACACTAATTAGTTCACTTTAAAAGCAGCAGAACTTAAGAATGCTTACATATTCCAAATACTACATGACATGAGTTCTTAAATGCCGGTGGACAAGATACCATTACAAATTGCTATAAACAAAGAGTCACTAAAGGGCCTTTCACATGGTAGGATTAACTGCGTTTTCTGCGATGCAACACATAGGAAGGCTCCATAGGGAAACATGGCCTACAAAAAAAAACCAAAACACAACGCAAATCGCGGCTGTGTAGAGCATGCCGCGATTTTATATTCTTGCAATGTCGCAGGCTGCAAAACATCGCTCCTGTGGAAGAACCCATAAGAAAGCACGGGCTCTACATACATGTGATTTGTAGCACTGTCGCATTGCTACAAAATCGCACAAGAAAATCGTCCGTGTGGAAGCGGTCTAAAGGAAATGGGCATTGTACATTTGCACTCAACAGTAAATGACCTTCTGCATGAAATATAATCAGCAATACCTTAGAATAGTGATTGCTCTCATCAACATACTGGTACAAATTCTAAACCCTAAATTTGTTAGCTAATTAAATCAGCCTGATTGTGATGATTATGGCTTCTAGCAGAAGTATTTCCTACATCTTTTGTATTCTCATTTTATAAAAAAAAAGGCAAGTGGTTGCACCTCTGATTAACCTCCCCATGAAATGAAAATGAGACACAATTTGATTTCAGCATGCCGCGTGGCTCTTGTATACTTATGATCAGATTGGTTTCTGGCATAATATTTATTTTGCCACATTAACTCGAATAGGCAAAGTCATCACAGGGAAAACCTGCTTCTGATTACAAACATACACTTACCAGCTCACCACTCACATAGATGCAATGCAAATGAGTGCCGCGGTATCAGCCTCTCATCTGAGTTCCTGTGAACATTATTGTTGCTGTTCCATAATCTTTAATTAGATATAACATATCCCGGCTAATGAAACATTTTACAGTGGATGCATGAAATACATCCATTGTAGCAGAAGTGTTGATTGCATCTAGGATTCAGCCTCCCAGTGATAGACAAGTTTTCATTACTAAAATACAATGTCCAGGCTTATGGATTATATGGTATATTTGGGGCTTTTGAAGGTCATTATATTCATATTACATTTACATTTTTTAATGTGATACAGAATGTACCCAAATATCCTGGTTCCCTGAAAATAAGCCCTACCCTGATTTTTTTAGGATTTTTGGGGAGGCTTGAAATATAAGCCCTACCATGAAAATAAGCCCTGGCTGCATTACATTTTTTTTTAAAAAGGAATACATTACCTAGCAGGCTCGGTCCAAGTCCCTCCTGCTGCTCTCCGGAGCTCCGATGCACTTCTTGCAGTCCTCAGCCGCCCATAGAAGATCACTTTCTGGTTATGGGATTCATAAATCCCACCTCCAGGAAGTGATGCCTCTGATTGGTTCACCGAGCGCTGCATTGATTATCTGAGCCGCGCTCGAGAACCAATGTGATGGCTGTGATTGGTTCATCGAGTGCTGCATTGATTGGTTCTCGAGCGCTGCTCAACCAATCAGAGCTGTTACTTCCTGGACGCGGGATTTATGAATCCCGTAACCAATACGTGATCTTCTGTGGGCGGCGGAGGACTGCAAGAAGTGCATTGGAGCTCCGGAAAGCAGTGGGAGGGACCTGGACTGAGCCTGCTAGGTAAGTATAATAAGACATCCCCTGAAAATAAGACCTAGTGCCTCTTTTAGGGAAAAATTAATATAAGAAAGGGTCTTATTTTGAGGAAACACGGTAATAAAAGTATTATTTAACCAACCATGGCAGTGCTCCTAAATTCTTAGGCCTCTTTCACACGGCAGTATTCTGGTCAGTATTTTGCATTAGCTTTTGTAAAAGAAATAACAAAATGGAAAATTTTCAACTCTTCCATATTTGGGACTCACTCGCTTGGTTTTGACTTACAAATATTGTTGCAAAAAACTATCAAACTATTAGGGCGAGCACCCACTGGCGTTTTTTTACCTGCGTTTTGCGTTTTGCGTTTTGCGTTTTTCCTGCACAGGCATAGAGATAACATGTGTTCCTGTCCACTGGCGTTTTTTTTGCATTGCGTTTGCGTTTTTAACATAGGAGCTGTCAGTTGCATATGTGTCCTTATTTTTCTCCATGGAAATTAATGGAAAAGCCGCGAAAACGCCGCGAAAACGCCGCGAAAAACGCCGCGGAAAACGGGCGGAAAAAACGCGGGGAACGCGGCGAAAACGCTGCGTTTTTTCCCCGCGGAAAACGCAAACGCCAGTGGGTGCTCGCCCTTAATAAGGAGAAAAGATATTTAAGCAGATTCTAAAAGCTGAATCTTTTGTTCACCTAAACTCTCAAAAACTTCTGACATCTCATAGTAACATGTCACAATTTTTGACCGGTTGGTTTCCAGTGCCTAGCCTGTAAAATAAAGGTAAGTAGAAGAAGGAGATTAGCGCTCCAATGTGAGGTGGAGAAAATGGCAGGGTAAAGAAAAATAAACGGAAATCCAATTGGACTCACCCCAGACGTACCGGACCCTGTGTAAGGTCACGGTGCGTCTAATGATCCTGGCAGGCAGTAATATCCACGGTCAGAGCTATGATGTCATCAATGGGTCCTGATCGCTGGTCTAAATGACATCCCAATGGGGGAGAGCATCGCAGGGTGACTCTAGGTAGAATATATACCAGAGGCAGCAAAGGCAGTAGACAACAATTTAGAAAAAACCCCCGTGCTCCAGTGATCGGATAGGCGAAATGAGAAGGCAGAAGGAACTTACTTAGCAGGGGTGTCAGTGCAAATGACACCCCTGAAAATCCAGGTCAGCTCGTAGAAATAAGGCTTGTCCAGGTTATGACGTTTATAAAGGTTCTTTATTCACAGGGTGCAACGCGTTTCGGCTGAAACATCAGCCTTTATCAAGCATCAAGCTGTAAAATAAAGGAGAAGAGCTTACTTGCTGTGCCTGATTGGCATATTTTGGGTCTCCTCAGTATGACCTACTGGCTGAATAGATAGTTTGAGTCAGCAGGCTGATTACCAATCATAGCTGAAAAAGCTCAGAACCCAATCATCCACCGATCCAAATTTTGGACATATCAGAAAGGCGTTTTAGGAATGTTTAGCTACCCATTAAAAATATTAAGCTCATACTAAATATTTTGCATAGATCAATAGTGTCAAAAAGATTTTTAGACTTAATTAAAAATCTAATAAAAGAAGTGTATCGCAAAAAATTAATCTACCAAAGAACATTTAAGCTTAAAAATCAATATTTAATCCTTGTGGCATTATTGTGTTCATATTGTAAATCTAATAACCTTTCATCTTCAAAAAGGTTTCATTTTCTCTACTCCTTAAAGCACTGGTCCATGTGGATCAGTTGTGCTTTTCCTTTTAATGTGCCGCAACATTATAATTTTTATCCTCCCTCCTTTTATTAAGGTTTATGGCTGGAGATGAGCGAGCATAGTCGCTAAGGACAATTACTTGAGCGAGCATTGCCCTTAGCAAGTACCTCCCCGCTCGGAAGAAAATGTTCGGGTGCCGGCGCGCAACCGAATCTTTTCTTCCGAGCGGGCAGGTACTCGCTAAGGACAATGCTCACTCGAATAATTGTCCTTAGCGAGTATGCTCGCTCATCTCTATTTATGACCCATTTTCCTGCTGTATTCTAACTGATAGGTGCTCTGAATAAATTATATAATTCTTATGTTATCACTATCACAGTTTTAAAGTCCCTCATTTCAAATTTGGATCCCTCTTTTTTACAGGGCCCACCAAAAGGTATTCTGGTACACTAGTGAGCCAGTCACACCTGCATAGAACTTTGTATTAGGTATATCCTACGTAAAAAATATTGGGCCTCATTTATCAAAAAGAGAAACTGTCTTTGTTGCCCATAGCATCCAATCAGAGCAGCTTTAATTTTTTTAATACTGCTCTGGTAATAATGAAACCTGTGCTGTGATTGGTTTCCACAAAATTGTGATAAATCTACCCTAATGTATTTTGATATTCTACTCTTTGTAGAATTTATCCCTGACACAATAGGCTAGTTATATTTTTATTAGAGATGAGCGAGCACCAAAATGCTCGGGTGCTCGTTACTCGGGACGAAATTATCGCGATGCTCGAGGGTTCGTTTCGAGTAACGAACCCCATTGAAGTCAATGGGCGACCCGAGCATTTTTGTATATCGCCGATGCTCGCTAAGGTTTTCATTTGTGAATGAAATGGGCAATTCAAGAAAGTGATGGGAACGACACAGCAACGGATAGGGCAGGCGAGGGGCTACATGTTGGGCTGCATCTCAAGTTTCCAGGTCCCACTATTAAGCCACAATAGCGGCAAGAGTGGGCCCCCCCCCCAACAACTTTTACTTCTGAAAAGCCCTCATTAGCAATGCATACCTTAGCTAAGCACCACACTACCTCCAACAAAGCACAATCACTGCCTGCATGACACTCCGCTGCCACTTCTCCTGGGTTACATGCTGCCCAACCCCCCCGCACGACCCAGTGTCCACAGCGCACACTAAAGTGTCCCTGCGCAGCCTTCAGCTGCACTCATGCCACACCACCCTCATGTCTATTTATAAGTGCGTCTGCCATGAGGAGGAACCGCAGGCACACACTGCAGAGGGTTGGCATGGCTAGGCAGCGACCCTCTTTAAAAGGGGCGGGGCGATAGCCCACAATGTTGTACAGAAGCAATGAGAAATATAAGCCTGTGCCACCGCCATCAGGTGCTGCACACGTGGGCAAAGCAATGGGGAACCTATGTGCCACACACTATTCATTCTGTCAAGGTGTCTGCATGCCCCAGTCAGACCGCGTTTTTTTATAAATAGTCACAGGCAGGTACAACTCCGCAATGGGAATTCCGTGTGCACCCACAGCATGGGTGGCTCCCTGGAACCCACCCGCTGTACATAAATGTATCCCATTGCAGTGCCCATCACAGCTGAGGTAACGTCCGATTAAATGCAGGTGGGCTTCGTCCCACACTGCATGCCCCAGTCAGACTGGGGTTCTTTAGAAGTGGACACATGCAGTTACAACTCCCTGTGGACCCACAGCATGGGTGGGTGCCAGGAAGCCACCGGCAGTACATAAATATATCCCATTGCATTGCCCATCACAGTTGATGTAACGTCAGCTTTAATGCAGGTGGGCAAAAAATTAATTGGATTACACTGTAGGCGAGGGCCCAAAAAAATTGATGTACCAACAGTACTAATGTACCTCAGAAAAATTGCCCATGCCCAACCAAGAGGGCAGGTGAAACCCATTAATCGCTTTGGTTAATGTGGCTTAATTGGTAACTAGGCCTGGAGGCAGCCCAGTTAAAATAAAAATTGGTTCAGGTGAAAGTTTCAACGCTTTAATGAGCATTGAAACGTATAAAAATTGTTTACAAAAATTATATGACTGAGCCTTGTGGGCCTAAGAAAAATTGCCCGTTCGGCGTGATTATGTGAGGTTTCAGGAGGAGGAGCAGGAGGAGGAGGATGAATAGAATACACAGATTGATGAAGCAAAAAGGTCCCCGTTTTTGATGGTGATAGAGAACGATGCTTCCATCCGCGGGTGCAGCCTACGTATTGCTTAAGTATCGCTGCTGTCCGCTGGTGGAGAAGAGAAGTCTGGGGAAATCCAGGCTTTGTTCATCTTGATGAGTGTAAGCCGGTCGGCACTGTCGGTTGACAGGCGGGTACGCTTATCCGTGATGATTCCCCCAGCCGCACTAAACACCCTCTCTGACAAGACGCTAGCCGCAGGACAAGCAAGCACCTCCAGGGCATACAGCGCGAGTTCAGGCCACGTGTCCAGCTTTGACACCCAGTAGTTGTAGGGGGCAGAGGCGTCACCGAGGACGGTCGTGCGATCGGCTACGTACTCCCTCACCATCCTTTTACAGCGCTCCCGCCAACTCAGCCTTGACTGGGGAGCGGTGACACAGTCTTGCTGGGGAGCCATAAAGCTGGCAAAGGCCTTGGAGAATGTTCCCCTGCCTGCGCTGTACATGCTGCCTGATCTCTGCGCCTCCCCTGCTACCTGGCCCTCGGAACTGCACCTTCTGCCACTAGCGCTGTCGGATGGGAATGTTACCATCAGTTTGTCCGCCAGGGTCCTGTGGTATAGCATCACTCTCGAACCCCTTTCCTCTTCGGGTATGAGAGTGGAAAGGTTCTCCTTATACCGTGGGTCGAGCAGTGTGTACACCCAGTAATCCGTAGTGGCCAGAATGCGTGTAACGCGAGGGTCTCGAGAAAGGCATCCTAACATGAAGTCAGCCATGTGTGCCAGGGTACCTGTATGCAACACATGGCTGTCCTCACTAGGAAGATCACTTTCGGGATCCTCCTCCTCCTCCTCCTCCTCAGGCCATACACGCTGAAAGGATGACAGGCAAGCAGCATGGGTACCCTCAGCATTGGGCCAAGCTGTCTCTCCCCCCTCCTCCTCATCCTCCTCATGCTCCTCCTCCTCCTCCTCAACGCGCTGAGATATAGACAGGAGGGTGCTCTGACTATCCAGCGACATACTGTCTTCCACCGCCTCTGTTTCCGAGCGCAAAGCGTCTGCCTTTATGCTTTGCAGGGAACTTCTCAAGAGGCATAGCAGAGGAATGGTGACACTAATGATTGCAGCATCGCCGCTCACCATCTGGGTAGACTCCTCAAAGTTTCCAAGGACCTGACAGATGTCTGCCAACCAGGCCCACTCTTTTGCAAAGAATTGAGGAGGCTGACTCCCACTGCGCCGCCCATGTTGGAGTTGGTATTCCACTATAGCTCTACGCTGCTCATAGAGCCTGGCCAACATGTGGAGCGTAGAGTTCCACCGTGTGGGCACGTCGCACAGCAGTCGGTGCACTGGCAGATGAAACCGATGTTGCACGGTGCGCAGGGTGGCAGTGTCCGTGTGGGACTTGCGGAAATGTGCGCAGAGCCGGCACACCTTTCCGAGCAGGTCTGACAAGCGTGGGTAGCTTTTCAGAAAGCGCTGAACCACCAAATTAAAGACGTGGGCCAGGCATGGCACGTGCGTGAGGCTGCCGAGCTGCAGAGCCACCACCAGGTTACGGCCGTTGTCACACACGACCATGCCCGGTTGGAGGCTCAGCGGCGCAAGCCAGCGGTCGGTCTGCTCTGTCAGACCCTGCAGCAGTTCGTGGGCCGTGTGCCTCTTCTCTCCTAAGCTGAGTAGTTTCAGCACGGCCTGCTGACGCTTGCCCACCGCTGTGCTGCCACGCCGCGCGACACCGACTGCTGGCGACGTGCTGCTGCTGACACATCTTGATTGCGAGACAGAGGTTGCGGAGGAGGAGGAGGGTGGTTTAGTGGAGGAAGCATACACCGCCGCAGATACCACCACCGAGCTGGGGCCCGCAATTCTGGGGGTGGGTAGGACGTGAGCGGCCCCAGGCTCTGACTCTGTCCCAGCCTCCACTAAATTCACCCAATATGCCGTCAGGGAGATATAGTGGCCCTGCCCGCCTGTGATTGTCCACGTGTCCGTTGTTAAGTGGACCTTGGCAGTAACCGCGTTGGTGAGTGCGCGCACAATGTTGCGGGAGACGTGGTCGTGCAGGGCTGGGACGGCACATCGGGAAAAGTAGTGGCGACTGGGAACTGAGTAGCGCGGGGCCGCCGCCGCCATCATACCTTTGAAAGCCTCCGTTTCCGCAACTCTATACGGCAGCATCTCCAGGCTGATAAATTTGGCTATGTGCAAGTTTAACGCTTGAGCGTGCGGGTGCGTGTCGGCGTACTTGCGCTTGCGCTCCAACACTTGCGCTAGCGACGGCTGGACGGTGCGCTGAGAGACATTGGTGGATGGGGCCGAGCACAGCGGAGGTGAGGGTGTGGGTGCAGGCCAGGAGATGGTAGTGCCTGTGTCCTGAGAGGGGGGTTGGATCTCAGTGGCAGGTTGGGGCACAGGGGGAGAGGCAGCGGTGCAAACCGGAGGCAGTGATCAGCCTTCTTCCCACCTTGTGGGGTGCTTGGCCATCATATGTCTGCGCATGCTGATGGTGGTGAGGCTGGTAGTGGTGGCTCCCCGGCTGATCTTGGCTCGACAAAGGTTGCACACCACTGTTCGTCGGTCGTCTGCACTCTCAGTGAAAAACTGCCAGACCTTTGAGCACCTCGGCCTCTGCAGGGTGGCATGGCGCGAGGGGGCGCTTTGGGAAACAGTTGGTGGATTATTCGGTCTGGCCCTGCCTCTACCCCTGGCCACCGCACTGCCTCTTCCAACCTGCCCTGCTGCTGCACTTGCCTCCCCCTCTGAAGACCTGTCCTCAGTAGGCGTAGCAAACCAGGTGGGGTCAGTCACCTCATCGTCCTGCTGCTCTTCCTCCGAATCCTCTGTGCGCTCCTCCCTCGGACTTACTCCAATTACTACTACCTGAGTGATAGACAACTGTGTCTCATCGTCATCGTCCTCCTCACCCACTGAAAGCTCTTGAGACAGTTGCCGGAAGTCCCCAGCCTCATCCCCCGGACCCCGGGAACTTTCCAAAGGTTGGGCATCGGTCACGACAAACTCCTCCGGTGGGAGAGGAACCTTTGCTGGCCATTCTGGGCAGGGGCCCGGAAACAGTTCCTGGGAGTCTGCCTGCTCCTAAGAATGTGTCATTGTAATGGAGTGAGGAGGCTGGGAGGAAGGAGGAGCAGCAGCCAGAGGATTCAGAGTTGCATCAGTGGACGGCGCAGAACTCTGGGTGGTCGATAGATTGCTGGATGCACTTTCTGCCATCCACGACAGGACCTGCTCACACTGCTCCTTTTTTAATAAAGATCTACCGCGTGGACCCATTAATTGTGAGATGAATGTGGGGACGCCAGAAACGTGCCTCTCTCCTAATCCCGCAGCAGTCGGCTGCGATACACCTGGATCAGGAGCTCGGCCTGTGCCCACACCCTGACTTGGGCCTCCGCGTCCTCGCCCGCGTCCACGTCCTCTAGGTCTACCCCTACCCCTCAGCATGGTGTATTAGCAGTAGTGCAGAAACAGAACGCTGTAATTAAATGTGCCGCTTATTGGCCTGTGGTTGGAGGCTGACTTTGCTTACGGAACGCACAGCAGAGGCAGGAAAGAATTTTGCGCAAGCCTGCTGTAACACTTAGCTGGCTGCGTATGAATTAGGACAACTACCCCCAGCAGAGACCTAGTACACAGAGGACGGTCACAGGCAGCCCAAATAGATTTTTTTTCCCAAATGTTTTTGGAAAGGCCCACTGCCTATATACACTAAATATGTCTTCTGTCCCTGCCTCACCACTACTGGCCCTGGACAATGTAAAATTACTGCAGACTGTTTCACTGTGGACAGGAATACAGCGGTGATGTAAGAGGCAACACAGAGGCAGGAAAGAATTCTGCGCAAGCCTGCTGTAACACTTAGCTGGCTGCGTATGAATTAGGACAACTACCCCCAGCAGAGACCCAGTACACAGAGGACGGTCACAGGCAGCCCAAATAGATTTTTTTTCCCAAATATTTTTGGAAAGGCCCACTGCCTATATACACTAAATATGTCTTCTGTCCCTGCCTCACCATTACTGACCCTGGACAATGTAAAATTACTGCAGACTGTTTCACTGTGGACAGGAATACAGCGGTGATGTAAGACGCAACACAGAGGCAGGAAAGAATTTTGCGCAAGCCTGCTGTAACACTTAGCTGGCTGCGTATGAATTAGGACAACTACCCCCAGCAGAGACCCAGTACACTTGTGGACAGGAATACAGCGGTGATGTAAGAGGCAACACAGAGGCAGGAAAGAATTTTGCGCAAGCCTGCTGTAACACTTAGCTGGCTGCGTATGAATTAGGACAACTACCCCCAGCAGAGACCCAGTACACTGAGGACAGTCACAGGCAGCCCAAATAGATTTTTTTTCCCAAATGTTTTTGGAAAGGCCCACTGCCTATATACACTAAATATGTCTTCTGTCCCTGCCTCTCCACTACTGGCCCTGGACAATGTAAAATTACTGCAGGACGCAATGCTCTGCACGGCCGATATACAAAAAAAAAAAAAAAGTGCAACACTGCAAAAAGCAGCCTCCACACTACTGCACATGGTTAGATGTGGCCCTAAGAAGGACCGTTGGGGTTCTTGAAGCCTAAAATAACTCCTAACGCTCTCCCTATAGCAGCTCCGGCACCAGCAGCACTGTCCCTGATCTCTGTCAGAATGCATCTGTGGCGAGCCGCGGGAGGGGCCGATTTATATACTCGGGTGACACCTGATCTCGCCAGCCACTCACTGCAGGGGGGTGGTATAGGGCTTGAACGTCGCAGGGGGAAGTTGTAATGCCTTCCCTGTCTTTCTATTGGCCAGAAAAGCGCGCTAACGTCTCAGAGATGAAAGTGAAAGTAACTCGAACATCGCGTGGTACTCGTCTCGAGTAACGAGCATCTTGAACACGCTAATACTCGAACGAGTATCAAGCTCGGACGAGTACGTTCGCTCATCTCTACTCTCTATCCTTACTGGCTCGATTAGAGCACAGAAGAAGGGGTTGCTCAGATCTAGCCACTGAGAGGGTAGTAATTCCATGGCATTGACGCACAGACCACACGCCGTCCATGAGTAAGTGGCAGAGGGAAATGGCTCAACTGGAAGAACTCTGCGCTGAACGCAACAGGGCATTGGATATATTTGTAATACTTTGGCAGCCATGGGTGGAGTTTATGTCCTCGGCAGTATTTGAGACCATGTTTTCACAAAACTAGGGGTCATAGCAAAAAGGAATACTATGATGACGTATGCTTGGATCCAAAGTCTATCAGACAAACTAGGGTGCGGTTCTGTTCATCCCCCCCTTCTCCCCTTTTTATGTCTCTCCCTCCTCCCACTTAACCCTGTCATGTCCCTTGTCTCGATCTGTACTTCTTGGTTAATTTAATCTTTCCTTTTTTTATCCTATTTACGTAATTCATTTTTCTACACCTTCCTTTTTTTTCTTCTCTCTCTCTCTCTCTCTCCCGTGTTACCTCCCTCTCTGGTTGTTGCCCAGTAATAATCAGGGAATTACGCTTTCTTTGAGAAAATAGTTTGAGCATCTAGGTGAAGAAGTAGAGGCCAACGCATTCTGTCTCTCCGTGGAGTTGGACCTGTGTTGACGGGGCCAGCTGTTCGTGCACGGTCGAAGGGTGCAGAGGACACATCGCGCGTTAAGACAGGTGGATAACTACAGGGACTTGCCGTCATGCTCCATTCTGTTGTTTTTTGTAAAGTATCATATTTCGGTCATTGGTCCGGCTTTTCTTATATGAGGTCTTGTGAGACCTGATTTGTTTGTTTGTGTGTTTATTAGAATGGAAAAATCTCTAATAAAGGATTGAACAAAAAAACCAAAAAGTTGGTATGGTGCGAACTGGAGGATAATAGACTAAAGAGTACTTATGTGTGGCGCAACCTTTATGTGTGGAAAGAGGAATAGAGATGAAATTGTAAACTTGACTTCTCTATTTATTGATTATATAAGCGAAAAAAGGTGTTCTGAGGCACAAGCTGGAGGATGCACTAACATGTACAATTAAATCAAAATGAAGCAAAGTGGAAAAAAAACTAAAAAGGTTCCCTTTAACTAAATGCCTTCCTGGGCAGAGCTAAAGATTTTCTCATAAACAGCTCTGTAAATCAGAAAGATGGGTCAGTTTTGAAATTGGTTTACTGGGCAGACTTAATGTTATGCCTTCAGGGCTATTCGAAGTACTGACTGTACAAATTAAAAAGTCAAATCAATTATTGATGCAGATTTAGTGATATTAACATCTGTATAATTAGAATATGGATACATGAATAATTTATTGTCAATGTGTTTCTGCCTCTGTATTATTAGTAATATGTTGTGTACTTACAGTCCAGTTTGATAGTTGCCTCCCCTCAGGACTATACATTTCATTACAGAGAATTTGTAAATAGTTTGCACTTAGCAGTAGACACCACAAATATTACACATCCTCAAGAGGATCTGGTTTCTGGGTTAGTGCAGTCTAAGTGATTTAGGCCACTCAAATAGAAATGCGCCGACTGTTTAGTTGATTTAATTTGTAGGAGCTTGAACCACAATGCTCTTTCTGAGATTAAAAAGAAATGTGAAAAAAGTACAGATTTTTTTTTTTTTTTGCTATCGTACAAAACCAATTACTGGTAGGTCTGCACACTGACAGTCTTGACCCTGGCTCACTCCTGTAAACTACAATAGGTGAAGAACAGACAAACCATATGCATTAACATTCAATAAAAGGGACAGGAACATAAAATAAGACGCACAGCGCTCTACAGAAGTTTGGAAACAGTCCTTCAAAATGTAAAATTGAGAGTAAATATACAAAAACCTTGATGCTTTGGGATGTATGCATTTATTGAACTAAGGAACAAAACGAAAAAGCACTCAATTTTCCAAACTGATTCTTGGAATCTGGAAATAACTTTGTGTTTTCAACTCTTCATATCAACCCTTTGCCTGTACGTTAGCCTGGTGTGCTGTCGGAATGCAGTGGATCAATTAGCTTTTTGGCTGCTACACATTTTCATTTTTTGTGGACAATTCCCCAAATATTTTTATGACTAGGGACTTGCTGTTCAAAACAGGGTCTTTCCATACTTCTGAAGAGTACTGTACATGATGTCATTGCTTTATTCTTGCTTTTAAAAGGGTTGTATAAGATTTTGATAGACCGTCAATTATGACAGAAATTTCTAAATCACATTAAAGCAGAAATATTTCCTATAAACTTTCTGTTAAAATACTCCAGCTGCGCTGTATATTCACCAGGTCTCATAAGTCCCTTTTTCATAGAAACACTGAAAATGTATGGTAGAAAAAGCCCACATGGTCTATCTAGTCTGCCCTTATATTATTTCCTTTTAATTCCTCTCTTAGGATAAGTATATGCTTATCCCAGGCAGTCTAAATTTATTTTTTGTTCATTTCCCAACCACCTACTTTTCTTTCAGTAAAAATTGTTTTCCTAACGTTGCTTCTGATTTTTCCCCAAATTAATCTCAGATTATGTCCCGTTGTTCTAGTGTTTAGCTTACTAATAATAACACATCCTTCCTGAACCTTATTTACACCTTTAACATATTTAAAAGATTTGATCATGCCCCCCACTCTTCTTCCCTTCCGTAACATATATAAAGTGTTCCATCATGTCCCCGTCTCCCTTCTTCCCTCCTTTAACATATATAAGGTTTTCCATCATCTCCCCCCTCTCCCTTCTTCCCTCCTGTAACATATATAAAGTTTTCCATCATGTCTCCTTCTCCCTTCTCTCCTCCTGTAACATATATAAAGGTTTCCATCATGTCCTCCTCCCCCTTCTCTCCTCCTGTAACATATATAAAGGTTTCCATCATGTCACCGCTCTCCCTTCTCTCCTTCTTGTAACATATATAAAGTTTTCCATCATGTCTCCTTCTCCCTTCTCTCCTTGTAACATACATAAAAGTTTGCATTATGTCCCCCTCTGCCTTCTCTCCTCCTGTAACATACATAAAGGTTTCCATCATGTCACCGCTCTCCCTTCTCTCCTTCTTGTAACATATATAAAGTTTTCCATCATGTCCTCCTCTCCCTTCTCTCCTTCTTGTAACATACATAAAGGTTTGCATTATGTCCCCCTCTGCCTTCTCTCCTTCTTGTAACATACATAAAGGTTTCCATCATGTCACCGCTCTCCCTTCTCTCCTTCTTGTAACATATATAAAGTTTTCCATCATGTCCCCCTCTCCCTTCTCTCCTTCTTGTAACATACATAAAGGTTTCCATCATGTCACCGCACTCCCTTCTCTCCTTCTTGTAACATATATAAAGGTTTCCATTATGTCCCCCTCTGCCTTCTCTCCTTCTTGTAACATATATAAAGGTTTCCATTATGTCATCCTCTGCCTGTTCTCCTTCTTGTAACATATATAAAGGTTTCCATCATGTCCCCCCTCTCTCTTCTCTCCTCCAGTAACATGTATAAAAGGTTTCCATCATGTCCCCCCTCTCCCTTCTCTCCTTCTTGTAGCATATATAAAGGTTTCCATCATGTCCCCCCTCTCTCTTCTCTCCTCCAGTAACATGTATAAAAGGTTTCCATCATGTCTCCCCTTTGTCTTCTTTCCTCCTTTAACATATAAAAAGGTTTCCATCATGTCCCTCTCTCCCTTCTTAGAATCATAGAATGGTAGAGTTGGAAGGGACCTCCAGGGTCATCGGGTCCAACCCCCTGCTCAGTGCAGGATTTACTAAATCATCCAAGACAGATATTTTTCCAGCCTCTGTTTGAACACTTCCATTGAAGGAGAACTCACCACCTCCTGTGGTAACCTATTCCACTCATTGATTACCCTTACTGTCAGAAAGTTTTTTCTATCTAATTTGTGTCTCCTCCCTTTCAGTTTCACCCCATTGCTTCTAGTCTTTCCTTGTGCAAATGCAAATAGGGTTGATCCCTCTGCACTGTGATTGCCCTTCAGATATTTGTAGACAGCTATTAAGTCACCTTTCAGCCTTTTTTTTTTTGCAAGCTAAACATTTCCAGATCCTTTAACCATTCTTCATAGGACATGATTTGCAGACCGCTCACCATCTTCTCTGAACTTGCTCCAGTTTGTGGGGTACCCAGAACTGGACACAGTATTCCAGATGAGGTCTGACTAAGGAAGAGTAGAGGGGGATAATGACCTCACATGATCTAGACTCTATGCTTCTCTTAATACATCCCAGAATTGTGTTTGCCTTTTTGTCTGCTGCATCACATTATTGACTCATTTTCAGTCTACGATCTATTAGTATACCCAAGTCTTTTTCACATGTGCTGCTGCTTAGTTCAATTCCTCCCATTCTGTATGTGCTTTCTTCATTTTTCTTGCCCAGATGTAGGACTTTGCATGTCTCCTTGTTAAATACCATTCTGTTAGTCGCCGCCCACTATTTAAGCTTTTCTAGATCTTTTTGAATACTCTCTCTTCCATAGTGTTAGCTAATCCTCCTAGCTTTGTGTCATCAGCAAATCTGATCATTTTCCCATCAATTCCCTCCTCCAGATCATTTATAAAAATGTTGACTAACACTGGGCCTGTAACATGTATAAAGCTTTCCATCATGTCCCCCTCTCCCTTCTTTCCTCCTATAGCATATATAAAGGTTTCCATCATGTCCCCCCTCTCCCTTCTTTCCTCCAGTAACATTTATAAAGGTTTCCATCATGTCCTCCCTCTCCCTTCTTTCCTCCAGTAACATTTATAAAGGCTTCCATTATGTCCTCCCTCTCCCTCTCTCCTCCCTGTAACATATTGTAGTGGTCCATTACACACAATGTCCTGCAGAGGGTGCTAAATAGGCAGTCTGATACCTGGAAAGGGAAAGAGAGGGTTAACACCCGATGAGTGTAGCAGGAATTGGTTGCATATAAGCAGTTCCTGCCAGAAGCAACAAGGAAAGTGACAGCGCAGCAGAGATGAGGTGCTGCAGGCTGGTGGTCCAAGGTGGACCAGCAAAAGCCCGAGATTGACAGGAACGACAACACTAACCTCATACCCAGGTGGAGTGTTTATGGACTTAAGCTATGTATGAGATACTTGTGTGATACGGAATAAAGGCTGGCGGGTGCCAGATTATGAAAGAGAATCTATGTCTCCTGAGTGTTTCTGCACGGTTGGTGTCCATTCCAGTCTAAAATGTTGGCGATCCAGTATCAAGTGTATCCCTGCTTGCTTACAATATATAATGTCCCCCTCTTTCTTTTTTTCCTCCAGTAACATAGATAATGGCTTTCGTCATGTTCCCTCCTCTCCCTTCTTCATTCAGTAACATGTAAAAAAGATTCCATCATGTTCCCATTTCCCCTTCTTTCCTCCAGGCTACACAAGGTCTTTAAGTCTTTGCTGATAAGTTTTGTTCTTGAGCACCTCCACCATTCTAGTAGCCTGTCTTTGGAGTTGCTCCATTTTATCAATGTCTTTCTGTAGATATAGTCTCCAGCACAGAGCACAGTATTCCAGATATGGCCTCATCAGAGATCTACACAGCGGAATCACAATCTTCTTCTTTCTACTGGTTATACCTCTAGCTACGCAACCAAGCATCCTATTTACTTTGTTTGCTGCCTGACCACACTGTGGACACTTTACATCTGAGCACGAACCTGTGGAGAGAGATGGCCAACTCTATCTAATGTATTCCTTTAGGGAGTGCAGAATAGGTCAAGGGACCTACTCTCCTGATATATGGGGACCCAGAGATGACTACATGCAGTGCATCATTATTTCTTTTCCATCCCTACTCCTGAGCGATGTTCCATTTCTCTCTGGCATGGAAAGTACATGTTGGCTTCCCAGAGATGACTACACACAGACAAGCATTCCTGTGTCCAGATGATTGGAGCCCATACAGAATGGCATCACAGGCTGTATGACTACAGATTGCACAACCCTGCTCTGGTGCTTTGGTGAGGCAGCTGTGCCTCATTTATTTAGTAGGATATATATATATATATATATATATATACCATTGTGTCAATGTGTATATACCAATTTATTTATAATTTATTCTGCAGTATCCTACCAAATGTAAGTGAGCACCTGGTCAAGAATAAAAAGTAGTATTTATTAACATATGTTAATACTTTTTGAGGCCTCCTTTGGCTCTAATGATACCAGATACTATCCATGGCATACTCTCTATTAATGTCTGATAGACTTCAGCTGGTATTTTCCTCCATTCATCTTGCAAGCATCTGGTGAATTCTCCCCAAGAAGATGAACGCTGTTCATATTTCCTGACCAAATGTTCCAGTTCGTCCCAAAGATGTTCAGTAGGGTTCAAATCGGGACTCTATACAGGCCAGTCCAATCATGAAACAACCATATCCTCATACCAACATAGAACAGCATTGGCTTTGTGACAAGCCGTGTTGTCTTGTTGGAAATATTGCTGACTATTCCCTCATTGTTGGCACCACATTATTGCCTAGAAGAGTCAAGGTACACCTTGCCGTACTTAACTGTTGGCACAACACACTCAGACAAAAGCCATTTCTTAGGTACATACCCATACCCAGGTACATACATCTGATTTGAAAATGGTGTAGTGTGATTCCATAGAACTTTCTTCCATTGCTTAACTGTCCAATGACGAAGCCCCTCACACCATTGTAGATGTGTCACTGCATCTTTTTTGAGAGCACTCGCCAGAAGTTTACAGGATGAATGGAGGGAAATACCAGCTGAAGTGTATCAGACATTAGTAGAAAGTATGCCACAGAGAGTATCCAATGTCATTAGGGCCAAAAGGAGTTTCCACTAAGTATTAACATCTGGAAATACATATTACTTTTGATTCTTGCTCATGTGTCTAATTACTGTTGGTAGGACAGTATATACTGTATTTTTTACTGCAATTACATTTATATAGCCACACATTGGGTAGCTCCTGCAAACAACTAAATTCAATGCAGAATTCCCCTGCAGGTTCTCCATCTGCTGTTCCTTCCATATGATATAAATTATGGATAGGCATTTTTTACCTTCTAAAAGAAAAGGTCACCCTGTCAATAGCACATCCAATGCAATGTGATTTGTTACCCTATATAATAACACTGTTCCAGAAAAGTGACTTAAGGCCATCTATTAAGTAAACTGACCATCCCAGTCTGTTGAAATAATGATGATGTACAACCGGCACAGTGAATGCGCACTCTTTCCATTTGGTGTTTTAATTGAAACTGATAGAGCCACTCAGCTGACTGAGCTCAGAATATATTAGCTAGAAAAATAACAGTTCAAGGGTAATCATAACATTTATAGCACTTCAAATGGAGAGTCATTGTATTGTCCTAGAAGAAAGCAAACATAGAAATGACAATAGAAAAACTGTTCTCCTTTCTGAGTAATGCTACAAGGTCTAGCTATTGCTTCTTTGGATATAGATACGCTAACAATTAACAGTGAACTCCCCCATTATGCCGGTGATAAGGCTGCAGAGGAGAGCAGAACTAGGATTCCTCTTTGGAACCAAGTAAATGCATTTGCAAAATACAACAACCTGTACTCTGTAAATGAAATGATAGGAAAGGCTTACTATTGATGACTTATCCTCAGAATAGTTCATCAACAGTTTATTAGCAGGGGTCCACCGCTTAGGAACCTTGCCGAACAGCTGATTGCTAGGCCACTGTCAGTGCAGACTGTGTTGTAAGCAATTAATCAATAATGCAGCAGCCCAAGTTGGCACTGCAGGCACTGATCCCACTAAATTCAATGGGAGCTGTGCCTGCAATACCAACCTGGGCCACTGCACAGCAGACAGTGCTATCTGCTTTCTGCGCTGTCTGTACTGACAGCAGTGCTAGGAAGCAGCTGATCATCAGGGATCTCGAGCAGTAGACCTCCACCAACTATCTATTGATGACCTTCGCTTCATTTAAATGTGCCCATCCTGCCATTGTTTTAGCTCAAAGTACAGCCAACTGGATTGCCTACTTATTACAGTATTGCTCTAACAGTAGAACTACACAGTACTATTGTACCTTGTCACCACCGGAAGCTAGGGGCTGCCAGACTTAGCTGCAGTAGATGCCCCTTGTCATGCCCCTAGCTTCCCATTGGCTCATGGTATAGCACCAACTTTGTTAACCCGATGTGCAAGACACCGCGGCTGGACGGAGGACAAAGCGGGAGACTGAGACCGGGTGTCAGCGGCGTGATGGAGGGTGACTGCAGCCATACTGAGGACACTGACAGCAGAGCTGCAGGGGGCCCATGGGCGGAGATACTGCAGCTCCCACAGTGAGACAGAGCAGGGGCAGCACGGCTGCACAGACGCAGATCGTGCAGCGGTGATGTGAGGTACTTCCTGGGCTGAGGGCCGACCGGGACTCCGAGCACTGCTGGTGAGTGGCAGCCGCTTACTGTCCCCATCCACTGTGTCAGGATACAGTGTGCTGCTTATCGCTCCCCTGGGTGTTAATGCTACATCTTGTCTCCCAATTGGCATTTAGGGGCATGACAGGGGCGTTCACTCCTGCTAACACCTGTCATACCCTTAGCTTCTGGTGGTGACAAGATACAACAGTACCAAACTACACATGGTGAAAATCCAATGTCTTGGGAGATTGCTGGAAATTATTTACTCTGCACTTCAAGATTAAGATGTAGAGGTCTAAGTTAAATCTTAAAGAGAATGCTGCAAAATCTGTATCAGAACATTACCTATCGTTTATTCTACTTGTGTCCTAGTACAGGACTTTTGGGTGCAATTATAACCTCTGCACCTCTTATAGTTACACGTTTCTCATGAATTGCTATAATCACAGACATGTAGAATTTTTCTCTTCACTTTGTTTTTTTATTAGGTTTTTTTCAGAAAGAAAATCAACAGTGAAAAGTGAATGTAATTTAAAGAGAACCTGCCTGCATTTCTAACATGTTTAGTAATTACTTGCATTCCTCATGAAATAACAATTGTGGAGCATCTTAGAAGCCTACGCTGTGCCATTCCTCTTTTGTTTGTCCTAGAAATATATAAATACATCGGCAAATGGGCGTTACCTTACTATGTGTAATGGCTTGAAACCACAAGAGCTATGAGCTTGTAACAGAAGTGACCATGTACCCAGTTGCTTTTATTATTTGCAATTATTTTAAGGCCCATTTACATGGAGCGATGATCGCTCAAAAGCGATCATTTGAGCGATCATCGTTGCGTCTAGACGCACGTCCATCGTGCATTTTTCGTGCACTGCTAGCTGATCGTTAAATTCAGGCCAACCTAAAAATCGTTGTTCAGCCTTATCAGTAGTTCTCCATGGGTAGTGCTGATAGCATTGTTTCCCGTCGGAGAACAAAGGAACTGAAAGCAGATAAGAGCCCTTGGGCTATTAACTGCTGAGTAGCTACTTAATAGTTTATGCAAAATGATAGCTCAAAGCTTTCACTGTCATTTGAGCGATCATCGCTCCGTGTAAATGGGCCTTTACTTTACTTTAATTTCTGAAGACAGTAGTGCAATCTCACAGGAGTAGGAGGTAGAGCTAAAACCGGGCAACCACTGAGAAGGAATATAAAAGACCGCTTAAGTGTATGCAAGATTATGCAGCAGAGAAAGCATTGAGAAAGTAGTCAAGAAGCCTGAGGTGAAAATTCTGTGGAGTATTCTCCCGGAATAGCTTCAGTAGTGGGGTACATAATCTTTACAGGAGGGGTGAATGATTCTCCAGACATCCACCAGTTGATGTTCATATAATGTCTTGCGAAGCCTACCGCATGTAGATGCGGTAAACTACTAACCCCTTTGGATGGTCTATGAATTGGTTGAGGGGGATGTTTAGGTCGCCTGCCAATATCAGGGTTCCCTTCCAAACTCCTTCAGATTCTCCAAGGCCCCTTCAAGGAAGGAGACCTGGACAGAGTTGGGGAAATAGAATAAAGGTAAGGTGACGGGGGCATTTGCCAGCTCACCCTTGACGAAGAGGTGTCTACTCGCACAGTCCTCCCGCATGTCCAGAAGCTTCCAAGGGATGGAGACTCCTTTGGTTTTGCAGACCAGGCAAGCGCTGTGGTAGACATCTGGAAAGCAAGCATCTCTCCACCTGGGGATGGCGTCTGCTCAGAAATGGGTTTCCTGAATAAATGCGACATTGGCTCTTTTCTGCCACAAAAGGCAAAGAAGGGGAGGACCTTTTCTCTGGGATGTTTAGACCCTGTGCATTAATAGAAACAATGTTAAGGTTAGCTCTATTAAATGACATGTTTAGATGAAAGGGATAACAAACCTCGTACAAGCAGTTTTCTTATCACAGCTAGGCTCTGCTGTTGCCGACTCTGACCCAATAGACCTCCAAGCTGATCCAACTGACCACCTGTTTCAAGTCCAATCTAGCAAAGGATGCTCGGTTCTTTTACGAGATCTCTGCATCTTTTATATGCAGAAAATAAAATGTTCCTCAGTTGAAAATCAACATAATGCATTTAATTTCAGAGGAGACAATGGTGAATAGTTGAGTCCCATCTCTCTTCATGGTAAAATTCCTGACATCACATTGGGAAACAAAACGTCCAATATAATTATTCTATAAAAGAACAGAAAAATGATTCCCCATAATCAAGCATGGTTTAGATTATATTTGTCATCAGACTACAATCAGGCAAGTACCAAGAGACAGGATTTGTAATGGTGGTGACAGTGGCAAACAGGTATTTTATTCTGATACACAGATGATGTTGAATTGCAGTAGTCACACTAAATGTTCTATGGTATCTCCACCGTGAGTCACTACACTGCTTGCCGTCTTCTTTAGAATACAATATAAACTCACTCTCATCCAGAAAGCTCTCCACAGTGCTGCACCTTCCTGTATCTCTTCCCTCATCTCTGTCTACCACCCTACCAGTGCTCTGTGCTGCCAATAATCTCAGATTAACATCCTTCATAAAAAAGAAGAAACTAAAGGCAGCTCAGCCCCCAAAAGAAATAATATTAAGTGAGCTACATTTTATTAGTGATATACTGAGCAGTTTCCAAGTAGGTTGAACACCTAGAGAGCTCTATTTTTACTATTAAAGGAGATGTCCCGAGGCAGCAAGTGGGGTTATACACTTCTGTATGGCCATAATAATGCACTTTGTAATGTACATTGTGCATTAATTATGAGCCATACAGAAGTTATAAAAAGTTTTTTACTTACCTGCTCCGTTGCTGGCGTCCTCGTCTCCATGGTGCCGACTAATTTTCGCCCTCCGATGGCCAAATTAGCCGCGCTTGCGCAGTCCGGGTCTTCTCCATGGGGCTCCGTGTAGCTCCGTGTAGCTCCGCCCCGTCACGTGCCGATTCCAGCCAATCAGGAGGCTGGAATCGGCAATGGACCGCAGAGAAGCCCTGCGGTCCATGAAGACAGAGGATCCCGGCGGCCATCTTCAGCAGGTGAGTATGAAGACGCCGGACCGCCGGGATTCAGGTAAGCGCTGTGCGGGTGGTTTTTTTAACCCCTGCATCGGGGTTGTCTCGCGCCGAACGGGGGGGGGTTTAAAAAAAAAAAAACCCGTTTCGGCGCGGGACATCTCCTTTAACATCCTCCACAATCTGAATTTCACATCTCCAAGACTTTTCCTGAACTTCATCAGTTCTCTGGAGTGTGCTACCCCAGACAATCAGATTAATTTCCAGCAGCCACAATTTTCTTTTAGGACAGGACCATCAGATCCCCTAATCTAACTCCCCTCCATTTACCTATCTTCTACATTTTCCCTCAGAATCTGATCCCTTCATCTACCTGTATCCCACCCACTTCATATACTAAGATCGCATGCACACGGGCGGGTCAGATTCCGCATGTGGAAGCCTCAGCGGAATCTGACCCTGTGCCCAGCCATCCTCTGTTCGTACTTGTATTTTCTTCTTCTTTTCTGTATTGCAGATGGCCTGCACGGCTCGCCAGCGAACATGCGCAGTACAGATTTTTTTTTTAAATCCTGCTTTTCCTGTGGAGTCGGGCTGCGGGTCAGATGGCTTCTATTGACTTCAATGGAAGCTGTCCATGTGGAATCTGCAGGAAAATGGAGCATGCTGGGATTTTTCATCCGCGAGCGAAAACAGCAATTGGCTTCTGCTCATGTGCAAAGAGAATAATTTCTTTATTGTATGCTATGTATGCTATGTATTTGCTGCTTAATGCAGAGGCCGTCACCCACTCTGGATTCTGCAATTCAACTCTGCCTGTGTGCATTCACCCTAAAAAGCACTTCATATCTATACATACACTGATACGGGCTCGTGAGCGGCTCATATGGCTTTATGTATACGACCCTATTTAGTATGAAAAATGCCTGCACTATTGCACAGAACAAACACTTGTATCTCTTGTGACACCCCTATTTCTTCAAGGATTGCAAGCTCTTGAGAGCAGAACCCTCACCCCTATTGCCGGGGAGCGGCAGGGGAGAGCGGAAAGGAACGGAGGGGAGATCTCTCTCTCCCTCTCTCTCCCCGGCTCCCCCCCCCCCCCCCCCCGCTCTCCGCCGCAACTCGCCTGTCACCGCGCCGGCCCCCGAATCTTTAGAGACGAGCGGGGAGATATTCGGCTAAGGCACTACTTGCTCGAGTAATGTGCCATAGCTAGTATACTCGCTCATCTCTATTTATTAGTTTTTATGCTTTATGTAATGTCTGATTTTGTCTGTTCCTGTTTCTTCTGATTTGTATAGTGTTGTGGAATATGTGGACAGTGGCGTAACTGCAGGGGATGCGGTTGCACCCGGGGCCCAGGAGCTTTAGGGGGGCCCATAAGGCCTCTCTTCCCCATATAGGGAGCCCAATACTATGAATAAAGCATTATAGTTGGGGGCCCTGTTACAGGTTTTGCATTGGGGCCCAGGAGCTTCAAGTTACACCTCTGGTTGGCATTATATAAAGACAAGATTAGTGTTATTCTGTGACCTCTCCTCCAGAGATACACAGAAGAAAGAGGTGCTTGGAAGTGTAGTCTAGTGCAATACATAATACTAGCTGCAAGGTACACTGGGCAAATTGCTCCCCCGTCATGCATATCACATGCAATAAATACAAGAAACATCCCTAAATGAGAGAACTTGGAATAAATTTCTATCCATTTTTTATAATGTACTTTGCATAGGATGACATCTCACAGCTGTGAGTTACCGATACCCTGAAATACAAACTAGAGGAGATATCCGTAACTTTTCATAATGGTCCTCAGTATTTACTGAAGCTTTGTTTTATTACAAAGTCATAATCAAGAATAAACGCTTTGCTCTGTAGCTAATGCCTTATAAAGGAGTCAGAGCATGAATGATGAATATCTTTATCGCACCAACCAGAACTTTTAATGAGGAAATTACATCTATGGGGCTAGAGATTAACAACTGTTCTTACTCCATGTGACTGGATGACATTTGTGTGATCAACCACCGAGACAGACTCGTGCTTGTGGAGGAAACATTGCTTAATTGCCCAAAGAAAAATTGCCACCTGTAGCAGGATAAGACCTATTTTAACTTAAAGTGTGCCTATTGTTTGCAAATCAGCTATCTCAATATCCCTGACTTTAAGGGACGCTATTTCAAGCCAATATTGAAAATAGCTAAAATTGACAATGATTTTTTTCTGTACCATAACTATAAATTCAGACTCCAAGAGGAGTTGGGAGGAAAATTCATATCAATAATTACAATAGTTGGATATCATCTATTACTATTATTCCATATAATGTAACAGATAGCAAGTATGCAATACATTTATAACTGTCCCAAAAAAGTGGAGATGTTGCACACTCCCATAAAAGTTGACAAGCCTCTTGGGCAGGCACAAGTTGGCTGTCCTAATTTTCATCAGTCTCTGATCACTTCCAGGAAGCGCTGTGGCCAATGGTACAAGTGCTGAGTCCAGAGATTAGCTGCAGGGGTCACATGTTCAGATACATAGTAACATGGTATGTAAGGCCGACTGAAGGCAATGTCCATCTAGTTCAGCCCGTTTATCCTCCTATGTTGTTGATCCAGAGGAAGGCAAAAAAAAAACAAGAGGCAGGAGCTAATTAGCCGATTTGGGGGAAATTGCCTTCCCGACTCCCAAATGGCAATCAGACTAATCCCTGGATCAACCCCTAATAGTTCCTACCTGCCTGTATGCTCGGATTAACAATTAACCTAAGATTTATATCCTGTAATATCCTTCCGCTCTAGAAAGACATCAAGTTCTCTCTTAAACTCCTCAATGGATTTTGCCATCACCACATCCTCATGATATGTGATTGGCTGCCAGGAGGTGAAGGTAAAATACTATCCAGTTGGAATTCGGTTATGTACAATACATAGAGTAAGCAGGCCATAATAAGGCCTCAATCACCCATTCTGTGTGCCTTATAAGGAATGTTGGTTTAGACATGTGGTAAGCAGAGGTATATTTTTTAAGCTCCTAAAGCTACAGTGCTCCATTGGTTGGATACCTTTATAATAGGTTCTTAACTGATTCAATTTTTTCCTCCAGTTGAACCCCCCAGTAGCCCGTAATTCGTATGAATAATTTTGGCTGGTCTCCATCCAACATACAATGTTAATGGTTGAGTTGACTTTTCAATAGACAGTGAAAACCACTCACCTGACAGTTTACTAGTATTGGCCACCTAAACTAAGGGCAATTGTAGGCAAACAAAAAGCTAGAAGAAAAACAGCATTGGAATCAGTGAAGAGCCATTTGTAGAGGTATGAGGCCAGTTTCAGTTGATAGAGGATACGGGAGGTGTTCTTTAAAGGGGTTGTCCCGCGCCGAAACAGGTTTTTTTTTTTTTCAATAGCCCCCCCGTTCGGCGCGAGACAAACCCGATGCAGGGGTTTAAAAAAAAAAAACACATAGTACTTACCCGAATCCCCGTGCTCCGGTGACTTCTTACTTACCTTGCGAAGATGGCCGCCGGGATCTTCACCCACAGTGGACCGCAGGTCTTCTCCCATGGTGCACCGTCGGCTCTGTGCGTTCCATTGCCGATTCCAGCCTCCTGATTGGCTGGAATCGGCACACGTGACGGGGCGGAGCTACGAGGAGCAGCTCTCCAGCACGAGCGGCCCCATTCAGAAGGGAGAAGACCGGACTGCGCAAGCGCGTCTAATCGGGCGATTAGACGCTGAAATTAGACGGCACCATGGAGACGAGGACGCTAGCAATGGAACAGGTAAGTGAATAACTTCTGTATGGCTCATATTTAATGCACGATGTATATTACAAAGTGCATTAATATGGCCATACAGAAGTGTATACCCCAACTTGCTTTCGCGGGACAACCCCTTTAAAGGGAACTTGTCACCAGGTTCATACTGCCTGAACCACAAGCAACTTGAGCCCGGGACAGTGATATACACTGCTTCCGTGTATGTCGTTCACAAATGCAGTGGGACTTCTGAATAAACATATTTTGAAGTTTAATTCTAAATGGCGCTTCAAGTCATGGGCGCTGGGTCACGCTGACCTCTCCATGTGTGGAATGTGTAGAGTGACAGCTACAGTGGAAGTATCGCGTGACCGCCGGCTTCCATTGACTACAATGAAAGCCGGCTGCGAGTATTTCCACAGCATTTTGAACATACCGCGGTTTATTTCACGTTGCGGAAATCCGCATGAATATTGAGCTTTTAGGTTCAATAGAACCTAATAGTTGCGGTGCAACACCACAGATTTCCGCCACGTATAAAGCGGAGGAAATCCGGCCGTGGGCATTAGCCCTACTTGTGTACAGGAAGAAAACTGTCCGTCTAGATGACTGACTCAGCACACCGCAGCATTTCAAAACACATACATGGGTGCACTGTACATGCCTGTCATAGGTTCCTACTGTTTGTGGTTCAGGCAAAAGGAGCCTGGTGACAAGTAATGCAGAGGAATTATATATCCATTTCCAAAATTCGTTTGGATGTTTAACCCCTTCACACCCCAGAATGTATATGTACGTCCTAGATGTCATCTCCAAGCGAAAAAATAAATAAAAACTGATGAAAGTCGTATTTACTCCAAAATGGTACCAATAGAATTTTTTTTGAAGATATCTTATTTTTTAAAAGTAAAAATGTTTGAGTGCAGTACACAGAAGGGCCTGTATAGGGCTGCAGATAGGACTTCTGGTACTGCAGTGAAAGGGTTAACGCCTATGGGAGTGGCAGGATGCAACATAAAAGTCTGTTCCTGTCACACTCAGAGGAGGAAGTGACAGATCAGTGGAGCTAGGAGGGCTACTAGCCCAAGGTCCCATTTGGACCAGTGAGATCCCATGTGGATCTGTTTGGGAACCGTCACACGTCTGATGGAGGAGATAGTGATGGTGACCCAGTGGGTTGTGAACCTAGGACTATACGGACTTTGTGTTATTGCTGTATACTGTACACACGTTTTGCTGTGAATAAATGCTGGTAGGCGTCAGTTTTAAAGGAATCCATTTGCTGAGCCGTTTCTACACGTGTGGTGAGCCGTTTCCGGGATGGAGAGGTCAGCGATCCGCAGGCAAGAAACTCCCTTGCGAAGCAAGGTTAATAAAACCAAAATAATATGTCTTATGATTTAATGAAGAAGTTCTTTAATAGCAAAAACAAACAACTGTGCAGTGGATTAATCCATTAAATCTGAAAGACACAGTACAGTATATACATCCGAGCAGGGACATAACTATAGGGGATGCGGTTGCACCTGGGCACATGAGCTTTATGGGGCCCATAAGGTCTCTCTTCTTCATGTAGAGAACCTAGTAGTATGAATGAAGCATTATAGTTTGGGGCCCTGTTACAGGTTTTGCATTGGGGCCCCAAATCTTCAAGTTACGCCTCTGAATCTGAGTGTACATGTACAAGACCTTTTATACACAAGAATGCACAAGAAAAAAAAAGGTATTGTACAGATGTCTATTATGAAGAGAATCCTTTCAGTGAAACGTGGTAAACTAAGATACCATTGCACAAATAGCTTGTCGGACTTCAAACAATCAGCTAATGCTAACAGTAATAAATCTAGCACCCATTAAAGGTCATAATGTTTGCCTGCATAACTGCTGCTTACGTGTTTCAACCCTATCCCAAGTCTTAGTTTGGAACTATGTAAACCAACATGGACATTTGGACTTATACTTCCTAGGGTGCTGGACTTACTACTGTTTGCATTTGTATACACAGGCAGGAAAAACCCAGACAGCGGGTCAGAGCATTATGTGTGTCCCATACCCTCCATACTCCATAGCAAATAAACCGATTTCTCTAAATGTGAGCCATGAAATGTATGAGCTCAATCCTTTACATGCAATCTGATAAGCAGTAGGAAGCACTATTACGTTAGGGTGGTGGCAATCCTTGTCTATGGGTACCTGTGCAATGCAATGTGTATGGTAGAACTGATTGACCGCTTTGGCATTCAATGATATGTAAATGATTAGTTATTATTAAATGTTTTTTGGAAGTGGATTCTATGCTCAGTCGCTCAGGCTGACATTCCCTGTGCTCTGCCCATCAAATTGTGGAATTTGTATTTTAGCTCCTTATCATTTGCATGGATGAACTTAACTACTTTTATATAAATGTACCAATAGTTTAGTTGCTTCACAGTTCCTTAAAGGCATATACCTTTGCTTACATTTTATGCTAGAACATAAACCGTTAGTTTACTGTTTGTCACTTAAATGGTCATTTCTTCAGATGAAAAGAGAAAAGACACTTTTTTTTGCTGGAACGCGCCTCAAGGCAACAGGCGAGTAGTTAGAAAAGGAATGAGAAATCATAAACTTGTCATCTTGCCAACCTATGTTAGTGCTTGTTCTTCACACATGCCAAGAATAGAGATGAACTGACTTCTTGTCTTCTAAAAGAGGTTTAAGACTTTTCTCAGAAGACAAATCAGCCAAAGCTACACTACAAAGCTTGATCAGATCTCTAAATAGCATGACTGAAGTAAAACCTATTATTTTATTGTTCATTCAAAACGGGACTGCTGTATAGCAGAATTAATTGGTTTGAACATTCACTTTTTGTACAGGTTATGGAAATCTTTGTGCACAAAAAAATAGTACACACATTTTTACTTGTCCTTGCAGAAAAAAAATGATGCAGTTATCTGTTTTTGCATTCAGTTTTTCTTCTCATGCATTTAGAAAGCCTCATACTTGGTTTGCAGACTCTACTGCATTCAAACTTCTGGCTTGAGGTGTTCCCAGCATTGATCAAGTGGCCTCTCTCATGAAGGTGCAGAAGCTCAGCTCCTCGTCTCCTCTGTATATTATTGTGTGGGCATAACCAGGCCCACCCAATACTATACAGGTGTATCTCCATCTATCTTATCCCTGCTCTGAGTAGGTGCTGGCCCTCACTGCTAATAGCAGAAAGCCCTCTGTAATAGTTTTCTCTGCTTCGCCATCCCCTGGCACTTTCACACAGCCCTCTGTAAGAGCTCAGTGTAAAGATTGGTATTTACAACAGTGGAGCACACTAAGGGAGGAGCTGTTAGTTTACTCTGATAGAATTTGCTAAACTTTCAGTCCTCCTGTCTGTATTGCCTTAGGAAAAATGTAAGCATAGCAATCAAGCAGTCAGAATTTTTTTAATGAAAATCCTTAACTTTCAAAAACACGTTGATTAAAAGGAAAAAAGTGCAAAGGTGTAGCTAGCCATCAAATTTAAGATATTTGGGCATGTGCAGAACCTCACTAACACATAAGGAGACGCCTCCCAAGTGATGATGGAATAGCCGTATAATGCCTCATTGGGTATAATGTAGCGTCATCCTTGGTATATAAGGTTGTTTTAGACAAAGGACAGGTGGAGCCCACCGTAAATCCATACAGGGATTGACAGAGGAATCAACAGGGCTCTCCTTAGATTTCTATTGAAGTATCATTGATGCTAAGTATATTATTGTTTAGCTTTTCTGTTTCTTACTGATATACTAATATAGTATTTGCATATCCTGTTTGTATCCTTTGATCTCAGATATCTCTTTTGATTATATCTTTTTATATATTGTATATATATATATATATATATACACACTACCGTTCAAAAGTTTGGGGTCACCCAAACAATTTTGTGTTTTCCATGAAAAGTCACACTTATTCACCACCATGCGTTGTGAAATGAATAGAAAATAGAGTCAAGACATTGACAAGGTTAGAAATAATGATTTGTATTTGAAATAACATTGTTTTTACATCAAACTTTGCTTTCGTCAAAGAATCCTCCTTTTGCAGCAATTACAGCATTGCACACCTTTGACATTCTAGCTGTTAATTTGTTGAGGTAAGCTTGTGAAATTGCACCCCACGCTTCTAGAAGCATCTCCCACAAGTTGGATTGGTTGGATGGGCACTTCTGGCGTACCATACGGTCAAGCTGCTCCCACAACAGCTCAATGGGGTTCAGATCTGGTGACTGCGCTGGCCACTCCATTACCGATAGAATACCAGCTGCCTGCTTCTGCTGTAAATAGTTCTTGCACAATTTGGAGGTGTGTTTAGGGTCATTGTCCTGTTGTAGGATGAAATTGGTTCCAATCAAGCGCTGTCCACTGGGTATGGCATGGCGTTGCAAAATGGAGTGATAGCCTTCCTTATTCAGAATCCCTTTTACCCTGTACAAATCTCCCACCTTACCAGCACCAAAGCAACCCCAGACCATCACATTACCTCCACCATGCTTAACAGATGGCGTCAGGCATTCTTCCAGCATCTTTTCATTTGTTCTGCGTCTCACAAACATTCTTCTTTGTGATCCAAACACCTCAAACTTGGATTCATCCGTCCACAACACTTTTTTCCAGTCTTCCTCTGTCCAATGTCTGTGTTCTTTTGCCCATCTTAATCTTTTTCTTTTATTGGCCAGTCTCAGATATGGCTTTTTCTTTGCCACTCTGCCCTGAAGCCCAAAATCCCGCAGCCGCCTCTTCACTGTAGATGTTGACACTGGTGTTTTGCGGGTACTATTTAATGAAGATGCCAGTTGGGTACCTGTGAGGCGTCTGTTTCTCAAACTAGAGACTCTAATGTGCTTATCTTCTTGCTTAGTTGTGCAACGCGGCCTCCCACTTCTTTTTCTACTCTGGTTAGAGCCTGTTTGTGCTGTCCTCTGAAGGGAGTAGTACACACCGTTGTAGGAAATCTTCAATTTCTTAGCAATTTCTCGCATGGAATAGCCTTCATTTCTAAGAACAAGAATAGACTGTCGAGTTTCAGATGAAACTTCTCTTTTTCTGGCCATTTTGAGCGTTTAATTGACCCCACAAATGTGATGCTCCAGAAACTCAATCTGCTCACAGGAAGGTCAGTTTTGTAGCTTCTGTAACGAGCTAGACTGTTTTCAGATGTGTGAACATGATTGCACAAGGGTTTTCTAATCATCAATTTGCCTTCTGAGCCAATGAGCAAACACATTGTACCATTAGAACACTGGAGTGATAGTTGCTGGAAATGGGCCTCTATTCACCTTTGTGGATCTTGCACAAAAAACCAGGCATTTGCAGCTAGAATAGTCATTTACCACATTAGCAATGTATAGAGTGCATTTGTTTAAAGTTAGGACTAGTTTAAAGTTATCTTCATTGAAAAGTACAGTGCTTTTCCATCAAAAATAAGGACATTTCAATGTGACCCCAAACTTTTGAACGGTAGTGTATATATATATATTATTATTTTTTTTTTTTGATGACTCTTTTTGACCTTTTGATGATAGGGCTTAATATGTTTTTCAATTTTTTTTTATTACTCTAAAGGGGTTCTGACACAAATAAGGTTTTTATGCTTTAACAGCCATTGTTCCTTGGTCTGCCTAATGGACCCAAGGAAACCACGTTTTTTTGGCATGCTAAAGCATAAAAACCTAATGCTTACCTTTTCTTCTGTTGTTGTGCAGCGGGTGTCATCTCCCAGCAGGCTTTCTTCTTCGTCTGACGAGCCAGGATGGGGCGCCCCCCTCCAGGATTGCATGCAGGCACAAAGGACAGGTGCCCTCTGACAGGAGTCAGGATGGGCTGCCTCTCCACTGCGCACGCGCAGAACTCGGGAGTTCAGCCAGGACAGACGGGCCGCCCACAGCAAGCACTGCTTGTGACGTTGTGCCCGTCCGTTCACCTAGGAAGGGGCTGACAGATGGAGCAGAGCAGGAAGTGGTCATTTTGACCACTCCAGCTGTGCTTCTAGAAGCTAAAAAAGAAGATGCCCGACGGAGGGGACATGCCTGACGATCGGTCCTAGCCAGGCAAGGTAAGTACAATTTTTTTTGTCATGTCAGAGCCCCTTTAAGTAAAGTTTATTGATGCTTAGCCTTTGTGTGAGAAACTATTTATTCTTGCATCTTAGAACTCACTGTAAAACTGTGTCATCATGGATTTTTGAGCCCTATAACGAAAAGAAATGAGCCCCTCCAGGCTGGTAAATTTTGACATGCATTTCAGCCTTTGCATAGCAGTGGGTGGAATCTACAGGCAAATCTCTCGAAAAAATGAAAACTGTAGAATTTAACATCACAACATGAGCTGAAATCTGAGTCAACATTTTCGGATGCACGTGAATAGTTTCTATACACCATCCACAGGCATAAATAACAAATGATCCGTTCCACTTTTAAGCTTCAGATTAGGGAGAAAGTTTTGTGCTCTCCCCAATATCATATCAAAATTTCTATACATCAAATATTCTGGATTTCGGACTGTTCTTACGATAGGCATACACTGATTGGCCACTTTGTTAGATACATCCATCTAGTATCACGTTAAACCTCCTTTGGCCTTTAGAACTATAGCAATTTATGGTGGCATAGATTTCACCAAGGTTTGAAGTGGCTCTGCAGGAATTGTGGCCCATGCGGGCAAGATAACTTTGCCATTGCCACAAACTAGATGGAGGTGCTGATATAACAGCCGACAGGAAGGGGTCATTTTGCTTGTGCAAAATTCTGATCTCACATCAGCACGGTGCAGCAGAACTCTGGATTAATCTGACCAGGCGATCTTTTCCTACTGTTAAGTAATGTAACTTTGTGCTCTTTGGCCTCTTTGAGTCTTTCTCTTAGCTGTAGCACTGATCTGCTGTTATTGCCCATCTGAGCTTAGAAAGATGAATTGTGTATTCAGAGACATTAATTGGAGCAACAGCGTTATATTCGGCTGCAATTTGCTTAACTGAGCCACCTGATTGTCAGAACGATTCTTGGCATCTTCCGCTGACTCCTTTCATTGACAATTCCCTTTCATTGGATGTTTTTCCACAACAACATCATTTTCGCTTTACTCTCCACATTATTGCGCAAGTTTTTGAAATCCTCACTTGGCTAGTCTAGCACTGATGACCAAGCCTCATTGGAAGATGCTCAGATTGCTCCATCTTTCCAATCCTTTGTGGATTCACACTAAACTGATGCATGAAAAGCTTGCTTACTTGATGCCATGCTGCCCTCCCATTGACAAAGGATATGCAGCATTTAATACTAACAAAAGTACCTAGGAGCCTTTGGCTCCTAAGCTGAAATGTTCTGAAGCCAAATGAGGGGGGGGGGGGGGGGGAGGGGTTATAAATAAATAACTTGAAAGCGCTGAGGAATAAGTTGGCGCTATACAAAGAATAATATTTATTTTTATTGAATGCCAGTAGATCATCCAAAGCTCTGATCTCCTCTCAGTAATCTACACATCCGGAGTGAAGCGCTCCCAAGTAGAATATACACAGTGTCCTGGTATACACATGCACAGCCCCTCCCTCCATGTGATCACATCCAGATCCTCTCTCAGTATAGTTGCAACCCCTCAGTAAACATATTCACAGGAGCTGTGCATGCCTATGCCATTCCCTTTGGTAGTCACATTTACAGGAGATAAGCCCACTTATTCTTCCTTTCTACCCGATTCAAAAAAAAATTCACATTTCCAGTAGTTGCTGGTGGTGCAGCTCATGTTACATACTTGTTATTAGGCAAACAAGCACTGAGAAAAATTTGTCAAAGGCAGTACTTAAGTAAATCTACTCCAGCTCCTGCTGGGCAGTGTATATATGTCAGGGGCAGTGGGTTTCTAACAGATATGCCTGGCATATGGCAAGTTTGCTTTATACAGATAATTCTTCTATTTGCACAGCTTGGGTACAGTGGTGGGATTACTGGCAAATGACAGCAAGAATTAAAAATCTTGTTGCCATTTGCAATATCTTGGTCACATTAGCAACAGTCTTGGTGCCATCTGAAGCTCCATACTGTCCAGCATGTATCTCACTTTAACACCCCCCTCTACTGTTCATGTCCAGTGTATATATGTCATCATAACTCACCCCCCACTGTAAATGTCCAGCATATATCTGACTATGCCCCCACTGTCCATGTCCAGCATGTATCACACCATAACCTCTTCCCCACTGTTCATATCTAGCATATATCTCGCTACAGCCCCAAACAATGTCCATGTCCTGAATGTTTCTCATTATCACCACCACTCCCATAGTGCCAGCTGTGACCAGTGGGAGACCCTCTTACTACGAGCACTGATGTTACCCAAAGTAGATGTGGACTGCTCGGCTGGGGAAGGGACATTTTGGGAAGTTCTGGGGGTATGGATGCTGCAGGGAGGAAGGTTAAAGGTTGGAAGGGATGTGGCATTGGGGAAGCTCACTTACAGTCTGGGAACTTTCAAGAAGGACGAGGACATACCCTCAACTGTGTACGGGTGGTTCAAGTCCAACGGCTCTACATAGGTTAAAAACCCTTGTCAACAGTAGCTTGGTTGGGGCAACTGTGCACTCAACGAGTGTCAGATGAGGAGGGTCCATCAAACATACTTATCCTTTGGAAAGTCTGCTAGTTACAGGTTTGTGACATTGATTCCCTCCCTACAAAGTGACAGTGGCCAATGGCAGCAAAGTGGCATCACTAATTGTAAGTGGCGACAAAACTGTAAACTCTTGTCATCAATTAAAAACTGTAGGGCACATGGGTGACCATCTTGGTGATCATCTGAAGCCACAATATGTATGACATTATTGATAAAGAATGAACCATTATAAAAGAGTATGGGATAGAAGCGTTATAAATTGTTCCTTTCCCGTGTGTCATAGGTCAGATGACATCGTCAATTACTGAAAGTCTCTGTTTAATGACATGCTACCAGGAAATCACACTGAAATATACAGTACTTAACCAATTTAGTGGAAGCAGGAAATCTCTGATCACTGTAGAGATATCAGACATTTGAGAAATGTAAGTGAATATCCTCCAGCCTCACTCACTACTACACAGAACAATGTATTACCAATATAAGAACCTGTAAGACCAATGGAGCATTGGTGCTCTAGCACTGGTAGCATGAGGGGAAAAAGCCAGCTTGTTCTCTTCTGTTTTGCACTTATGATACCTGAAATGAAGCAGATATCCCATTGTGTCATACCCCGATGGTACCTCACCCATTTAAAGACAAATGTGATGCAAGTGTTTTAAATAAGAGGGTCTTTTGTTGATCTATGACCACAATGCATCCTATGTCACTATCGATAATGGTGCTTTAAGGTACCTTTAGGACCTCTTTAGATGAGCATATTTTTCAATCTTTTTGCACGTGGAGAAGAGAAACCATTCATTACAAAGGGTTCATTTTTGTTTTTTGTGCGCACAGTTCTCACACCAAAGAGGCTAATAGAGCTCTATTTCCATGTAAAGGTACTTTAAAGCTTCAAAGAGCACTGTTGTTTCAGCCAGCTTTCCAACAGTAAACAGTACTAGCGAATATAAGAAACTTTGTAACGTATCTCAATACAGGAGAAAAAAAAGTCTCCACTTATTAGGCTCCTCTCATCCACTCTCCCTAATGTCTGGCACTGATCTTTTACTTTCAATTAACAGCTCAAGGAAGAAATGGGGATCATGTTACAGATGCTGCCCATAGACATCTATGCAGAGTGGAGGGGGAAGAGATGGGAGTAGCTACAGAGAGACACAAAGACACACAAATCCTGCTAAATGCTCTAGTGTTGTGGCCACTAGCCATCTTACCCCTTTGCTGGTCGTGGCCATCAGTGTCCTTGGCATCTCTTATATGGCAGACACTGCACTGTTGCCCCGGTTGTCCCCTTTGCTCATAGGGTGCGCACGCATACCTGACCAACCTCTTAAAGGCTCAGCACGTGTACCTAGCTTTCCTGTCTTCAGCTTATCCAGATGCTTCCCAGTTTATTTAAGGCACCCTTCCCCACTGGAAGCTGCCTGAGCAATAAACTTTCTAGAAATCCAAGTGAAGGTGTTCAAGTATCTGCTTGAGGCTTTATTCACACAAGCATATATTAGCCCATGCTTTCACGCCCGGCCAATATACGCTGCCCATCTGATGCATTGGTTTACAGTGCATCAGTTCAGATGGGCGTATTCCCACAGCTTTTACGCTGGCCGGGAAAGATAGTGAAGTAACTATCTTACTGGCCGGAATACAGTGGCGGCTCCCACAAACTCCTATAGGAGAAGTGGGAGGGAGTTTAGCAGCATGTTTGCTAAACTCCCACCCCCTTCCCTCCTCCACTCTGCCCCTCCCACCTGTCTGAAATGGGAGGGGACAGGAGCTAGTTTCTAAGCTCCCACCCAGTCCTGCCCCCTCCCTTGCTGGCAGCTAACAAGAGGCTCAGAGGGGGAGGAGCTTAGCACACTAGATCCCACCCATTCCACCCACTTCCCAAGAGTCGGCAGAGCTGAACTGTCTCTCCCCCGCCTGATGTCAATCCGGGTTCAGCGTATATGCGCCATACCCGGGCCATCTGAACTGGCGCACAAATGGCAGATTTGTGTGTCCATTCACACAATTTTTGGTTGTGCTGTGGCCGTGAGTCGGCCGACCGAAAATCGGTATGCTCGTGTGAAAGAGCCCTGACTCTCAGTTTGTCCCCATGACTGAATACCCAGCTTTCCCAACCTAATTAGGTTGCTCAGCCTTTTTAAATCACAATGTGAGTGCGTCCCGTGCTGATGTGAACAGTACCTGGCAGCGCAGAAAGCACAGTAAATAGCGCAGATACACACCCAATTTCATGACCTTCACAGCGCAAAAAGTCACGCTATTGCGATCATTTCAGCGCTTATGCTCATCTGAAGGAGCCCTTAGTCCGGTGTCATAACGCATATTAGAATTTAAACAGCGTATTTGCGCACACATGTGGGTGTTTTACTGTACTCTCCGTGCACGCAAATCATGCAAATTTGCACATGCAAAAAACCACGCAACCATTCTCCCATTCATTGATATCGGTAATAAGTGTAATTAGTCCAATATGTGCTTTTTCCCTGTGTAAGTGCGCAGGAAAGTAGATGTTGCATATTTTGCACAAACGAAATGGGTGTGCAAAATACACTAATGTGAATAAACCCATTGTAATTAATGGGTTCTATTCACTGCATATTGCACCCTTGAATTTTGCATACACAAATACGTTCGTGTGATACAGACCTAGAGCGTTGCCAAATCCAATAGTGATATAATGAAAAAGTGCTCCTCTCCCAAGGCTTTACTGCGACAATGTGTCACCGGGTAGACTCCAATAAACAAGGCAGAGGACATTCCAGCAGAGCCTCCCCTATGCAAAAGAACAGTTGGGGTGCTGATAAGGCTTTCTTATGTGTTTACTAATACAGTATAAGGCCATATTTAAGCAGTCGAGAAAAATGTGTGTCTTCTATGCTTTTGTACGCCACACAGAACTCACACTATGTATTAACTAGAGATGAGCGAACGCGTTCGTCCGAGCTTGATATTCGTGCGAATATTAGGGTGTTCGGGATGTTCGTTATTCGTAACGAACACCATGCGGTGTTCTGGTTACTTTCACTTCCTTCCCTGAGACGTTAGCGCGCTTTTCTGGCCAATTGAAAGACAGGGAAGGCATTACAACTTCCCCCTGCAACGTTTAAGCCCTATACCACCCCCCTGCTGTGAGTGGCTGGCGAGATCAGGTGTTCGCCTAATATAAAAGTCGGCCCCTCCCGCGGCTCGCCTCAGATGCGGTGTGAGTTAGATGAGGGACAGTGCTGTTTATACCGGAGCTGCTGTAGGGAAAGAATTGGTAGTTAGTGTAGGCTTCAAGACCCCCCAAAGGTCCTTATTAGGGCCACTGATAGCTGTGTGTTGGCTGCTGTTAGCAGTGGCATTTTTTTTTCTCAAAATCGGCTCTGCAGAGCGTTGCACCTGGCATTAGGGACAGAAGTGCTGCATAGGCAGGGAGAGTGTTAGGAGTGAGTGTAGCCTTCAAGAACCTCAACGGTCCTTTCTAGGGCCATATTTATCCGTGTGCAGTACTGTTCAGGCTGCTGTTAGCTGTGCTGCATTTTTTTTGGGCTTCTCAAAATCGCCTCTGCAGAGCATTCCACCCTCCATTGATACTGCAGGGAAAGAATTGTATAGGCAGGGCCACAACACAGTTATTATTCATAGAATATACGCAGTGCTGCCTTTTGGTGGAAAAACAAGTGGAAACAAATCTATTTGTCCAGCCTCTGTCCGTCCTTACGGGCGGTGGACACGTGTGAGCTGCGTGAAAAACATTGCTAAATCATACGCACCCAGCTACGCTTTACTGCTGGCTTCGCCATTTGCTTTCCTTAATTGGGAAAAAAAATACCTGCTCTGCCAGAGTTATAATAACTCTGCTACCCTCACGTTCTGTGACACATAAGCAGGGACACAGCACAGTTATTAAACTTCTCATGTTCATTGAATATACGCAGTGCTGCCTTTTGGTGGAAAAAAACTGAAAACAAATCTATTTGTCCAGCCTCTGTCCGTCCTAACGCCTGTGGACACGTGTGAGCTGCGTGAAAAACATTGCTAAATCATACGCACCCAGCTACGCTTTACTGCTGGCTTCGCCATTTGCTTTCCTTAATTGGGAAAAAAATACCTGCTCTGCCAGAGTTATAATAACTCTGCTACCCTCACGTTCTGTGACACATAAGCAGGGACACAGCACAGTTATTAAACTTCTCATGTTCATTGAATATACGCAGTGCTGCCTTTTGGTGGAAAAAAACTGAAAACAAATCTATTTGTCCAGCCTCTGTCCGTCCTAACGCCTGTGGACACGTGTGAGCTGCGTGAAAAACATTGCTAAATCAGACGCACCCAGCTACGCTTTACTGCTGGCTTCGCCATTTGCTTTCCTTAATTGGGAAAAAAAATACCTGCTCTGCCAGAGTTATAATAACTCTGCTACCCTCACGTTCTGTGACACATTAGCAGGGACACAGCACAGTTATTAAACTTAGATTATTCATTCACTAGAGGCAGTGGGGCCTTTCGTTTTCCAAAAAGGGAAAAAATTATATTTGGCCTGCAGTCTTGCGCCAATTTATTTCCTGCCTGTGAAATCAAATCACTGGTAATACAGCATGCTGAGGGGTAGGGGTAGGCCTAGAGGACGTGGACGCGGCCGAGGACGCGGAGGGCCAAGTCAGGGTGTGGGCACAGGCCGAGCTCCTGATCCCGGTGTGTCGCAGCCGACTGCTGCGCGATTAGGAGAGAGGCACGTTTCTGGCGTCCCCACATTCATCGCCCAATTAATGGGTCCACGCGGGAGACGGTTATTAGAAAATGAGCAGTGTGAGCAGGTCCTGTCCTGGATGGCAGAAAGTGCTTCGAGCAACCTATCGTCAACACGCAGTTCTGCGCCGTCCACTGCTGCAAATCCGAATCCTCTGTCTGCTGCTCCTCCTTCCTCCCAGCCTCCTCACTCCACTACAATGACACCTGCTCAGGAGCGGGAACACTCCCAGGAACTGTTCTCGGGCCCCTGCTCAGATTGGGCAGCAGCGGTTCCTCTCCCACCAGAGGAGTTTATAGTCACTGATGCCCAACCATTCGAAAGTTCCCGGGGTCCGGGGGATGAGGCTGGGGACTTCCGCCAACTGTCTCAACAACTTTCTGTGGGTGAGGAGGACGATGACGATCATACACAGTTGTCTTGCAGTGAGGTAGTAGTAAGGGCAGTAAGTCCGAGGGAGCAGCGCACAGAGGATTCGGAGGAAGAGCAGCAGGACGATGAGGTGACTGACCCCACCTGGTGTGCAACGCTTACTCAGGAGGACAGGTCTTCAGAGGGGGAGTCAAGGGCATCAGCAGGGCAGGTTGCAAGAGGCAGTGCGGTGGCCAGGGCCAGGGGTAGAGGCAGGGCCAGACCGAATAATCCACCAAGTGTTACCCAAAGCGCCCCCTCGCGCCATGCCACCCTGCAGAGGCCAAGGTGCTCTAAGGTCTGGCAGTTTTTCACAGAGACGCCTGACGACCGACGAACAGTGGTGTGCAACCTTTGTTGCGCAAAGCTCAGCCGGGGAGCCAACACCAACAGCCTCACCACCACCACCATGCGCAGGCATATGATGGCCAAGCACCCCACAAGGTGGGACGAAGGCCGTTCACCGCCTCCGGTTTGCACCCCTGCCTCTCCCCCTGTGCCCCAACCTGCCACTGAGATGCAACCCCCCTCTCAGGACACAGGCACGACCGTCTCATGGCCTGCACCCACACCCTCACCTCCGCTGTCCTCGGCCCCATCCACCAATGTCTCGCACCGCACAGTCCAGCCGTCGCTAGCGCAACTGTTGGAGCGCAAGCGCAAGTACGCCGCCACGCACCCGCACGCTCAAACGTTAACCGTCCGCATCGCAAAATTCATCAGCCTTGAGATGCTGCCGTATAGGGTTGTGGAAACGGAGTCCTTCAAAAGTATCATGGAGGCGGCGGCCCCGCGCTACTCAGTTCCCAGTCGCCACTACTTTTCCCGATGTGCCGTCCCAGCCCTGCACGACCACGTCTCCCGCAACATTGTACGCGCCCTCACCAACGCGGTTACTGCCACGGTCCACTTAACTACGGACACGTGGACAAGCACAGGCGGGCAGGGCCACTACATCTCCCTGACGGCACATTGGGTGAATTTAGTGGAGGCTGGGACAGAGTCAGAGCCTGGGACCGCTCACGTCCTACCCACCCCCAGAATTGCGGGCCCCAGCTCGGTGCTGGTATCTGCGGAGGTGTATGCTTCCTCCACTAAAGCACCCTCCTCCTCCTCCTCCTCCTCCTCCTCTGTCTCGCAATCAAGATGTGTTAGCAGCAGCATGTCGCCAGCAGTCGGTGTCGCGCGGTGTGGCAGCACAGCGGTGGGCAAGCGTCAGCAGGCCGTGCTGAAACTACTCAGCTTAGGCGATAAGAGGCACACGGCCCACGAACTGCTGCAGGGTCTGACAGAGCAGACCGACCGCTGGCTTGCGCCGCTGAGCCTCCAACCGGGCATGGTCGTGTGTGACAACGGCCGTAACCTGGTGGCGGCTCTGCAGCTCGGCAGCCTCACGCACGTGCCATGCCTGGCCCACGTCTTTAATTTGGTGGTTCAGCGCTTTCTGAAAAGCTACCCACGCTTGTCAGACCTGCTCGTAAAGGCGCGCCGGCTCTGCGCACATTTCCGCAAGTCCCACACGGACGCTGCCACCCTGCGCACCCTGCAACATCACTTTAAGCTGCCAGTGCACCGACTGCTGTGCGACGTGCCCACACGGTGGAACTCTACGCTCCACATGTTGGCCAGGCTCTATGAACAACGGAGAGCTATAGTCGAATACCAACTCCAACATGGGCGGCGCAGTGGGAGTCAGCCTCCTCAATTCCTTTCAGAAGAGTGGGCCTGGTTGGCAGACATCTGCCATGTCCTTGGTAATTTTGAGGAGTCTACCCAGGTGGTGAGCGGCGATGCTACAATCATTAGCGTCACCATTCCTCTGCTATGCATCTTGAGAAATTCCCTGCAAACCATAAAGGCAGCTGCTTTGCGCTCGGAAACGGGGGCGGGGGAAGACAGTATGCCGCTGGATAGTCAGGGCACCCTCCTGTCTATTTCTCAGCGCGTACAGGAGGAGGAGGAGGAGCATGAGGAGGATGAGGAGGAGGGGGAAGAGACAGCTTGGGCCGCTGCTGACGGTACACCGGCTGATTGCCTGTCATCCTTTCAGCGTGTATGGCCTGAGGAGGAGGAGGAGGAGGAGGAGGAGGAGGATCCTGAAAGTGATCTTCCTAGTGAGGACAGCCATGTGTTGCGTACAGGTACCCTGGCACACATGGCTGACTTCATGTTAGGATGCCTTTCTCGTGACCCTCGCGTTGCACGCATTCTGGCCACGACGGATTACTGGGTGTACACACTGCTCGATCCACGGTATAAGGAGAACCTGCCCACTCTGATTCCCGAAGAGGAAAGGGGTTCGAGAGTGTTGCTATACCACAGGACCCTTGCGGACAAGCTGATGGTAAAATTCCCAGCCGACAGCGCTAGTGGCAGAAGGCGCAGTACCGAGGGCAAGGTAGCAGGGGATGTGCGTAGATCGAGCAGCATGTACATCCCAGGCAGTGCAACAGTCTTTAAGGGCCTGGCCAGCTTTATGGCTCCCCACCAAGACTGTGTCACCGCTCCCCAGTCACGGCTGAGTCGGCGGGAGCACTGTAAAAGGATGGTGAGGGAGTACGTAGCGGATCGCACGACCATCCTTGGTGACGCCTCTGCCCCCTACAACTACTGGGTGTCGAAGCTGGACACGTGGCCTGAACTAGCCCTGTATGCCCTGGAGGTGCTTGCTTGTCCTGCGGCTAGCGTCTTGTCGGAAAGGGTGTTTAGTGCGGCTGGGGGAATCATCACAGATAAGCGTAGTCGCTTGTCAACCGACAGTGCCGACAGGCTAACACTCATCAAGATGAACAAAGCCTGGATTTCCCCAGACTTCTCTTCTCCACCAGCGGACAGCAGCGATACGTAAGCAATACGTAGGCTGCACCCGCGGATGGAAGCTACGTTCTCTCTCACCATCCAAAACGGGGACATTTCTGCTTCATCAATCTGTGTCTAATATTCCTCCTCCTCCTCCTGCTCCTCCTCCTGAAACCTCACGTAATCACGCTGAACGGGCAATTTTTCTTAGGGCCACAAGGCTCAGTCAAATAATTTTTCTGAACAATTTTTATAAGTTTCAATGCGCTTAAAAGCATTGGAACTTTAACTTGAACCAATTTTTCATTACACTGGGCTGCCTCCAGGCCTAGTTACCACTTAAGCCACATTAACCAAAGCGATTAATGGGTTTCACCTGCCCTCTTGGCTGGCCATGGCCAATTTTTTGGATGTACATTAGTACTGTTGATACAGCAATTTTTGTGGGCCCTCGCCTACAGTGTAATCAAATTAATTTTTAGCCCACCTGCATTACAGCTGACGTTACCTCAGCTGTGTTGGGCAATGCAATGGGATATTTTTATGTACCGCCGGTGGGTTCCAGGGAGCCACCCATGCTGTAGGTGCACACGGAGTTTTTAATACATCTGTACACTTCTAAAGAACCCCAGTCTGACTGGGGCATGCAGTGTGGGCCGAAGCCCACCTGTATTACGCACGACATTACTACCTCAGCTGTGTTGGGCAATGCAATGGGATATTTCTGTGTACCGCCGCTGGCTTCCTGGCACCCACCCAGGCAGTGGGTCCACAGGGAGTTTAACCTACATGTGTCCACTTGTAAAGAACCCCAGTCTGACTGGGGCATGCAGTGTGGGCCGAAGCCCACCTGTATTACGCACGACATTACTACCTCAGCTGTGTTGGGCAATGCAATGGGATATTTTTATGTACCGCCGGTGGGTTCCAGGGAGCCACCCATGCTGTAGGTGCACACGGAGTTTTTAATACATCTGTACACTTCTAAAGAACCCCAGTCTGACTGGGGCATGCAGTGTGGGCCGAAGCCCACCTGTATTACGCACGACATTACTACCTCAGCTGTGTTGGGCAATGCAATGGGATATTTCTGTGTACCGCCGCTGGCTTCCTGGCACCCACCCAGGCAGTGGGTCCACAGGGAATTATAAATGCATCTGTTTCCACTTATAAAGAAACCCAGTCTGACTGGGGCATGCAGTGTGGGCCGAAGCCCACCTGTATTACGCACGACATTACTACCTCAGCTGTGTTGGGCAATGCAATGGGATATTTTTATGTACCGCCGGTGGGTTCCAGGGAGCCACCCATGCTGTAGGTGCACACGGAGTTTTTAATACATCTGTACACTTCTAAAGAACCCCAGTCTGACTGGGGCATGCAGTGTGGGCCGAAGCCCACCTGTATTACGCACGACATTACTACCTCAGCTGTGTTGGGCAATGCAATGGGATATTTCTGTGTACCGCCGCTGGCTTCCTGGCACCCACCCAGGCAGTGGGTCCACAGGGAATTATAAATGCATCTGTTTCCACTTATAAAGAAACCCAGTCTGACTGGGGCATGCAGTGTGGGCCGAAGCCCACCTGTATTACGCACGACATTACTACCTCAGCTGTGTTGGGCAATGCAATGGGATATTTTTATGTACCGCCGGTGGGTTCCAGGGAGCCACCCATGCTGTAGGTGCACACGGAGTTTTTAATACATCTGTACACTTCTAAAGAACCCCAGTCTGACTGGGGCATGCAGTGTGGGCCGAAGCCCACCTGTATTACGCACGACATTACTACCTCAGCTGTGTTGGGCAATGCAATGGGATATTTCTGTGTACCGCCGCTGGCTTCCTGGCACCCACCCAGGCAGTGGGTCCACAGGGAGTTTAACCTACATGTGTCCACTTGTAAAGAACCCCAGTCTGACTGGGGCATGCAGTGTGGGCCGAAGCCCACCTGTATTACGCACGACATTACTACCTCAGCTGTGTTGGGCAATGCAATGGGATATTTTTATGTACCGCCGGTGGGTTCCAGGGAGCCACCCATGCTGTAGGTGCACACGGAGTTTTTAATACATCTGTACACTTCTAAAGAACCCCAGTCTGACTGGGGCATGCAGTGTGGGCCGAAGCCCACCTGTATTACGCACGACATTACTACCTCAGCTGTGTTGGGCAATGCAATGGGATATTTCTGTGTACCGCCGCTGGCTTCCTGGCACCCACCCAGGCAGTGGGTCCACAGGGAATTATAAATGCATCTGTTTCCACTTATAAAGAAACCCAGTCTGACTGGGGCATGCAGTGTGGGCCGAAACCCACCTGCATTAACCCTTTCCAGTCCACTGTGTGACCTGTGAAGACATTAGGGTTTTAAGGCTGTACAGCTCCGTTGTTGGTAGACGTCCGTCGGGGTTCTCTTACTGTATATTGCCAGCCTCTCTGCTGTCGGAGCCTATCCTACGTGTCAGCTCATGCAGTACTGGCTTTAGCCAGCATATAGCGCCGTTGTATAACGGCAGAAAAAGAGTAAGCCCCCTAGGAAAACCATATACAAATTGGATTGGAAAGGGTTAAGCACAACATTACTACCTCAGCTGTGTTGGGCAATGCAATGGGATATTTCTATGTACCGCCGGTGGCTTCCTGGCACCCACCCATGCTGTAGGTGCACACGGAGTTTTTACTACATCTGTACACTTCTAAAGAACCCCAGTCTGACTGGGGCATGCAGTGTGGGCCGAAGCCCACCTGCATTAAGCACGACATTACTACCTCAGCTGTGTTGGGCAATGCAATGGGATATTTCTGTGTACCGCCGGGGGGTTCCAGGGAGCCACCCATGCTGTGGGTCGACAGGGACTTCACAATAGGGAGTTGTACCTGCCTGTGTCTATGAATTAAAAAGCCCGGTCTGACTGGGGCATGCAGACACCTTGACAGAATGAATAGTGTGTGGCACATAGGTTCCCCATTGCTATGCCCACGTGTGCAGCTCCTGATGGCGGTGGCACAGGATTCTATTTCTCATTGCTTCTGTACAGCATTGTGGGCTATCGCTCCGCCACTTTTAAAGAGGGTCGCTGCCTAGCCGTGCCAACCTCTGCAGTGTGTGCCTGCAGTCCCTCGTCATGGCAGACGCACTTCTAAATAGACATGAGCGTGGTGTGGCATGAGGGCAGCTGAAGGCTGCCCAGGGACACTTTGGTGTGCGCTGTGGGGGGGAGGGGGGGCGGTTGGTCAGCATGTAACCCAGGAGAAGTGTCAGTGGAGTGTCATGCAGGCAGTGATTGTGCTTTGTTGGAGGTAGTGTGGTGCTTAGCAAAGGTATGCCATGCTAATGAGGGCTTTTCAGAAGTAAAAGTTGTTGGGAGGGGGGGGGGCCCACTCTTGCCGGTATTGTGGCTTAATAGTGGGACCTGTGAACTTGAAATGCAGCCCAACATGTAGCCCCTCGCCTGCCCTATCCGTCACTGTCATTCCCATCACTTTCCTGAATTGCCCAGATTTTCACACATGAAAACCTTAGCGAGCATCGGCGAAATACAAAAATGTTCTGGTCGCCCATTGACTTCAATGGGGTTCGTTGTTCGAAACGAACCCTCGAGCATCACGGGAAGTTCGTTACGAATAACGAACACCCGAACATTTTGGTGTTCGCTCATCTCTAGTATTAACCCATTTTTTTCATATGGGTTAATTTACATGGGAGTTTTTCTTATTGCACCGACAGTGAGAGATGGGGGGGAAAAAATGAAGCAGGTCCTATATTCATATGATTCACACACACACACACTCACACTCACACACACACAAGAATAGGACTTGTAATGTGCGGTGCCTTGCACATCATAGAGCACACGGTCGGGGTGTCCATGCCCTAAGCAATGCGAGTTGCACCCAAGAATTTAGGGTGCAACTCACAATCAGCCATGTAAACACAGCCAAAGATAATTCTCAGAAATTGTGGTTGGTCTACTCTCCTTGTCATTTCTTTAACCACAGCCAGGAATTGATCCCAGAAGAGTTAACAATGCTGATATTCCCAAACACACACATACCTGACATTTACAACTTTCCGAAGTACAAAACAAGGATATTTTCTTGAGCTGCACACAAATTGGGAAGCAACATCTGATGCAAAAGAGTTCACGCAGATCAGAGCAAGAGCTCTCGACACAAGAGGCATTTTGCAGCACCACTTAATTTAATTGCACATCTTTACATAAATTATCATATCCTGGATGGTTGTGTTTTTCCTATATGAATCCTTCATAAAAATCCGTCTGGTAGTTAAGTGACTAGCATACAAATAAGTAAATAGAAATTAGAAATGTGACACTAACTACAGATATCACGGCTGCTGTAACTCTGACTTTGCTACAATGAAACATCTAGCGCCAATGAAAACAGTGCTGTTGCCAATTGGTTTATATAGTCACAACATATTTTGCAATTATGTTCAGAGACTGTCACCAGTCGCATCACTCAATTAATCCAAGTCTTCTTGCCATTTATCTTATGCAGACTGTAGATCCGGTTGGAAGCAGATTGTAGGCTCCTTTTTTTGTATCATTTTCCTGTAGTTTGAGGTAGTTTTCCATTAAAAGGGTTTTTGGTTTTGTACAATTTCATCTTGGGTCATACAATGCTCGCTTGCTGGGATCTCCTGTAGTCTATAAGGAGACAGTGTTCAGTTTATCTGCAGCACCACCACAGGGAAAATTAAAGAGAACCTGAACCTTTTTTCAATGTGCAGAATAGGTGATTCTAAATATTTTTGCAATAGGTTTTATCAGCCTTTTCTGGACATTTTACTTACAAAATCCTTCTTCTGCTATGACAACTGGACTAAGACACTCATCATGGGTCGCTGCATCCAGCTGTGTCTGCAGCTGTTCTCTATAGCACAGCTGCAGACACTGTTCTCTTACGGTATTGCAGTTTATTAATAAATGTCACTATTCTATAATTTATTTTTAATAACCCAGTGCCCTCTGTGTCCCGCCACCCCCATGTGTTTTACTGCTCTCCCATCCCTCATATGCTACCGTTCTCTGGCGCTATAAAGGAAAAGCATTTTATTCTGCAGAGGGCTTCCCCTACACAACACTTGCTACCAGGAAGTGAGTGCCAATGCCAGAAGAACAGGTGGTGATGCTGCAGCCTCTGGTTGGCTGTAGTCATGTGACTTCTGCGGTCAACCGAGACCGGCATCTTTGTGGGACCTGCTGCAGCATCTCACAGGGATAGAAGAGAGGTGATTATAGTTTATTTTGTTTCTTACATGGCCATTTGTCTTGTTTTTTTTTAGTTGGACAACCCCTTTAAGTTGTCTGTGTAATTTCCCTTTTGGGCAGGATGACAGTCATCTAAATGACTGCATGATTTCTGATGTCACTGCTAAGTTCCTTAGTGCTCGTGCAGAGCTTTTAGACAGGCAGAGTTCACCGGTGGATCGCGGGCTTCTCCCACAGCGCATCACATTCTATAGTTTAAGGAGTGCTACAGTAAGGCCTTATTCACACAAGCAAGAAAATCAAGCTGAAGTTACTTATGCAAAAAAAGCATGGCTAACTGCATGAAAAATAGCATGAATGGATGATTTCCCATAATCAAGCTATGAGTTTACTTAGCAGTGAAATAGTCCATTTAGATGATTGGGAGCTGCGTGTCACTTAAAATGAGCACTGCAGCTCTGAGAGAGGAGAGAGAGATAAGGGAAAGGCCCAGGGGAACCCACTTCTCTACAGGGCTTCCCTTCATCTCAGCGGGGCTGCAGGCATATCCCCGCAGCAGTGAGACCTGGGTTCGCTTGCAGGGGAAAGAAAGAATTGTCTGAAGAAAATGCACCTTAAAGTAACGTAATTCTAAAACTGAACTAAGAAAGCTGAAGACTCTTGCTGTTAAAAATAAATAAAGTGTTCGATATTTTTACCATTGATTCTGCTTTTTGGAGTCCCTTCCCACCATTCACCATCTGCACTGAGGTATCACATTACACTTCAAGGGAAAGAAATACTTTTTTCCCATTTTTCTATTATTGTTTTGTGATAGGCCTCGGTCTGTATATGGACTGGCGTCACAAACATGACAACTGCCCTTTTCCCCTGTGGAGAACCGCTCCTGAACAGCATATTTTCCTGCAAGAAGAGGAGCTGCCCAACTGTGTCAACCAGCTGCTTTTCTGCTGCCCCCTCCCCCCTCCTAAGTCTGAACTGGCTTGCTGCAGAGGCTCGTGTGCTGACACCCATGGGACTCAAAACACAATTTAGAATCAAACTGTAAAGTACATTTACCCTGAAACAATGCAGTGTTTCAGAATAAGGGCAGCTGACCACAGGCATATGCACAAAAAAACATGCGTTACCACAATATTTGACTATACTTCTCTGTGCCTGCAGGGACATTTCATATGGGGGTGGGGCACACCTGTCTTGTGATTTAAAAGGCCTGTGTTACGTCAAAGCAGGTCACGCTGGATCTGTCACCCACAGATCTCCCACAGATGCAAATGGATGAGTAACAAAACAAAGATAAAACCACAATATGGTAAGCACTGCCCCTATATAATCAAAACACTGGGAAGAGGCCCGGCCTGAACGCAGGGCGATTGCCCGAATAAGGATAGCCCTGGCTTCATGCCTCGGCTCCTAAATGACCCTACGTGTGAAAGGGAAATAACCAAGAAAAACCAAAACTAGAAGTGAAAACAAGCACAGAACTTAGCTTGAGATGCAGCAGGTAACTAAAAAATCCAGGGCCAGAGCTCTGAATGCTAGCTCAACCAGACAGAGACTGAAAATCAATTGCAGTTCAGCTCAGTATCAGACCAGGTAAAATAGCCCTAATAATTACCCACAGGTGCGACTAAGCATGTAACGCCTAATACCACACTCACTGAGCCAGAAGATGTAGAAACCTTTCCAAAACCAGCCCCATACTTCTCAGAAAGGCAGCAATTCCAGAACCGCTGCAACACTATGTAGCCTAATTAGTTCCAGTTCTGTGCTTTTTCCTGCAAAATTTTGCAGCATAGTGTGCAATTACGTGCGTAATGCGCAAAAACGAATGTGGGAATGAACCTGTTGAAATCAATGTGTTCCATTGCCTGAGTTTTGCAGGCAGCATGAATCTGACATGAGCATGACAAGTTCCTGTTAATGGTGTCCTTCGAAAAAAGGTTCAAACATTTTTATCTATTCTATTAATCTGTTTTTAACCATGTTTCTTGTAGAATTCTCATAAAAAGTCATTTTTTCACTGGAACCTGCGATAAGAATTCACATTGTTTGTACTGCATAACAAGAACGCAGAATTAGCTGAAGGCAATGGATTCTCATTGTTATTTTATAATGAGTCAATAGCAAATAGTTACATGAGCAAACACTCTATTATTTGTATCTGTATTGTAAGACAACATTGCACACTAATCACCATTCCTGGGATTATTTTTGTGACATTCTGTTATGCATTGCAAACAATGACCTAATATGGATTTTTCTGTTCAACTGATTATTGCAAAAAATAAGATGCATTATTCCAAAAGAATAGAGATAAGCATGAAAGAATTGGAGGAAAAAATGAAATAATTTCCAAAGGATAGGGGGTAAGTGTTTTATCAGTCTGAGTGCAACCGCTGGGAACCCCACTGATCGTGAGAATTGTGGCTCTAACACAGGCGTATTTGCTTGTGTGTTTGGGTGCGCAATACGCAGAGAATAGATTACATTGATTTCAGTGGGTTTATTCACATTGCGTGTTCTCATGTATGCTCTTACCGTGTGTGCATAAATACAACATGCTCTATTTTGTGCGCATTTGCACACCAAACGGCCCCATAGAAGTCTATTAGGGTTGTGCAAATACACAAAGGGATGGGCAAAATACAGCATAAAACCACTGGGAAAAGAGCAAATCCGCACATCATTAGGCTAAAAAGCCTTTTAAATCAAGGTGGGTGGGGGTGGATGTTGTACGCGCATATGAATAGGCCCTGTGTGCTCAAAAAAGTGCAGTGCAATACGCAGGCACTTGTGCAAGTCAACCTCGTTCATAGCGCAAATACGTTGTCTTCATGGCAAAAACATATGGCCATATGAGCAACTACACACACCGCAACGGAGCATAGTTGCACATAAACGTTTTTGGTTTTTTTCATCTGGGACTTCTCAAACTCCGCACTAGTGCGAGCAAGTTTAAATAAAACACTGGAGGGATATGTTCTGCCCTATCTTTCATGCACGTAGTATTAATGGGCGAGAATACCGCTAATGAAAACGACACGATTGAAAGCAATGGTTTTGTTTCGTCTTGTTATGCGGATGTGATTATCACGGCCGCATAATGGGACTAAATCACACCCACGTGAAGAAGCCCTCAGACAGGGACAGTAGTCTACAATCCATCTCCCATGTCTCCCTGAAAATAAGACCCTGTCTTATATAATTTTTTTTCCCAAAAGAGGCACTTATTTTCGAGGGATGTCTTCATATACTTATATAGCAGGTGCCGTCCAGGTCCTCTCGCTGGTCAATGGAGCTCCAGCGTGCTTGCTTGCAGTCCTCAGCCATCGACAGAAGATCGCCTCTTGGTTACAGTATTCATAAATCCCGCCTCCAGGAAGCGATGGCTCTGATTGGTCAACCAATCAATGCAGCGCTCGATGAACCAATGCGATGGCTGTGATTGGTTCATTCGATGCTGCATTGATTGGTTCTTTGACCACTGCTCAGCCAATCACTAGCCATCGCGTTGTGGAGGCAGGATTTATGAATTGGCAAAGCAATGCCGCAACTCAGCCAATTGGTTCTCAAGCGCTGTTCAGCCAATCAAAGCACAGTTTGATGAACCAATCACAGCCATCACATTGGTTCATCGAACGCTGCATTGATTGGCTGAGTAGCTTGTGACTGATCATACATCTATAACTGACATAATCCCACCTTGTCGTTGGCATAGAAAATACAACAAGCATTCAGTTACGCATTTTTATATATTTTTTATTAATAAAAGTTAAGTTTTACCATTAGTGGTTCCCTTCAGTGACTTAGATTGGCTGAGTAGTGCTTAAGAACAAATCAGAGCCTTCACTTTCTGGAGGCCAGATTTATGATTCCTGTAACCAGTAAGCTATCTTCTGTCAGCGGCCAAGGACTGAAGCAAGTGCGCCGGAGCTCCGGAGATCGGCAGCAGAAACCAAGACCGCAATGCTAGGTAATGTATTGCTTTTTTTGGGTAATGCAGCTAGGGCTTATTTTCAGGGTAGTGCCAATATTTCAAGTCTCCCGAAACTCCTGAAAAATCTGGGTAGGGCTTATTTTTGGGGTAGGTCTTATTTTGGTGGAAATGCGGTAGTAGTCTAGTCCATGGTAGCCAGTAACCTAATTTCCATGTAGTTTCTAGTAGTATGTGTCTGATGGCTTAGTTAGGTCACTAAGTTATAGACCATAAAATGCATCGGAAATGGATATTAAAAACTATTTGCAAGGTCCCTGCATTCATACATTTATTTATTGTAGATGCATTGGAGAGATACAATTATGCTTCCTAATGTGACCTTTCTGATGTTTCCTTTAGACATTTCTTGTATAGGATAGTTTTAGAGGCACAATGTAATCTTGACAAGAGCAATCAAATAAAACATTGTAGGTCCCAATCCAAATTTAACCAAACCTGTTACATTATGCAAATGTAGACCTAGATAGAAATGTAATAGAAGTGTCTGTGAAAACTCTAATACTGTGAAAACATTTTGCAGACAGGCAACATTAAGTAAAATAGCTAAAATTCTGCACTTGTGCGAAACTAAATGAAAGAGTTTCTCTGCTAATGCAAATAAGGCTTACAAGAAATTTCAACAGTGCAGTTTTCCTTCCACTACTTGTTTTACGTATTTTCGTATCTGAGAATTCTGCATCCATTTGTAAACATTAGGTCCATCAAATTCTGCTAGACAATCATTTTCTGTTTGTATTGGCTCTGGATTGTGGGAGGTAAATAGATTAGCCATTTGGCTTCTCCCCACTAATTTCTATATACTTCGAGAGAGGCATCTCACAATTTCTCACTTCTTACGTCTCTATGGACATTAAAGCTGCCTGTCCATGGGCGTATTTTCATTGCGTTCCCCGTGGCGATACTCCGGCCGTTGGGAATGCAGTGAAAGCTTTCCCCCTGTCCACGAGCGGAGAATCATAGTGATTCTCCGCTCGCAGGCGGCAATTCACAGCATGCTGCGAATTCCCGCGATTCTCCGCGGTCAGCCTATCTGTCAGATAGGCTGACAGTGGAGATCCATCTGACAGCTCCTGCTCCCGGGCAGCGCAACGCCCGTGGACAGGCATTCTAGCCCCCTAGACATCCACAATTTTGGAATTTTTTCTTAGGTAGTTTTTCCACTTAACTTGTTTTATTTTTCCAAGAACAGGGCCATGTGAAGGCTTGTTTTTTTGTGCACAGTGCTGTAGTTTTTATTGGTACCATTTTGGAGTATATACAATGGATAAAAAAAGTCTACGTATCCCTGTTAAAATGCCATGTTTTTGTCATGTTAAAAAATCAGACAAAGATGAAACATTTCAGATTTATTTCTACCTTCAACGTGACCCGTTATCTGTACAATTCCATTGGAAAACAAAGGGGAATCTTTAAACTTGGGGGGGAAAAAACTAAAATAATGTGGTTGCAAAAGTATGCACACCCTAAAACTAATAGTTTGTTGATGTACCCTCTGACTTTATGACAGCATTGAGTCTTTTTGGGTAAATGTCTATCAGAATGGCGCATCATGACTTGGCAATCTTTGCCCCACTCTACCTTGTAAAAGTGCTCCAAATCTATCAGATTGCGAGAGCATATCATGTATAGCACCCTCTTCAGGTCAACCCACAGATCTTCAATGGGATTCAGGTCTGGGCTCTGGCTGGGCCATTCCAAAACTTTGATCGTCTTCTGGTGAGGCCATTCTTTTGGTGATTTGGAGGTACACTTTGGGATGTTGTTGTGCTGCTATTTGGAACTCTTCATAATTTCCTCCACCTTGACTAAAGCCCTAGTTCGAGCAGCAGAGAAACAGTCCCAAAACATAATGCTGCCTCCACCATCTTCACTGTGGGTATGGTGCTCTCTTGGCTATGGGCAGTGTTGGCTTTGCATCACACATACCTTTTGGAATTATGGCCAAAAAGTTCCCCCTTGGTCTCATCAGACCAGTACACGTTCTCCCACATAACTTTGGCAGTCTTTATTTAGGTTTTGGCAAAACATAGCTGGGCTTGGATGTTTCTCTTCATTAGAAATGGCTTCTATCTTGCTGCCCTTCCCCCACAGCCCAGACATATGAAGGAAGATGGTTGTCACATGCAATACACAACCAGGACTTGCCAGAAATGACTGCAGCTTTTTTAATGTTGCTGATGGCCTCTTAGAAGCCCCTAATTTATTTATTTTTCATGAAGTTTTGAAGGACATCCAGTTTTTGGTGATGTCACTGTTGTGCCAAATTTAATGCACATCTTTACTGCATTCCATTGTGTATGTGATACCCTGGAAATGTTTTGTTCCCCTTCTCCTGACTGATACTTTTCAACAATCAGATCTCTTTGATGCGTTGTAAGCTTTCCACGGCTTTTACTGAAAAATGCAACAAAGAAAATGTCAGGAAACTAATAATAATAATCTTTATTTATATAGCGCCAACATATTCCGCAGCGCTTACAAAACAGGGAGAACAGAAACAAGAGAACGGTTACATGAAGTAATCAATTGATGGAAACAATAGGGGTGAGGGTCCTGCTCCAACGAGCTTACATACTACAGATCATGGGGGGATACAGAAGGTAAAGGGCTGGAGATGTGCATGTTACGGTGAGGTGGAGAGTGTGGCATGCTATACACATAGACAGTGGTCAGGCCGTATAGTGGCTGAATTGGTATGACTATAGGGAGCGGTTGATTGCGACTAGCAAGGATTGCAGTCAGTAGGACAGGGCCTAGAAGAGCTGCACTTTATATGGGGTAAATCAGAATCCCTGTAAATAATGGCAGTGGAGAACTAACTACTATTTAACATGAGTTTAAATGTAATTGGCCCATTCTGAACACAACCACATGTCAACATATAAGAGGATGTCCACACTTATGCAACCACATTATTTTAGTTTTGTTAGTTTTATTTTTTCACCCTAAATGCGGAATTTCCACTTCTTGACTCAGAAACACTTGTTTTCTTCTCGGAATTCCGCACACAGATTTTGACCATTGACAGGGTTAAATCCACGTGCAAATCCGCCCCAAAAACCGCAGTAGTAAGACACAATCTTCATAGGTGGAATTCGCTGTGGAAAAATCTGCGTCCAATTCTCCGTGTGCACATACACATATTTGTTTCATTTTAGATGTGCTATTCAATTCCTTTTGCATTGACTTTTTGGAGGTGTGACTGCCTCCACTCCATCTTAGTGGGGACTGGGCCTGCAGTGTTGGACAAGGATCCCTGAAGAAGGTGCGTATGACTTTTTTTTTTGTTGTACACTTTCCATGGCTGTTCAAAATACAGCTTGAGGGCTTATTTACACAAGCGTGTATCGGCAGGCGTTTTCACAGCCGATATACGCTTTCATCTAAGCAGTTCCCTCTGCCTCACCGGCTCTCTGCCTCTCTCCTCCCCTCCAGCTGTTTGCAATAGGGGTGGGCGGGATAGAGCGGAGCTTATTTCCGCCCCCGCCCCCTCCCATTGCAATCGCCGGAGTGGAGGAGAGAGGCAGAGAGCCGGTGAGGGGGAGGGAAGGGGGGAACTGCTCAGATGGAAGCGTATATCGGACGGCCGTGAAAACGCCGTCCGATACACGCTCGTGTAAATAAGCCCTGAGTCCTAGAAAACCCCCCTAAGTGGTTAAATAAATGAAAATAACAAAACAAAATAGAAGAATAGATCCTTAGTAGAGATGAGCGAGTATACTTGCTAAGGCACATTACTCAAGCGAGTAGTGCCTTAGCCGAGAATCTCCCCGCTCGTCTCTAAAGATTTGGGGGCCGGCGGGGGAGAGCGGGGAGGAACGGAGGGGAGATCTCTCTCTCCCTCTCTCCTCCCCACTCTCCCCCGCAACTCACCTGTCACCCGTGCCGGCCCCCGAATCTTTAGAGACAAGCGGGGAGATACTCGGCTAAGGCACTTCTTGCTCGAGTAATGTGCCTTAGCGAGTATACTCGCTCATCTCTAATCCTTAGCCATTTACTTGTTGCTAATGAATTGCTGCTTCCCTTGCATTATTTGAGCCTCGAATACAGAGATCAATGTACATGCCTCCACCCTGTGTTTATGAAAATTGAGTTTTTCTTCGACTTTCTAGACGAGCCTACAGGAATACCTAAATGAATCAATAATTCTAAAAACTTAAAAAACACTCCCAAACATTTTCAGTAGAGATGAGCGAGCGTACTCGGAAAAGCACTACTCGCTCGAGTAATTTGCTTTATCCGAGTATTGCTGTGCTCGTCCCTGAAGATTCGGGTGCCACTGCGGCTGACAGGTGAGTCGCAGCGGGGAGCAGGGGAGAACGGGCGGGAGAGAGGGAGAGAAAGAACTCCCCTCCGTTCCTCCCCGCTCTCCCCTGCAGCTCCCCGCTCCGTGCCGGCACCCGAATCTTCAGGGACGAGCACAGCGATACTCGGATAAAGCAAATTACTCGAGTGAGTAGTGCTTTTCCGAGTATGCTCGCTCATCTCTAGTTTTCAGTAAACTTGTATAAAAGCCAAAATTTCTCCACCAAAATCCAAACTGGAATGACTGAGATATAACTTCTCCCCGCAGAACATGCATTTGATAAACATTACATACGTTAATTATTTTTCGCCTCATTTGAAGAAGCTGACTTATAATGTACAACTAACTTAAGGAACATTTTTAATTATTTTTCTTCTATGATCCCCTCTTTTGTGCTTACAGCTTCTATAAACGCTGTAAATGATTGAAATTGCTTTCAATCTCTGTTGTGCACAGAGTAACATTAGCAGTAATCTGTGCTAATGTTTCACAGAAATAATCACCGCTATTGAATGACGGCCAGAAACATGATTCTACATAATCATCACCTTATCCCATTATAAAAGAAAAAAAGTCATAAAATGCTGAATTAAGAAACTTTTACCCGTTTTAAATTATAAATGAGGTGAGGTTTTTTAATTGTATTGCTTTGGAAGGGCTGAGTAGCCGGTCAGTAACATGCAAAAACATCACCTGTAAATTAAAATCCATGACTTGTTCTCATCGCTTGAAATGTTATTCTAGGCCAAATATTCTATTCAGCCTTTTGTTGTGTTGTGTGCGCAAGTTATAGGCATAAAGCCAAAGTTTGGTGTATAAAATTCTAAGTTGTCTCAAATGCAGTGCATGTACAGTAGGAAATCCAATGTCTTTCATTCCTATTTCTGAGTGTTATTCCTATTTGCCGTCCTGTATAATCATGGTACCCAACAGGACAAGGAAGAAAGAATCACTTACTTGGCGGAGTTGCTGGGTTTTTAGCTCATCTAAAAACCAAGTGACTGTCAGACATTTTAAACAGGCAGTTGTTCATCTATTAACGACTGTCTGTTTACTTTGAATGGAGGCGAGCGGGTGGAACAGATTTCCAGTGCGCTCAGCCTCCATTCAGCGAGCAATGATCACTCCTGTTGAAAGCACCAGAACGATAATTGGGAAGGCTTTATGGCGCTTCAGTGCCTGACAGTCATCCTGTGTAAAGGTACTACTACTGTAGTCAAACCAAATATTAGGTCGGAAGTTCTTCTTAGTGGCTGTTAAAAACACATCAAAACACATTTTTAAATAATTGGGATATATACTACTAGTAGTACAAATATGGAAGATCTTCACTTCGAATTCTTTATTATTTTTTTCAAGAATATAATAAAAATGTAACATTGTCAAATACAACGTTGTTGTACAGGTTTACACATTTTCACATGCTTGTTCCTATTGTCAACAACAGACAGGGACACAATAGAGATTGAGTCGTTGTAGGGGGTGAATCAGTTAAGAATCCATGCACCAATAGGGATGGTGGACCTGGAATTCCTTTATACTGAAAGTTGACTGTTGGTTCCCATGAACCAGAGGGCAATGAAAGGGAAGGGGAGGGAGACAGGAATGAATGTGGAAGAAGGGAAGGTACTGGGCACATGAAGGTATAGGGGAAGAGAGAAAGAACAAGAGAAAAGAAAAAGGGGGGGGGCAGGGGCAGTAAGGAAGACCAAGACAGTCCCATGCTCCTAACCCCCTTCTACCTTCTTGGGGGGAGAGCCGCATGGGAGCAAATATCTAATCAACCCCTACTTGGACCTCCAATAGTGGATCAGGGAGGTCATTGACTATATAGGTTTTTATATTCCAGCGTTTTTAGGAATTCAGTCCAGTTGTACTATTTTTTGGAGAACTTGTCCTGTAAATTTTTAATGGATGCTGTAAGGTCCTCCATCTCGATCATCTCGCAGATCATATGGAGCCATATTGAGATAGAGGGAAGTGACGTCTGTTGCTATAGCTTTGGTATGCAAGCCCTTGCTGCGCTGGCCAGATGTCTCATTACAGAGCGCCTATAGGCATATGTAGGGATGTCGCTGAGATGCAGGAGGAAGAATGCAGGTGTTTTTGGAGAGCATAATTTGTAAATTTGGAGGTAATACACCGCACTTCAGACCAGAAGCTCGACAGCATCAGTCAGTCCCAAAATATATGAAGAATGGTCCCAACAGAGTGGGGAGATGGAGGGCAACATTTTATGTAGATGGGAAGATACCATAAACCAGCGTGAGAGAATTTTGAATCAAGTTTCCTGAATCTTACTAGAGTTGGAGGATTTGTGTGAAGAGGTGTAGACTTTAGCAAGTTGTTCAGGTGTGAATGATAACAACAGATCTCTTTCCCATGCCAGGATATACGATGGTGGTGGGGTCTCTGAGAACATAGTTAGTATGTTATATTTGAGAGATAGGGTGTGACGGGAAGGACCTGACCCAGTGCAAAGTTGCTCAAAAGGAGTCTGCACTTGGGAGCATCCCAAAGTAAGAGGTTGAAAAAGTAGAAAGTGTCTAATTTGGTGGATTTGCCAGTAGGTCAGCGGCATGGGTTCTATGATATTTCCTAGCTCCTCTGTTGATAGCCACTGTACTTCTGAGAGAATGTGAGATGCTCTAAATCTACAGCTGCAGGGCTATAGATGAAATGCTACACCTTCCAGACTGGGCGGAAATGCTGAATTTCCCAAAATAGGAAATAGGCATAGGTGAGAACCTAGGCTTGGTGAAAACTCAGAGGAGAACCCTAAGGGTGAAGCCTATTGTAGGATGAGAACTGGCCTCCAGAGGAATATCTACATGCAGTCAGGGTAGGGCAGTCGCAGGAATCGCTGAGAATGTCTGTTCCAGCATAATCCACTGCTTAAAGTCGGTGTGCCTGTGCCAGTCGCGTATGCCCAGTAGATGGGAGGCTTGGTGATAGGCCAACAGGTCTGCGAGAACCAGACCACCCAAATCCTTAGATCTAGCCAGGGTGATACATGCTATATGGGTGCGCTTGTCTGCCCAGATAATCTAGGTATGAGAATGGGTAAGGCTTGGAGAGTGTATAGTATTTTGGGAAGGATGTTCATTTTAAATATCGAGCATCTACCAAACCAGGAAAAGAGGCCCTTAGTCAATGAGTCAAGATTCTTTTTGATGTTGTTTAGAAGGCTCGGGTAATTTCAATGACATGTATAAATATGTCTGATCAATACAAAGAATAGGATTTATTCTTTCCAAGAACTATACAAAGGACCAGGGGGCAGTTCTCACAGGCAGAGGAGAAGTTATAAAGGCATATATATATATATATATATTATACATAATATATATATTGTAGAGGTGCACTATAGAGAATGGCCTGTAGGGGGCAACAGACAGACATTCTGGTGCCAGAGAAAAAGGAAAAACACCCACAGGTATGATATGGAATGGAAGATATATGTTGCAGAGGTTGTTAGTCTCTGTGGTGTAGATCGGTCCAATATTACTCAAGACCAGATCTTCCTCCTGAACCAGCAAGCTATGTAAAGAAACAGGTGGAAGTGAGGAGGAGGTGTGTGTGTCTGGGAGAACCAGACTTCTGTTGTCACCAGACTTCTGCTGTAAGCAGAGAGAGACGCTGTGACTAAACATAGAGCTACGTTGTCCCGGCAGAACACTTGGGGAACTCTGGCCCTAGGATTGGGGTCTGGAGATGCTACAACATAAAGACAAGCTGCGCTTCTGGACTACTACAGGTCTGTGAAAGTAAATGGACTTATTGCTGTTTAGCTGAGTTGTGGACTTAATCGCTCCTCCTGTGGACTGTTGGAGGATTAAATTGATGGACTTGGCAAAGTTTATCATTTTTCAGGAGACCCCGTCATGTCTGTTGTGCTAAAATTACATTGAATAAACTAACAGAGAAGTAAAAGTTACCATTGGTGTATATATATGAGTTCTTTACAGTTAGAGTACTAAATTATGTAATTATTTTATAAATCGCGTCCGTGGCCACCATCTTACCTCACCTCACCACTGCTAAGGGCTGTTGCCTGTCCATGTCTGCTGCCTGAAGGACATGTGCATACTCTTGCAGTCTTAAAGGACCAGAAGACATCCTGCTTTTTTTGTCTGCTCCCAATCATGGAGTAACTTTGGTTACATCAGGCATCTTCACCCTTAGGAAGATGACTGAGTTTTTGGTCTTTCTAGTCTAGCTAAAGGTACTATTCATGTATAATTCTGGCTATACATGACTTTGCTGCATTCTCCACTCCTGACCTCGGCTTGTTATATTGACTACTCTCCTGTCTGCAGCCTGCTCCGACTCCTGGCCGTTTATACCGTATTGAACCTGCTCTGTGTGTCCTGACCTTTGGCTTGTCTCTTGTTTTGAAGTTATGCTATCTGTCGCAACCCAGAACTCTCTTACTATGCCTTTGTTCGCACACTCTGGTATCACACCCTGATCTATTTTAGCATCGTCTGACATATAGCTGAGACACCCTCCTAGGTAACAGCCTGGATCCCCACTGCTGAGGTGAAATGGTAAAGCCTGGTGTTTTGGTCGTACGTCAAACCAATGTGTGGCCACATCCTAATAAAATGCCTTACTCTAAGAGGTAGTAATGACAGGAACAAGAAAAGCACTTAAAAAAGGACTAGATACTTATCTAATAATTAATGGCATTGAGGGTTCTAATTAATCTGGAAAATAATAATGCATAATGGATCAAAAAAAGGATGAACATGAAGGACCTATGTCTTTTTTCAACTTATGTAATTGTTATAAAGAAAATCTAACAGAGAAATTTGTCCCAAATGCTTCCATCTTTGGCTGGCAATTAACTGAGAAGATGGGATAGAGCTTGTTTCTTGCAGCAAGTGTAGGGTGCATTCCCACGAACGTATATCGGCTCGGTTTTCACGCCGAACCGATATACGTTGTCCTCGTGTGCAGGGGGGGAGAATGGAAGAGCCAGGAGCAGGAACTGAGTTCCCACCCCCTCTCTGCCTCCTCTCCGCCCCTCTGCACTATTTGCAATATGGAGAGGTGGGCCGGGGGTGGGGCTAATTCTCGGAACTTAGCCCCACCCCCGCCCGCCTCTCCCCATTGCAAATAGTGCAGAGGGGAAGAGAGGAGGCAGAGAGGGGGCGGGAGCTCAGTTCCTGCTCCTGGCTATTCCATCCTCCCCCCCCCCCCCCCCACCTGCACACGAGGACAATGTTTATCGGCTCGGCGTGAAAACCAAGCCGATATACGTTCGTCTGAATGCAGCCTGACTCCAAGCCAGAGACAAAACAAACTATCAATCACACTTTACATTAGATAGTGATCTGTAGATATAGATATAGTGCTGTGAAAAAGTATTTACCCTTCACAGATTTCTTCTATTTTTGAATTTGCCACATTCCAATGCTTCAGATAATTAAATTTAGTTTAATATAAGATAAAGACAACACAAGTAATTACTAATTACAGCTTTTAAGTGATCATTCCATTTATTGAAGATAAACATTTATTCAAAACCTATATCACTCAAGTGAACTACTAATTGCCCCCTTAAGCCTAATAAGTAGTTGCACCATCTTTGGAAGTAACAACTACAATCATTTGTTTGTGATTACCTGCGATGAGTCTTTTTCATTGCTGTTGAGGGATTTTGGCCATTTTTTTTTAGTTTGCCTATATTGGAAGTTTTTCAAGCATGACTGTCATTTAAAGGGGTTGTCCCGCGAAAGCAAGTGGGGTTATATACTTCTGTATGGCCATATTAATGCACTTTGTAATATACATCGTGCATTAAATATGAGCCATACAGAAGTTATTCACTTACCTGTTCCGTTGCTAGCGCCCCCGTCTCCATGGTGCCGTCTAATTTTAGCGTCTAATCGCCCGATTAGACGCGCTTGCGCAGTCCGGTCTTCTCCCTTCTGAATGGGGCCGCTCGTGCCGGAGAGCTGCTCCTCGTAGCTCCGCCCCGTCACGTGTGCCGATTCCAGCCAATCAGGAGGCTGGAATCGGCAATGGAACGCACAGAGCCCACGGTGCACCATGGGAAAAGACCTGCGGTCCACCGTGGGTGAAGATCCCGGTGGCCATCTTCGCAAGGTAAGTAAGAAGTCACCGGAGCGCGGGGATTCGGGTAAGTACTATCCGTTTTTTTTTTTAAACCCCTGCATCGGGTTTGTCTCGCGCCGAACGGGGGGGCTATTGAAAAAAAAAACCCGTTTCGGCGCGGGACAACCCCTTTAAGGTCTCCCCACAGCATCTAAATGGGATTCAAGTCAGGACTTTGACTCGGCCACTACAAAACTTTAGTTTCGTTCCTTTTGAGTCATTCAAAGGTTGACTTGTTAGTGTTCTTCAGATCATTGTCCTACTACATAAACCAAGTGCACTGCAGCTTTAGATCGTGAATGTATGGGTGGAGGTTCTCTTTCAGGATTTTCTGATAGTGAGCAGTGGTTTCTTCAATTATGACAAAGTGTCGAGGTCCTGCAAAGCCAAAGCAGCCCAGGCCATCTCACTACTATCACCACCATGTTTGGTTATTGGTATGATGCCTATTGTGGAATGCAGTGTTAGCTCTACACCAGATATAACAGGACCTGTGTCTTCCAAAAAGTTCCACCTTTTATCTCGTCAGTCCATAGCACATTATCCTAAAGGTCTTGGGGTCATCTACATGTTTTCTTGGCAAATACAAGTCTTTCTGTTCTTTTTGGTCAGCAGTGGTTTGCACCTTGCAACTTTCACATGGATACCATTTTTCCCAGTGTCTTTCTTATTGAATAATGTACATTGACCTTAACTGAGGACAATTAGAAGACGGCCGTACCTGAAGACGGACGTCTCTCTGCAGCGCTGATGAAAGAACACATGACTGGCAATGAAGCCGATCACATGTTCTTTCCTCCGGCGCTGCAGAGAGACGTCCGTCTTCAGGTACGGCCGTCTGCTACCTGCAGTAACACAGGCGCCGATGTTCATCGGTTCATCTGGGTCTTTTTTGTGACCTCCTGGTTGTGTTGTTGATGCTCTCTTGGTGAAATTTTCATAGGCCAGTATTCCTGGGAAGATTTCCTCACTTTTACAAGTTTTCTCCGTTTGTAGATTGCAGCTCTCACTCAGTGTTGGAATGAGATTCTTTGGGCCAACCAGAAAAAAATATTTTGATTGCCCACTGTCCACTTATACAGAACTAAGTATCTACTGGCCAGATGCTGCATGTTTTGTCCTCCACTGTAAGGGCCAGGGGCATCTATAGATCATATATATTCTATAAAAAGAAGTATAACACAGCAACCTTAGATAAAGCTGGTTCTCTCTACATATGGTAGTATGCAATACCCCAAAATACTGTAATACAGTCACCAAATAATAGTTACCAGTTCTACACAGTGATAATGTTTACAGAGACCTCAGACAGCGGTTGAAACGTTGTTTAATGTGGACACAATAAAGAACATGTCTGTTAGGATGTGAGTATTGGACTATTTTTTGCACCTCAGATGCTGTTCTATGTTTGAAGATATCTATATACTTGTGGATGGAAAGTCCATATCCGTAATAGAGCACGCATATTATTCCCAGTTATTTGCTTTCCCTGCGGTTGGGGGTGCTTTGGAGTGCTGTTGTCAACGGCAGTTGTGATAATGTATACAGTGAAGTTACCTCCAGTGATCACAGGTGACATTGCATCTGATTTACAGTCATCCACTTTTCCTTTTCTTCTCTATCTGTACTCAGGCCACCATGAAGACTTCTTCCAGTGACAACTTATCTGTGCACACTCTCCACAGCTTCCCACTACCCCCTACTCTCAGTACCTCCCCATACTAATAAATTAATAATGCTCTCCAATATGGCCTCATTAAAGGGGTTGTCCCGCGCCGAAACGGGTTTTTTTTTTTTTCAACCCCCCCCCCGTTCGGCGCGAGACAACCCCGATGCAGGGAAGTAAAGAAAGTTTACCGGAGCGCTTACCTTAATCCCCGCGCTCCGGTGACTTCAATACTTACCGCTGAAGATGGCCGCCGGGATCCTCTGTCTTCGTGGACCGCAGCTCTTCTGTGCGGTCCATTGCCGATTCCAGCCTCCTGATTGGCTGGAATCGGCACGTGACGGGGCGGAGCTACACGGAGCCGCTCTCTGGCACGAGCGGCTCCATAGAAGACTGCAGAAGACCCGGACTGCGCAAGCGCGGCTAATTTGGCCATCGGAGGGCGAAAATTAGTCGGCACCATGGAGACGAGGACGCCAGCAACGGAGCAGGTAAGTATAAAACTTTTTATAACTTCTGTATGGCTCATAATTAATGCACAATGTATATTACAAAGTGCATTAATATGGCCATACAGAAGTGTATAGACCCACTTGCTGCCTCGGGACAACCCCTTTAAGTTGTGATGCCCTTTCTGTAACCTCACTTAATTCTATCTCTCCCTCTGTCACCCAGCTTAATAATTATGGCCCCACTTAGTTATAGTGTTTGCCTTTTTGGCCCACAGTGAGAAGAAGGGGGACATGGGATCTCGGTTCTAGGGATTGGTGGGGTTCTCAGCAGTGAGACCCCCACCAATCATAAAACTATCTCCTATCCTGTGGATATGGGAACTTTAGATTTTGGGATAACCCCTTTAAGTGATGTTTAGATTCAATGGGTCTGGCAGTAATCATGCCTGGGCACAGCTAGTAATAATGAAATGGACTGTCAATTAATTTTGGTTATCTGGTTGAATTAGTAGCTAAGGGACCAATTATTTTTTCACATATGGCCAGGTAGGGCGGAACAGTATTTTTCCCTAATTAAATGAAATTATCATTTAAAAACATCACTTTATGAATATTTTGATTATCTTTCTCTAATATTAAAAGCAGTTTGATGATCTGAGGCATTCAAATGTGACAAACAATATAAGACATTTGGATTCCAATAGATAGTGCTGTCCTTACATTATATGGTAGCTTTTTAGTAGTTAATTTTCTTTTATATTGTTACATCTTGTTTCCTATTCGGAGTATTGGGTGCACTGAATTGGAATAACTTCTCATGCAGATAATTTTAATTAATTGGTAGATTAGCAATGCATGAATTAACATAGTTAAAGAAAGAATCAGGCACACATACAGTCATTTAAGCTTCTGAATGTCAGTCCAAAGCAGGAGTGATAATCTGTCAGAGAATTGAGGTAAAGCAGGCCAAAGATCACTTCTGGCCACTCACTGTAAATAGGCAGTTGCTCAAAGATTGATCAACTCCTGTTTACACTGAGCAAGAAATCCCTCAGTAGTTGTTCTTTTTCACCTCACTGAAACGTAACGACTAGCGACTACTAAGTTACTTCTCGCTCAGCGCCCTTTTGGGGACCATGCGTACACCGGCCTACGGTTACTCATAATCGCTCGTGTGAGCGATTACTTGGGTGACTACCAACCCTGTAAAGCTACCTTCACACAGAGGAAGGACAGCCCTTTGTTGATTTGACAATTCTGTATTTTACACAAAGGAAAAGTTGCTATAAGTTGCTCCATAGTCGTAGCTAGGCCTTCCTTTACCCAGGGCAATGAATCGTTTGCTTCCCTAGCTGCAAAGCTTTATACCCTCGTCCAGACAGAGTGTCTTGTTGGTGGTCCCATTGACACCATGCCCTGTTATCTCATTTAGCTATGGTTACTAACTTAGCAAACAACCTATATGATAGCCGATGTGATAGCAAAAGTGTGAATCGCTTTATTTATGTATGTTTTTGTACTGAAAAATTTGTCTTACGTACTGGCCAGTAGGGGTCTCCCTTCCTTTTAATTTCGTGTCCACTGCCTTTAGTCAAGTGAAGTTTGTCTCTAACAGAGCTAACAAGATGGATAACAATAAGAAGAGGGAGTTTTGTCTCATGCTGCACATTAAAGTCTATAGAGAGGGGAGGGTGTAGAAAAAAGGAGACAAAAATAGAGAATTAAACAGATGTTGCTAATGGTGGGTGATTTTCTGTCCCACAACTATTAAAATCACAAGTACACTGCTCAGTACTGTTGTACACTGTGCTCCCTGATGCTGTTATTGCTGTGTGTGCCTAACAAAGAGTTAGGCCAGCTGCACAGGAACGGGACGGATTCTGGATTTGGGATCCTGCATCGGAATCCGACCCTGTGCCAAGCCGGAATCTGCACATACCTGGTTCTTTTCCTGTACTGCGGATGATCTGCACTGCTTGCCGTCGAAAATGCACAGTACAGTTTTTGTTTTGTTTTTTAATCCTTGCTTTTCCTGTGACATACACTGACCTGCAGAAAGGAGAAAGACAAGAATGGACACTCCATAACAAGAAGAAGAGGATCCTGCCGGCTGGAGGTCACATGACCCAGGGGACTGGAGGAATCAGGAGAAGATCGGTGGGGAGAAGATGGGGTAAGAAGACTGACGGGGGAGGAATCACAGTTGTACCCTATAGTAGGTGAGCTGTCACCAGGGGCTGAGAGCTAACACAGGAACCACTTCAGTTCTACACCTCTCACAAGCCGCTCTCGGAGACCTAGAATATAACACACAACTATCCTATGTGAATTTACTGCAGTCTCGCTCTGACTATTCTAGTCCTTCTAATTTATCACACAAACCTTGTAATATCAATCTGAACACCAGAAAAAAAGAGTAAGTCCTACTCTGAGATTAGTAACGTCTCTATAGAGTATAATGTACACAGATGTTTCATAACACTCCCTTTAATTGCACTCTTTAACAGAGTAGAAAGGGTCAGTAATGGAATAGAGATCATTAGATCACTGCTCTCTGCAGAGTAATAGAGAGCCAGCTCACACATGTGCTATTAAAGATGAACTTCAGAGAAAGAGTAGAGCAAAGGAAGATCATAAAGAGGCAAGCAAACTAGAAATTATTTCAACATATACGAAAATAATTACTGTAAAACAATATTGCTTCCTCTAGAAAAGAGAAACTCAGTTCATAAAAGAGACTGTATATAAGATGGACTCCATATACTCACACAGGAGTTTGTGAATTCGCTCCGTAAAAATAGGTCTGTTATGCTTTCGTTTGTTCAGTCTTGTGATTTTTCAGAGCAATTAACATCTATATGTGCGCGTTTTTCACGCGTGTATAAAAAGTTAATTATACGGTTATTATGAAACAAGAGAGTATCTATCTGTTATCTATATATTCCATTATCTAGATATCTCATATCTATCTATCTACAATCTATCTACAATCTATCTATCTACAATCTATCTATAGCTATCTATCTACCTACCGTATCTCCTATCTATCTATCTATCTATCTATCTATCTATCTATATCTATCTATCTATATATCTCATATCTATCAATGCATATATCTATCTATCTATGTATCTCCTATCTATCTATCTATCTATCTCTCTATCTATCTCATATCTATCTATCTACCGTATCTCCTATCTATCTATCTATCTATCTATCTATCTATCTATCTATCTATCTCATATCTATCAATGCATCTATCTATCTATCTCCTATCTATCTATCTATCTATCTCATATCTATCAATGCATCTATCTATCTATCTCATATCTATCTATCTTTTTTCTATCTATCAATGCATCTATCTATCTTCTATCTATCAATGCATCTATCAATGCATCTATCTATCTATCTATCTATATAATATCTGTCTATCTATCTATCTCATATCTATCTATCTCATATCTACCTGTCTATCTATCTATAATGTGCTCTTGAGGATGAAGTCAGACAAGCGATTTTTTTTTGTGCCACCTATGTGCGGAAAAAAAAGAGTTCCACGGATCTGCTAAGTGCACGTGACCAAAGCCGCGTGCAGTGGCACTGCCTCTGATTGGTCATAGCATACAGCAAATCAGAGGCAGTGCTTTCAGGGGGTGGGAATTTTTAAATCTCCGGCCTGAGGAAATTCTACAGAAGGGCGCCAGGAAGCCAGGGAAAGGATGCGCCGGAGCCCCGACAGCTCTGCTAGGTGATGTGTGTATATATATATATATATATATATATATATATATATATATATATATATATATATATAGTGTTATTTTTTACAGCAGCTACGGCTTATTTTCAGGGAATGGATTATATTTCAAGCCCTTCCATGAAAATTCCTGCAGTGGTTGCCTTTATCCCATTGTTTCAATGGGGCGGCAGCAGCGCCAGCCCCATTGAAAGCAATGGGATGGCATCATGGTCCGCTGCCACAGCTAGGACAGCTGTGACAGGGGATTCTTTCAGCGCTGTCACAGTGTTCAGTGATGAGGGGACTCCCCGCGGGGATTCTTTCCGCGCAGCAAGGGCCTTACCGGGATGCATTCTAGGCACGCATGTCCTATCTTATGCAGGTGCGAGTATTTTGCACCTCTAAAAGACGGATATGTGAACACTTCATAGGGAACCAATGGTTCTAATAGATGCACTTTTTGTTGCGCACAAAAAAAAACCGCTTGTCTGACTGAGCCCTGAGAGAATACAGCATCTTGAAGTTCTGCACCTTAAATTACTAACTTTCTGTTCTTTCAGATGTCAGATTAAATAAATTCTACTTTATCAGGTTTGTATTTTTTGTCTGTTTTCTCCTGTTTGTCCTCCAACGTATTTTGACAATGTATTTGAGTATCAGGGAAGAAACATCAGCATATTCACAGAGTCTGTAATTCTGTATCTAAAATATTTCCCTCTTCCCTCCTGCAGAGCCGGGTTTGTTCATTGGCATGTGGTGATAAAAGCCCACAATTCAATGATGCATGAATAATTGATTAATGACATTAGCGGTAAACAATTAGATTTACTGTGAACCAAGTGAGCTGTTTATCATTGGAATATTAGTGACTGTAAATCACAACCCTGTTATGTAGACAAGCAAATCTTTTAATCAATGGTGAATTAAAGTAAACTCCCTTAAAGGCACAGGTAGAAAGTATTGAAATACAACAGGGTCCAATTTGTGGTAGAGCAAGTGAGGCAAAAGACATGGGGCTTTCAGCAGTTAGGAGCCTTCACCATACCAATCCCGCTACCTGTGGTTTACCCTACAGTTATTTCCAGGCGGGCGGTATAATATTATATTACCCTCTTTCAAAAATATTTGTGCAAGAAAAATGACTCTCTCTGCTCTCTTTAGCTTAGTCATGTGCGCACTGTGTTGGCTTTACCTTGGCTCCGTATAGCACCATTATTTGAGTAACTCATGATTGGACAGTATATGGTTATATACTTTGAGGGAAGCATGGGGCTGGTATTTGGGCACTACATGGCAACAATATTAAAGACTGTATATGAGAATTATTTGCATACCTGCCAACTTTTGAGCAAGGGAAAGAGGGACAACTGTAGCAACAAATTTCTATGACAGGCCATGCCCGTTTTATGCAAAGCCACTCCTTCTGTATACCATAATAGTGCCATTCAGTGACGCCCTCACATTAATAGTGACCCTTAGTGACTCCATCAAAGTAATAGTGACTCCTTCAATGACTTGAGCCATAATAGTGACCCTCGTAGTAGTCCAAATAGTAACAGTGATCTCATTAGTGGCTCTAGTTGTAATAATGAACCCCATTAGTAGCGCCATTTTTAACAGTGACCCCCATAGTGGACCTTTAACCACCCGACCAGAATTTAACTCACTTGTAGTCCCAGTCAGCATAGGTGGCGCCTCTGTTTTATTCAGTGTGACATCTCTGCTGACGTCTGCATGCAGAAACGCAGTTGCTGAGAGAGAGATCAGGGTTTGCATTGATTACAGCAGCAGTGGCTTCTGCTGTCTGACTGGGACTACAAGTGAGATAAATGCTTGTTGGGGGGAGGTGGGACATACAGGACAGCATCCCAAATCTGGGACAAAAATCTTCCGATTCATAAAAAGACGTCTACTTTTTGGAATACCCCGCACATGATCGGTAAGGTGTGACTGCGCCTCTTTCCAATTAATTTACACCTGTTCATGGTATGGCACTATAATGCACACTTTACTGTTATTTATCTTGCCAAATGGGCTCCAAAGATATTGCAAGGGTTCAGATAGTAATGCCATATCAACAGGATATGTAAGAAATGTCTGCTATCCCACCTTTGGAACCAGGAGAAAAATGCTGCTGGATTCAGTCGGGAAATGAATGGAGAGATAGCTCCACAGCTTTCTCTAATCAAGTCTACAAGATTTTTCTCAAGTTTCACCAGTTCTCTAGAATGCGCTACCCCAGACATTAAAGTTAATCACCAATATCAACAGTTTTAAAGGAGCCCTAAAAAACATGTGACTTTAGGGCAGTCTGGCACATCTCCTAATCTAACTCTTCTCCATTTATCCTTGTTCTACATTTACCCCCTCATCATCCCCAGTGCCCACCGCACTCCATGCACTCAGTGGCACTTCAAATCTGTATATGCACAGATATCGGCTGGAAACCGGCTCATAGAGCTTTACAAGGGTATATTACCCTATTTAAACATAAGGTGGCTGGACCAGTGTACAGAACAAGCACTTGTACCTCTTGTCTCACCCTTAAATCCTCATATATTGTAAGCTCTTGTGAGGAGGACCCTCAGCCCTATTGTTCAAATTGTTAATTAGTTTGTTACTGTAATATCTGATTTTGTCTGTTCATGGATCCTCAGATCTATAAAGGACTTCAGAATACAGATGTAGCATCAACATCCTTGAAGGATAGCACACTGTATCTGTAGCGCAGGCTGCCAGACATCTTTAAGCCACGTTACAATAATTGAATAGCATGGCTGCTGCCATTCATTTTGAACGGCGGTCGTGCGACTCATTAGTGCAGTAACTCATTAGTGTAACATCAGTATGCTGATGTCATATAAATTAATATTATTGTTAGGGAAATATAACATAGAAAGGCATCCAGGAACAGTTGATATGATGCTGAGTAAGGAGGCATGTTTACAAAATTATAAGTTTGGGCTAGAGGTAAGAGAATAGTCTAGAAACACATCAGGAAAAAAACAATATTTTTAGCAGTAACCAACTACCGAGTACACCCGGCTAAAACTCTATGATGATTGCATTTTTTTCTCACAGTTTGTGCTACAGTAAACGTTAATTTCTCAAAATTCCTTCATTAACAATCAATATCAGGTTTTTAGCATTATGTCTTAAACAGTAAGTGCAAAACAAGTTTCCCAAAGTGTCCTAGTGTTTCTTGGACACCTTAAAAATCCCCCACATAGTTAGTCCCCACACAGTTAGATTAGACCTTATGACTGTGCACAGTCCACGATTCTGCTGCTCCTCTTGTAGTATATGTGTACACCACGATCACCAGAGACTAGTCTCTCCTCTCTCCAAAAGTTGGCATTGTTGGCAGAGGAGGATTTGCGCAAATCCTCGGTGAGATCAAGCTGATTCAGGAGCTTCATTTGTTCCCTATCCTCTAGGGTGGTCACTGCGTGCTCCCAGATTCATAGCAGACACATCCTCTATTTAGCAGTAACAGAGTTCCAGTGCCAATTGTTCTCAGGCATGGCCCCTGAGCAGGAATACTTTGTAGTAGCCGCGAGAAGTCCCAGAACATCCACACCTCATCTTGTTCAGCAACACAGCAAAGCTGTCTGACTAGTCAGAAGAAGAAAGAAAAGAGAGCCAGACCCGCAACCAGCCACCTTTTATAACCTTCCAGGCAGTCTATCAGAACCTTCCAGCAAGTTATTTTACAGTCCATAGATTAACATTGCTTATTCACGTCTATCGCAAATGTCCATGTTCTTGGCCATTAACATCTACTTCCCCTTTTTAAACTATCCTTATCAGAGGGCCCTCTTATCATTATAGCTTGGAACCTATTAGATATTTATATCACATCCTGTGGATATGTGGATACCTACAGTATTTGGGTATCACGTGACTAGGGGAGATGTTTACTTTGTCCTAGAAGTAGAGATGTTGCTAGATAAGAAAAATATTAATATGCAAAACATATTAGAAAATGATGTACATTCTCCTTATACAATAATAAGACTTTGACATTGGAATACATCTTAAAACGCCTTTTATTTTCCTCCCTGTGGTATCTGATAGGGGGAGTCTTCACAAATTATCTGATAAAAAGCTTAAAGATACTCAGTAGGTGAATGAGCTCTTTATGGTCTGGGTGCATATTGCTTTAGCGGTAATAAAAGCATAAGAGACAGTAAATAGCTGCATGTAATAAAAGTCATCCTGAATATAGAACAGATTTTTCAGTTTTGTATGCTAGCTTATAAAATCAGCCCAGTGGTAATATAATTCTGCCGGCAAACAGTTAATACATCCAAACACTTATTTACCGTTCTCCTTTCTTCCTATTTATTCTTCTGTGAAGTATTTAGTGAGTATGGCTGTGTTGCTGTAATTAAATTAATTTGTGGGAAGATGAGAAACCATTAAGGGGATATAAATAATAGATAGGGAAGCATTCAAATTTGCTTTATCTGAAATGAACAGTAGTTATGTGTTTGTTGTAGCCGAGACACAGACAGATTTTTGAATATATCAATGTTTTCAGACATTTTTTAATACATCTACCCTCTGGATCATGTGGCTCCCCCCAAACATACACAAATACGCTTGCTTCTCTCCCTTTATTTTTTTTAATCAGATCATTTTTATTGTAGCTATAATTTTAATAGAGTTCCACATAATTTATATGCATTAGTGTAAAAACAAGCTTAATATACATAAGACATATCATTACCCCACCCGAACAATGCATTGAAACATAATTATGTTTAAACTACTCAGATCCTCCCCCAACCCCAACAAAACCTACTCAAACAGTAGAAAAACTGTTTTCCACCTTCTCACCGCCCCCCTTGCCTACTATAAATCCTGTAAACCTTACTATGATAACCTTCTATGCAGCCAGCATTCAATATTAACTATCCACTTATATATCTGACCATCCTCTCCAAATTTCCTCAAACTTAATCAAGCAACCTCTTTTTTAATTTTTCCCTTTTTCCAAAGATATAAACTTTCTTATCTTTGCGACAAAATCGCCAACTGTCATGGGGCAGGCTGCATTCAACAGGCAGTAATCAGATTCTGCGTCTGATACAATTCTCCCAAATTCCCAAAAGAGTGTCAGGACCAGCGACTCTCGGGGTCTCTGTACCCGCACCGACGGTCCTATCTCCTAGGCTGCGGGTGCGGCGCAGGGGAGCCCTGGTCTGGGTGATCTCCCGTAGCCACCGTGATCCGGAACGTCGGCTCTGGGCGCGCGCTTCCGTGCGCAGGGGGTGTACGCCTAGTTAGTCGGGTTGCTGGGGATGCGGTGGTTACCGTCCCATGCCGCGTTCCCGTTGCTATGAAACTCGGGGGCGCTTGCTGTACACTCACTGCTTCTTGCTGGGTCCCGCTGCTGTCAGGCTCCCCGCTCCAATCAGCTGCTGGGGCAGGAATTCTGACAGCATTTAACCTGCTCTGTTTCCTCCAGAAGTTGCCAGTGTATGTTTAGTCTCCAGCTACACCCGCGTACCCTTGGATTGATGCCCTGCTTTGACCCGCTTGCCTTTGACCTGACTTTGCCTTCACCTAACCCCTTGTACCTCACCTTCCCCTGTTGTCAATCCGGATTGCCAGACCTGCCTTTGTGTTTGTGTGTCTCCTTGTATTTGTCTGTGTGTCTGACTCCTGCCCCGCATCCCTAATGAGCCTAAGGACTCTCGCCCAGTTATCGCCCTAGGGCTTACCCAAGGGCGGCAAGTAGGTAGGGACAGTGGTTGCGGGTAGTTTCAGGGACTTCCAGTTACCCGGACCCATTTCCCTGACAAAGAGTATGCCCATCAACAATACCTAATATACAAGATCTGGGATTACGACCAATATGGACAAAATATATTTTCTTTATTATCTCTAGTACTCCATTCCAAATCCACATAATTTTACACAATCCCAGACCATATGCATTAAATCTGCACCATCCATATTACTTTCCAGAGAGTAAAAATTTAATCTAACCCATATTAAACAACTTTTATAGAGTACGCTAAGCTCTATGCACTATAGTTGTGATACCCATTGATTTTCAGATAGAGATATCATCTCTTGAAAATTGAAAGCAAGGGTCTCTGGCAACCCCTGCAGTGATTTTCAGGGAAGGGCTTTCGTCCTAGGAAAAAAAGACACGTTACTTACTTTTTAGAGATGAGCGAGCACCAAAATGCTCGGGTGCTCGTTACTCGAGTCGAACTTTCTGCGATGCTCAAGGGTTCGTTTCGAGTAACGAACCCCATTGAAGTCAATGGGCGACTCGAGCATTTTTGTATATCGCCGATGCTCGCTAAGGTTTTCATTTGTGAAAATCTGGGAAATTCAAGAAAGTGATGGGAACGACACAGAAATGGATAGGGCAGGCGAGGGGCTACATGTTGGGCTGCATCTCAAGTTCCCAGGTCCCACTATTAAGCCACAATAGCGGCAAGAGTGCCCCCCCCTCCCAACAATTTTTACTTCTGAAAAACCCTCATTAGCAAGGCATACCTTAGCTAAGCACCACACTACCTCCAACAAAGCACAATCACTGCCTGCATGACACTCCGCTGCCACTTCTCCTGGGTAACATGCTGCCCAACCCCCACACACAACCCAGTGTCCACAGCGCACACCAAAGTGTCCCTGCGCAGCCTTCAGCTGCCCTCATGCCACACGCTGGTCTCATAGCCACACCACCCTCATGTCTATTTATAAGTGGGTCTGCCATGAGGAGGAACCGTAGGCACACACTGCAGAGGGTTGGCAGGGCCAGGCAGCGACCCTCTTTAAAAGGGGCGGGGCGATAGCCCACAATGCTGTACAGAAGCAATGAGAACTCCAATCCTGTGCCACCTCTGTCAGGGGCTGCAAACGTGGGCATAGCAATGGGGAATTCATGTGCCACACAGTATTCATTCTGTCAAGGTGTCGCATAGCTCAATCCACACTGCAAGGGGAAAGCTGTCAGCGCTCTGCCCCCTACCCAAGTCAGTCAGTGCCTTTGTGCCAGACAGGTCAAACACCACAATGGGAACTAAGTTTGCACCAACAGCATAGGTGGGTCCTAGGAAACCCAAGACATGAACAAAAATTGATCTGAGCGGCCAAACATGGCAGACTTGCATACGGCATAGGCCCCGGGCCACAGATTCAGCAATCCTAGGCTGGAAGCAGACTTTCACTGCACCCAGGACATAGGCCTCTGCACAAACCCTCAGCAATCGCGTGCCTACAGCGGACTCCAATGCTAGCGTAGCTGTGCACGTCTCATTAGTGCTGTATTGATCCTGTAGTTTGTCCCAATGCAGTGCCCCGGATAGTAGAGCTAATGTCAGATTAAATACAGCTGGGCTTTGGCCCACACTGCATGCCCCAGTCAGACTGGGGTTCTTTATAAGTAGACACAGGCAGGTACAGATACCAGCACCGAGCTGGGGCCCGCAATTCTGGGGGTGAGTAGGACGTGAGCGGTCCCAGGCTGTGGCTCGGTCCCAGCCTCCACTAAATTCACCCAATGTGCCATCAGGGAGATATAGTGGCCCTGCCCGCCTGTGCTTGTCCACGTGTCCGTTGTTAAGTGGACCTTGCCAGTAACCGCGTTGGTGAGGGCGCGTACAATGTTGCGGGAGACGTGGTCGTGCAGGGCTGGGACGGCACATCGGTAAAAGTAGTGGCGACTGGGAACCGAGTAGCGCGGGGCCGCCGCCGCCATCATGTTTTTGAAAGCCTCTGTTTTCACAAGCCTATATGGCAGCATTTCCAGGCTGATCAATTTGGCTATGTGCATGTTTAATGCTTGAGCGTGCGGGTGCGTGGCGGTGTACTTGCGCTTGCGCTCAAACAGTTGCGCTAGCAACGGCTGGACGCATCGCTGAGAGACATTGCTGGATGGGGCCGAGGACAGCAGAGGTGAGGGTGTGGGGGCAGGCCGGGAGACGGTCGTGCCTGTGTCCTGAGAGGGGGTTGGATCTCAGTGGCAGGTTGGGGCACAGGGGGAGAGGCAGTGGTGCAAACCGGAGGCGGTGAACGGCCTTCGTCCCACCTTGTGGGGTGCTTGGCCATCATATGCCTGCGCATGCTGGTGGTGGTAAGGCTGGTGGTGGTGGCTCCCCGGCTGATCTTGGCGCGACAAACCTTGCACACCACAGTTCGTCGGTCGTCTGCACTCTCAGTGAAAAACTGCCACACCTTTGAGCACCTCGGCCTCTGCAGGGTGGCATGGCGTGAGGGGGCGCTTTGGGAAACAGTTGGTGGATTATTCGGTCTGGCCCTGCCTCTACCCCTGGCCACCGCACTGCCTCTTCCAACCTGCCCTGCTGCTGCACTTGCCTCCCCCTCTGAAGACCTGTCCTCAGTAGGCTTAGCAAACCAGGTGGGGTCAGTCACCTCATCGTCCTGCTGCGCTTCCTCCGAATCCTCTGTGCGCTCCTCCCTCGGACTTACTGGCCTTACTACCACCTCACTGATAGACAACTGTGTCTCATCGTCATCGTCCTCCTCACCCACTGTAAGCTCTTGAGACAGTTGCCGGAAGTCCCCAGCCTCATCCCCCGGACTCCGGGAACTTTCCAAAGGTTGGGCATCGGTCACGACAAACTCCTCCGGTGGGAGAGGAACGATTGCTGCCCAATCTGGGCAGGGGCCCGAGAACAGTTCCTGGGAGTCTGCCTGCTCCTCAGAATGTGTCATTGTAATGGAGTGAGGAGGCTGGGAGGAAGGAGGAGCAGCAGCCAGAGGATTCAGAGTTGCAGCAGTGGACGGCGGCGAACTCTGGGTGGTCGATAGATTGCTGGATGCACTTTCTGCCATCCACGACAGGACCTGCTCACACTGCTCATTTTCTAATAAAGATCTACCGCGTGGACCCATTAATTGTGAGATGAATGTGGGGACGCCAGAAACTTGCCTCTCTCCTAATCCCGCAGCAGTCGGCTGCGATACACCTGGACCAGGAGTTCGGCCTGTGCCCACACCCTGACTTGGGCCTCCGCGTCCTCGCCCCCGTCCACGTCCTCTAGGCCTACCCCTACCCCTCAGCATGGTATATTATGAGTAGAGCAGAAACAGAACGCTGTAATTAAATGTGCCGCTTATTGGCCTGTGGTTGGAGGCTGACTTCGCTTACGGAGCACACAGCAGAGCCAGGAAACAATTATGCGCAAGCCTGTAGTGAGACCTAGGTGCGTATGACTGAGCTACTGGAATTCACAGCGCAGAACCAGTCAAGTGGCCAAAGGCCAGTGGTAGGCCTTAAAGGGGTTGTCCCGCGAAAGCAAGTGGGGTTATACACTTCTGTATGGCCATATTAATGCACTTTGTAATATACATCGTGCATTAATTATGAGCCATACAGAAGTTATTCACTTACCTGCTCCGTTGCTAGCGTCCCCGTCGCCATGGTGCCGTCTAATTTCAGCGTCTAATCGCCCGATTAGACGCGCTTGTGCAGTCCGGTCTTCTGTCTGGTGAATGGGGCCGCTCGTGCCGGAGAGCTGGTCACCGCATCGTCATCGTAGCTCCGCCCCGTCACGTGTGCCGATTCCAGCCAATCAGGAGGCTGGAATCGGCAATGGAACGCAAGGAAGGAGAAGAAAATCCATGGTGCACCATGGGAGAAGACCTGCGGTCCACCGTGGGAGAAGACCAGCGGCGCCATCTTCACAAGAAGAAAAGAAGAAGCTGCAGAACGCTGATGCAGGTAAGCGCAATGTGCTTTTTAAAAACTAACCTATGCTTTCTTTTTAACAGGGCAGAATGCGGGGGTAAGTGAAAAACAAAAATTTCACTTTTGCCGCGGGACAACCCCTTTAAGTATTTTGCTTCAATGTTTTAAAATGGTGAGGTGAAAAACCAGACAGACACCATATGCAGCGTATATATGTATACTGTTTCCCTCTGGCGGGATGACGGCGATCATGTAACGGACACAGCAGAGCCAGGAAACAATTATGCGCAAGCCTGCTGTAACACTTAGCTGGGTATTAATTAGCGACTACTACCCCCAGTAGACACGCAGTAAACTGAAGACGGTCACAGGCAGCCCAAATATAGTATTTTTCCCCAATTTTTTTTAAAAAGCCCACTGCCTATATAGCCAGTATACCTCTTTCCCTGTACCACTGTCCCTGCCTCACCAGTACTGCCCTTATACTCTGTAAAATGACTGCAGACTGAGGACGCTATGGTCTGCACGCCCGATATACAAAAAAAAAAATTCTGCAACACTGCTAAAAGCAGCCTCAACAGTACTGCACACGGTCAGATGTGGCCCTAAGAAGGACCGTTGGGGTTCTTGAAGACTAAAATAACACCTAACACTCTCCCTATAGCAGCTACAGCAAGACAGCACTTTCCCTGATCTCTCTCAGTGTGCATCTGTGGCGAGCCGCGGGCGGGGCAGATTTTAATACTCGGGTGTCACCTGATCTCCCCAGCCACTCACTGCAGAGGGGTGGTATAGGGCTTGAACGTCGCAGGGGGAAGTTGTAATGCCTTCCCTGTCTTTCTATTGGCCAGAAAAGCGCGCTAACGTCTCAGAGATGAATGTAAAAGTAACTCGAACATCGCGTGGTACTCGTCACGAGTAACGAGCATCTTGAACACCCTAATACTCGAACGAGTATCAAGCTCGGACGAGTACGCTCGCTCATCTCTATTACTTTTTCATAAACTGTATGGTTTTCTGATTTGTGTGTTGATATTTTAATTTTTAAGGGCTGTTATATACATTGATGGGGTCTGGATCTTTAACAAACAGTAAAGTGTAACATTTAGGTTGTTGGGAGAAGTGCTACCGGTAAGTCTATTTATGTTACTTATGTTCGTGTATAAGCCCACCCTCAATTTTCAGAGGTTGATAAGTAATTGGACAAAGAGACATTATCTTAAATTAAATTGTCATTTTTAATCCTTGTTTGCAAACACTTTGAAGTCAATAACGACCTGAAGTCTGAAGCCATTTGATAGATCCTGGGTTTCATCACCAGGGATGTTTTCCCAAACTTGTCTTCAGTTCCCGCTTGACTTGACCATTGCAGGACATTCATCTTTTTTGCCTCGAGTTGCTTTCACAGTATGCTTTGGGTGATTGCTCATGTGAACTGTAATGTACATCTAATGAATTTTAAAGAATTTGGCTGAATTTCAGCAGTTAATATACGCACATACACTACAATTTATTACATAATAAATCCAAGGGAACCAGCTCTACTGGCGGCCATACAAATCCACGCAATAACACTACCTTCACCATACTGATGAGATGGTGTGAAACATGAGTGTCACTTCACTGCCAGTGCATCTTCTCTACTGCGGGTTCTATGCTGACTAGTTAAGATTAATTAGTCCTGCAGCTGATAGCTGAGGTAGTGGCTGATGATTGACAGCTCTGTCAGCCAATCAGTTTCTTCTCACACCCTATATAACCCAGCTCTTCCTGGCTGGGAGTTGCTGGTTATTTTCATAGTTCCTGATCTAGTCAGCTTGCTTAGTGCTCCTGTGTGGTGTCTGGCTCTTGTGTTTTGGTTTGTCCTCTGTATATCTGTTTATCTTACATTTATTGTCAGTCTCTGTTTGTCCCTTGTTTTCTGTACTCAGGTTTTCCTGTACTTTGGATCTGTCCTCGTAGAAGTAGTGAGGTCATCCCTTTCGGGACGGGTGCTCACCTGCGAGGTGAGTTCTGTCTGAGGGGTTTGGAGTACCCCACTCGGATGGCTATCTCTCATGTCTGTTTGCTCCTGCATCTAGCCACCTGTATAGCAAGCTTACACGTCTGTCCTGGCTGCCATAGTACCAAGTGATCTCTGGGTCTCCTTGGTAGTCCAGGACGAATGTAACAATGAGCAGTTCCATTTCTTCCCATCATCTTTGTGTCTCTTGTCCATCAGTTGTTGTATGTTCTTTACTGCAGATGTTCTTATCAAATTCTGTCTTCTTGGTTATTAGGCTTATTCAACGGGCGTCTGATGATGTCTTCTCTTTATTATGAACTTTGACACAGATACGCTCATTTCCTGATGGATGCTCTTGATTTGGCCAACTCTGGTAAAGGTGTTCTCTTCACCACAGTTACTTTCTGTGGTCTTCTGGGCTTTATTGCCTTGAAACTCAAAAGTGTGTTCTTTCAAAAATGAATCAAAAAGTTGATTTTGCCAACACAACTCACCACCAAAACTGATCAGCAAATTGTCTGATTCTTTTTTAACCCCTAAAGTTGTGATATGCATGAAAACGGTTGTAACTGCAGTATCATCTACCTGATTTGAATGTAAATACTCTCAAATAAAAGATCAAAGAGTATGTTCACATGCTCCAAATGTCTGTGAATGTCCTTTTCACCTGAATATCCCATATTAGACATTTGCGCACACACAGCACTCACACATTAGTATTATGATGTAAACATACCACCAATACAATAGTCACATGCCACTGGCACCACACACAGTGCCATTAAATATTGGACAAACATGCTTTGCTTGCGATGTGTTATGTGCCCATGCCCCCGTGAGTTGCTCAATGCTGTCCACTGGCCTTTAACTTTCTAAGATATTATGAGAGCAGACAGTGCTTGATAGATAGTCACTGAAAAAGATTGGTATCGTGTTAGCCAGTCGAGCAAAATGTGAATGTTCTCAGGAAGAGAAATCAAGTATTCTGTTTGCACTGACCGCGGACAGGATACAAATCCCCAACACACAGCAGTAGTATAAGACCTGTGGGACATTCACATGTTCCACCTCCAATGTTGTGTACCTGATCCTGTGCAGTAAATGTCCTATTGGGGGTCTTTATGTTGAAGAAACAGGACAAAAACTGAAAGCGAGGATGAGGTCTTATCGCAATACAATTAAACAAAGAAAGAATTATCTGTACTAACGAAGCATTTTTCTAGTCACGAACACAACATAGAACACATGAAAGTCCCCTATAATAAAAGGCGACTTCAAATCTCAATGCCATAGAAGAATTTGGAAGTAAAAGTATCTAACATCTTTGACACTCTCAAGAATGGAATGAATATCGGAGGTGGTTTCATGCATAACTGATAACACGCTAGCAGAGATAACATGCTGGCCTGGTGACCCCCCTAACACCAATTCAGAGACCATAAAACTTTCACATCCCTTATTAGTGGACTAATTAAGTATTTACTCATCCTGTTCTTGTATTTTTTAAGTCCAAATTAATCACACCATGTCTGTACCTTTTCATATGTATGCGTATATATAGGTTGTGAGGGTTAACATCACTCCTTAGGGAGAGCACCAAGAAAGTGAGTGAGGAGACTTAGTAATAATAATCTTTATTTATATAGTGCCAACATGCTCCTCTGGGTCATATGCAAGTAAGGAAGATAGAACAATACCTTTGCAGCGCCACCTATTGGATGGCAGCATTGCTTCAAATCAATGCTTGACCCTTTATAGAGGTCTGTAGAGCAATGACTGGGAATTCAATATCCACTACATGGGAGGTCATTGATTGCAATGAGAGCTGTGCCTGCAGTTACAAGCACCGGCCACTACACGGAGGTCAGCACGGAGGCTTCTGCTCCGACCTCTATGCTATTGTGGCGCTGACAGCATGCACCCGCTCAGCTGATCGGTCGGGGACCTGAGTGGTAGACCCCAGCCGATCAACTATTGATGACCTCACTTGATGATAGGTCATCGATAGTATTTGTCTGGCAACCCCCTTTAAATAACCTCCACCATTCTCTCAAGGCCCCTCCAGGCACTCCCATTCTCATAGGCTACCCGACTTCAAAACCTACAGTGCTCTCCTAAAGGAGCAAGGGTGCATGTATTTTTTCAATCCCTCCTGTGCACACAGAACTGTGTGCATGCTTAAGCCTTACCACCCCCCACCCCCACACACACACAAGTTGCGTATTACCCAAAGTTCACTTCCAACTATAACTTTAAAAAGGTATGCTACTCTATGTACTGTTATGCACCTGTTAGGGTTTTTTGAACATTACTCATTCGTGTGGCGTTTGTGCTTCTGTGGTCCTTTTAGATCTCTTTACGCGTCTTGCTTGCTACAGATTTCATGGAGACAGAACGCGTTGCTTATTTCTCCACTGGAGGTTGCCAGACAACTAAAAGGACATTGCAGCACAGGCATGAACACCACAGGAGAATGAGCTACTTTCAAATACTGCTTGTGGCAAACTGGTACATAACGCTACATGCAACAGTGTATCTTTTTCAAGCTATAATTGGAGTTACATTGTACAGTATCTTCTAGTCTTCAAGGGTGTATAGTGGGGGGTGTTTTAGATAAAAGCAAACTGGTTCTATCTTGCATCTTAACTCTCAAGAGTGCATGGTGGTTGTCACGAATAGAGGTGTAGTGACGCAGGATTCAAAATACATTGCACCAGATGGAGTAGCCAAAATATACAATATTTATTTAAGAATACACAAATAAAAGTGAACAGTAGAATAATAATGGTTAAATATAACTGAACTTTCACCTTTGAGTACTTAAATGTTATCTACTGCTAACTAAAACATAGAAACAGTAATACTTTGTGAACAGTGAATAATAATGGCAATACCCGGTGAACAATGTCAATAATATTTCGCTAGCTACAGTACCGCTTCACAGAAATACAGGTCACTGAATATAATGCACAGTTTCTCATTTTGGGGTTACATTTCAGTGTAGTCCAATAGACAGGTCAATTATGATATACCTGTGTGATATCTCATTAAGGCTCAACCAGTAACCCAGGTGACATTAATCCATCTCGTAGCACCAACTATCTCAGGGCTTATTCAGACGACCGTATATCGGACGGGTATTCACGCCGGCCTATATACGGCATCTCTCTCTGCAGGGGGAGGAGGCTGGAAGAGGCGGGAGCAGTGCTCTGAGCTCCCGCTCCCTCTATGCCTCCTCTCCACCCCCTCTCTGCCCCTCTGCACTATTTTCAATGAGGGGAGGTGGGACGGGGCGAAACTAATTCCCCGAAACTCAGCCCCGTCCCGCCTCCTCTTATTGCAAATAGTGCAGTGGGGCGGAGAGGGGGTGGAGAGGAGGCAGAGAGGGGACGGGAGCTCAGAACACTGCTCCTGGCTCTTCCAGCCTCCTCCCCCTGCAGAGAGAGACGCCATATATCGGCCGGTGTGAATACCTGGCCGATATACGGTCGTCTGAATAAGCCCTTAGTCCTTAGACAGGGGCTCAAGCTATGGGAATCTAGCAACGGTCCAATTTCCCAGTATAATCACTGTCTTTCCCTGCTGGCTTGTTATCTCTAACAACCCCCAACATGAATGTACCATCATTATACTAGGATCTTCACGATTCACAATATTCCTCATTGGTTGCAGGTTTACCAAGACAATCACTGGTCCTCTGAGAGAAGAAATCACGGCAGTTTGTTTGCTTTTTTTCCCGCTAGGCTTACCTCCCAACATTTGAATCCCTATTTGTAACACGCTATTAAGCACTGTGTCAGTACATGTAATGATGTCCCTATTCAAACCACCAAAGAATGCCAACTTTGTGGCATATTTACCTACGTTTTTCCCCCTTTGAGGTACATTTCACAGGGCAATTTTACAAAAAAGAGAACAGTTGTGGAGATGAGGGCATATGGAGCCTTTGTACATATGGAGTCTAACCAAGCATGTCAAGGGGAGTTCTGAGGTACATGGAGGTAAAAGTACAAAGTGGAGCCATAATATGGCCATGTGCATGAGCCCTTAGTCATTTTCTAACAGCTATGAAATGTGACAGCTGAACCCTAACTAACTATATCCTAATTAGTCCACTGACTATTTCCCTGTATGCAATGATGAATTCAGACGTTATGATCTATATCAGGTCTCTTTTGCAATTGATTTTTAGGTCATTTGTCTTTAGCGCAAATATGGATATACGTCAATTACCGTAGACACAAGAAAAACCATTAGGCAAAAGTATTAATAAACAATTTTCCGCTTTATTACATGAGAATATTAAAATAAGCCTTGTTAGAATGTAATTAAAATTTTAAAAAATTACTATGCATACACAGCAGTAATAAATTACAAAGCAGCAGACGGAGCACGAAAGATAAGCAGAACATCAGAATCCATTTTCAAAATGTGTTTAAACTGAAATTTCGTCTTTAAAAAAAATTTCGCAGTTGAAATGTAAATCTAAACTTCAGTAACTGAAAATATTTTGCATTACGCTTTTTGAATTGATATCAAATTAATTTGTGCTGTGATCATTCATAATCTTGCGGGTTTCCTTAGGACCAGACAAGGGTTTAGCTCTGTGACCTCAATGACATCCATATATATCCCGATAGGTTGTCTTCCTGAAAGTAAGCATTAAGGCTGGGGTCACACGGGGTGTATTCCGGGCGGAAATCCCACGGTTTGGCCGCGGCGGCTTTGAAGCGGCCCGGCCGCTCGCTTTTCCGCTGCGGCCGGCGCTCCCATAGAGGAGAGCGCGGCCGCGGCGGAAAGAAAAGATAAATAGATATGCTGCATACTCCGAAACCGCGGCTGTGGCAGCCGCGGTTCCAGCCTGACTTACCGCAGCGGATTGGCCGTCCCGTGTGGACGAGATTTCTGAGAAATCTCGTCCACATGGCTGGCTAATCCCGAGATTAGCGTCCGCAGGCGGATCTGCCGGGGCGAAATTCCGCGCGGAATTTCCGCGGCAAATCCGCCCTGTGTGAACCCAGCCTTAAAATCAAAGAAAATTACGTATTGCTTCAATCGGTTTTTCATTATCAACATGTTTTTAAACAATTTTTTGTTTTGTGATTATCGACATTAACCCCTTAAGGACATGACCATTTTGGGGTACATACGGCTTTTTTGATCACTTTTATTGCATTTTTAGCAAAATTAGCATTTTGCCTCAGTTTTTCAGCGTGTTTTTTTACGCTCTTCTTTCCATGCAGAATAAAAAGCATGTGCAGCTTATTGTACACGTTACGGACGCGACAATACCAAATACGTGGGATTTTAATTTTTTTTACCTTTTTTATGCTAATATGGGAAAAAGCACAAAAAAGGTTTTTTTTTAACATTTTTTTTTACATTTTTCTTTTTTGTACATTTTCATTGTCTTTTTTTTTACACTATTTGTGTCCCTCTGGAGGACTTACAGCACAACACTAATGATCGCTGTGATAAGGCATTGCAGGGCTGCTGTCCTGCAATGCCTTATCGCTTATTACAGCGATCACAGGCACTGGCAATACAGGACCCCGGTATCTGGCATCTTGTTGCCATGGCAACCAGGCGGGCTCTTTGCGATTATATCACGAGAGCCCATCAACTTCACAGAGGGAGCGCGCTCCCTCTGTGAACCCTTCCCATGGGTTATAAATGTGGTGATACCAATAATTCACATTTTTTTGCTTTTTTTTCTATGCTTAAAGCTGTGTGTAAGGGAAACTTTTTTCTGTAAAAACATTTATTTGCGACAGTTAGTAATGAGTGCAGCATCTGCAGGGTTAAACAGTGTAGAGGAGTGATTAGATGAGCAAGTCCTCATCATTTCAAGCCTTTTCTGGGGAAAAAAAACCCATATGTGACAATCAGAAAGCAAATATGCTCTCTAATTGATGGGGGAGGAGTTATTACATGAAGAAAAATTCATGTTACCTCTTCCCAATGCGACACGGAAAGAGACAGAAGAATCACAGATCTTCTCTGCTGCCACTGGTCTTCTCTTCCCCTTCCCCTCTCCTCTGCACACACTGACTGAAAGGGAAGTTGTACATTCTGTATTCCTGACCACACGTCAAATAGTTCTACAAAAGCTACATAGATTAAAAAGCCAAGGAAGTTATCTTTAAAATGACACCATGACACCAAAAGCATGTTGATAGTCCTGATAGAACTGGAACCACTGCCGTTTAAAGTAGAATCAGCTCTGTTCATACAAAACTGTAATGTCCTTTTCCTACAGAATGAACAGAGCTCTTCCTTAACTACTGGATGGGATGGGTGGGGTGAGGTGTGTGTGTGTGTGTGTGTGTGGGGGGGGGGGGGGGTTACGTGTAGTGAATTCCAAACCCAAAACATATCAAATAGATGAAAGCAAGGAAAATGAATGGATATGCTTTCACCTGATTGAATTGTGCAACCATTGGCACAACTTTAGGCTGTGCTTGTGGGTCAGTTAATCCAGATTTGAGAGCTTCAAAGCTGTGTTGTCGGCAACAATGGTTCATCCAACCTAATAAAAGTCAATTGCTTCCATCTTGTGATATGTTGTAATTGGCAAAATCAACAAATAATAATTTCTCTTATCAGGAACTGCAAATCCACCATTCCTTTCTTCTCCAGCTATCAATTATGCAGTGAAAACTCTTAAAGGGATTGTCCAGTTACTGGACAACCCTGCTTCAATAGGGCTGCCTGCATTAAAATAATAAACAAATATATAGTTACCCCTCCAGAGCTGCCAGGATCCAGCACCACAGCCTTTCTGTGGTTCCAGTGACTGTTGTGACTGGTGATGTCTCAGGTCACTGCTGCAGCCAATCAGAGTGCAGTGTCATGTTTCTGAACTCCTAGCATCATAGCGCTCAGAATGTGAGCGCCAATGTCAGGAAAAGAAGCAGGAACACTGCAGCCTCTACAGTGGTCACCTGATTTTCTGTGACATCACTCGGACCAGAGCGGGGCTGCAGCCGCATAGGGGGAAGGGGTAGGTATATCTTAGTTTATTATTTTAATGCAGGAAACCCTATTGAAGCAGGGTTTCAGTCGTGTAACTGGATAACCCCTATAAACTCTTGAACTCTTTTTTGGCCTTTGAAAAAAAAAGAATAGGGATACAGCCAGCGTTGTATGGATACGTATTAATGTATGGTCAGATTCAACTTTAATTTGACTCTCAGACTAGCCACCACAGACTAACAGTTGGTTACAGAGCTTATGGGTCAACAGTGCTCATTATATAGAAGCAGACCATATGACTGCCATGAGGTCCATGAAGAAGAGGGCCCAGAACAGCTTGGTTGCATGTCTTATTTCAACTGACAGCAAGAACTTTAAGTCATGCCAACAAGGGTATGAATCCAAAACTTCCAATCACAAGGGAGCGCCATTTTATACTTTACTATGGGAACCCTCACTTTTATGCATACCGCTGATTAGTGGCTTAAGAACATTTCTCATTGTCTTAAATCACAAAAAAACAGAGCAAATTTGGCAGTGAGAGAATTGGCAAACCTATGAAAATTAGGGTGGGGCAAAAAACTCAACTTTCAACTACAAAGCAAGACTCTGTCACCGAAGGACCACAAACTACAATGCAAGACTCCCCCTAAATTTTTACCTTTAAACAAACCTTTACTTGGGGCAGAGGTTCAGGTTCTTATGTCTACGACAAGGTTGCGCTCGAAGACCATAAATTTTCAGACTTTTTACAAATAACGAAGAACAACTGTTGCTTCAAGTCGTGGAAGCAAATCGCAAGGCTGTGGCAACACAGACTAGCAAGAAGTCTGCTGTCCATTCCTTAAGCACTGACTGACAAGTATGTGTGTCGTAATTTTGACTATTTTCATATAGTTGGAGGTATTTTGTAGGAACAGCACAAATGTGTAGATTGTCAGGACAAATGCCATTGTCAACACTTAAGGGGGTTGTCCCGCGAAAGCAAGTGGGGTTACACACTTCTGTATGGCCATATAAATGCACTTTGTAATATACATCGTGCATTAAATATTGGCCATACAGAAGTTATACACTTACCCCCTCTGGTGCTGGCGTCCCCGTCTCCATGGCGCCGACCGAAGCCTTCTTCTGCACATGCAGAAGACCTGTGCGGTGCGAGCATGCCAGAGCGGGACAGAAGAGGGCAGACTGCGCAAGCGCATCTAATCGAGGCAGAAGAAGGCTTTGGTCGCGCCATGGAGACGGGGACGCCAGCACCGGAGGGGGTAAGTGTATAACTTCTGTATGGCCAATATTTAATGCACGATGTATATTACAAAGTGCATTTATATGGCCATACAGAAGTGTGTAACCCCACTTGCTTTCGCGGGACAACCTCTTTAATGTTGTAATGTATAGGTTGTTTTGCAAAAGCAAATTGTTAATATTAATGCTGTAGCTTGTGCAAATGGAAATCTTGCACGTAAGCGCCATTTCTCGTAATATACATCAGTTTTGAGCACCATCTTGCAGTTGGAATTTAAAGCTAAAACTTTACCCTAACATTACTATTAGCAGAAGTAACAAATTAGGAAGGTGTCTTGCTGGATAGCTGCCACTTTATTTTTTGCCATATCTCTATGGACCACCCTAATGAACATCTTACTTCCAGTATGAAAATGGTAGATAGAACAATCCCTCTGCAGTGCCACCTATTAGAAGGCAGCATTTCTGCAAATCAGTTTCTGACCTTTTACCGGGTTTTGTAAAAATCACTTTGACTATAAGCCAAAACACAAGTCTTCTCTCGACAGAAAAGCTAACCATGTACAGACAGGCTGTTATATCGCAGTACTAGTAATATTACAAGGCCTGTTAAAAGGTCGAATATTGACTTGCCGGAATGCTACTGTTACGTCTGATCCGGATGCCAAATACCTTGTTCACATCATGCAATAGTTGTCCAAAAAGATCAATAAACACACAATATAAGAACTTGGAGAACAAAACTGGCTATAACGGAACTAAACAATGGGGGAAGGGAAATCTCAGACTAACTACCTAATACAAGAAGAACCCTGCCTAAAATCAGGGCAATCGCCCTGAGGAGGGCAACCCCATGTCAGGAAACTGAGGGCTACTTAAACTGTCCCTAAGATGGAAAAGTGAATAATAATATGTCAGATGTTAATAACAGTAATACCACAGTGTAAGAAAGCAGATAAGACACCGTAAATATCAATATAAACATAGGTGTTACGGCACTCTGCCCCCCGAGCGCCAAGTGGGGTGCCCTGATCTTCCCGCACTCCCACTGTCCCTGCCTACTTGCCTCGGCCCTGGCTAACCCCAGGCGGACAACTGGACGGCGGTCCCTGCCCTGGCTAGGGACCTGGCGGCTGACAAGAAGCAAACTACCTAATGGGGGGAACAGAGTGCCGACAGAGGAGGCAGATGAATCAGACCAACAAAACTAACAAGGCTGGAGGTGGAACTCACAGGCAAACTGGCAGGGTGCTGGATAGCAACTAGTGCTGACTGGGCCAGACTAGATTAGAGGCAAACAGAACCAACAAAAACAGACAGAGTAATAGGGAACCAGAGGGAGCTGACCGGCAACTAGGGACTGGCTGAGGAGAACCGCAGACAGACTGGCTAGGTGCATGCAGAACCAATAACTGGCAGTGAGCTCAGTTCACTGCCAGTCTTTTAACCACAAGGTTCCGCCCAGGGGCGGAGAGTGGGAGGAGGCAACTCCACCCACTGCTGTATAAGAAGCACAGAGGAGTGCGGGCGGCACCCTATGGGCGGGCACGCCCACGCCGCCGCCCACTGGCCAACCCAAGCTGCTGGGATGACCTCGACACAGGGCTCCAGGCTGCTGGAGCCGACGCCGGAGCGACGCGCGCCGACCGCGGGACCCCGTGCCGCACTGTATGGTAACATTACCCCCCCTCTGACGGGGGACCTCCGGGCCCCCGGAAACTCGACCAGGCTTATCCAGGCAACGACTGTGAAAACGCTGTACCAACCCGAGAATGTGACCCTCCTGAGCGGACACCATGGACTGATCCTCAGGTCCATGACTTCGGTAGTCTGTGGCTGCCCCATTTCCTTCAGGGCCAACCGTTGACATATCGTCATGTTTCAGGTCGTCTTCTGAGTCAATGTCCAACCATTCACCACTGTCTTTTGACCCATCCTCGCTACCAATGACGCTGCCTTCAAAATCTGAGGCATCTCTAACTTTAAAATCACTGTCATCTGAGCTATCATACTCCAAAAAACTCTTCCGGGCCCCCAAATATTGTAAGGTTCCTGGACCCTGGCAAGAATCCAGGACCTCCTGGGCCTTGTGTTCAACTTCATCACAGACCAGGGTGGGCGGCGGGGGACCGGAGGTGGGCATCACCGAAGAGACAACAGGTTTCGACAAAGACTTATGGAACCTCGTGCGACCCCTCCTCTTGCGATTTCCAGAGGACCGGTACCCCTTCTGTCCCACCCTGTACGGCTCAAATACCGACAGACTCTCCTCACAACGCAACTGCATACGAGACCCCACCCCTTTCTTCCGTCCCCCCTGCAGCGCACCGGCGGCGACATCAGCAGCAGGACGGGCGGACGGGGTGTGAGGGGTAAGTGATACCTCGGGGACTGAGTGCGGTATCGACTGAGCAGGGTGAAAGGGGAGCGCGATGGCTATGGCAGGACGGCCCCCACTGGGTTAGCTCCCCAGTGGCCCAATCGAATTGGGGGTTGTGCAACGCCAGCCACGGCATCCCTAGTACCATGTCTACCGACATTTTCTCCATCACCAGGAATGATAGACCTTCCGAATGGCGACCCCCCACCGTGAGTTGTAACACTGGGGTCCTCCATCGTACCAAGCCCGAAGCAAGAGGAGTAGCATCAATGCTAGCAAAACGAATTGGCGTCTTCAGCGCCACAAATTCCGCCCTCAGGGGCTCAACGAGACGCATGCTTATCAGGTTAGCAGCTGCTCCGGAATCAATAAACGCCTGCCCTAGGCGGGAGAAGTTCCGGAATCTAACCTGGCAGGGTATCAGAAGTCTAGGACGTACCTGAGGTCCTAGGCGACCCTCCCTGCAATCGCCTAGGACTGGAAGTCTTTCTGCCGATTCAGACGGTGGACGCTGAGGCCTCCAGGGGCAAGTTATCACCCGATGTCCAGCTTTCCCGCAGTAGAGACAGAGTTGATGTAATAACCGAATCCGGCGTCGCTCCTTGGGGTCCAGCGGGTCCAGTTCCATAGGTTCGGGAACAGAGGCTGGTACGGACGGGGAGGGAACAGGACAAATGACCTCCCTGACTCTATGGGTCGGTCTATCTTGCTTCCCAGCCCTGAGCCTCCTATCTGTCTTCACTGTTAACTCCATAGCCTCCTTTACGGACCCGGGAACGGGATGGGAGATCAACAGTTCTTTGACCGCGTCCGAGAGACCTTGCATAAAAACGTCTTTCAGGGCGCTATCGTTCCATGCAGTATCGCCCGCATAGCGTCTGAAATTGGAGCAATAATCCTCCACACAAAGCGACCCCTGGTGCAGCGCCAGCAACCGCGAAACCGCCAACCCCACTCGGTCCGGTTCATCGAAGATACCCCCGAGTTCCTGAAAAAAGGAGTCCACCGACTGCAGGGAGGGGGAACCCTCGGGAATGGAAAAGGCCCAGGTCTGGGCAGAGCCCCGCAGCAGGGACATTATAAGCCCGACCCTCTGGACCTCCGAGCCGGAAGAATGGGGACGCATCCGAAAAAACAGGCGACACGCCTGTTGAAAAACAAAAAAACGTGTTCCTCTCCCCAGAGAACACCTCAGGAAGAGGGCACTTGGGTTCGGGACAGGTAAAGGCGTTCTGCCCCTGCGACAACGCCCACTGCTCCTGGGCCACCATGCGAGCTGATAAATCCCGGATCACCGGCACCAGGTCTTGCAGCTGGTTTGCAAGGGCGCTGATCGCCGCCATGAAAAGAAAAACAATATTTTAAGGGCCAGTTATTATGTTACGGCACTCTGCCCCCCGAGCGCCAAGTGGGGTGCCCTGATCTTCCCGCACCCCCACTGTCCCTGCCTACTTGCCTCGGCCCTGGCTAACCCCAGGCGGACAACTGGACGGCGGTCCCTGCCCTGGCTAGGGACCTGGCGGCTGACAAGAAGCAAACTACCTAATGGGGGGAACAGAGTGCCGACAGAGGAGGCAGATGAATCAGACCAACAAAACTAACAAGGCTGGAGGTGGAACTCACAGGCAAACTGGCAGGGTGCTGGATAGCAACTAGTGCTGACTGGGCCAGACTAGATTAGAGGCAAACAGAACCAACAAAAACAGACAGAGTAATAGGGAACCAGAGGGAGCTGACCGGCAACTAGGGACTGGCTGAGGAGAACCACAGACTGGCTAGGTGCATGCAGAACCAATAACTGGCAGTGAGCTCAGTTCACTGCCAGTCTTTTAACCACAAGGTTCCGCCCAGGGGCGGAGAGTGGGAGGAGGCAACTCCACCCACTGCTGTATAAGAAGCACAGAGGAGTGCGGGCGGCACCCTATGGGCGGGCACGCCCACGCCGCCGCCCACTGGCCAACCCAAGCTGCTGGGATGACCTCGACACAGGGCTCCAGGCTGCTGGAGCCGACGCCGGAGCGACGCGCGCCGACCGCGGGACCCCGTGCCGCACTGTATGGTAACAATAGGAACTTATCTGACTCAGAGGCAGCACTACATGCAAAGAGACCGGACCAAAACTCTACTTACAGAGGAATAACTGGCACCCTCCGAAAGGAGTGGCAAAAATATATAAATACTCTTTTAGTGGTTGATTGGCCAGCTTGCAAACCAATCAGACCACACACAGCCAGATGATGTGAACTGATCGACACCAAGCGCTGAGTGGCATGGCATGTGCTCTTGTCACATGGGCCAGGCTGATATCATGATGTCAGCCCAGGCCTTCCTCCTGCCATGACAGCTACCATTTAATAGGTGGCACTGTAGAAGTATTGTTTTATCTGTCATTTACATACCAGATTTCCCAGAGGATCATTGCATGGCCTTTTTAGATGCCTTCTATATATTGGTTGGTCTCCATAAGGAGAAACTGTACTCCTCCCAACACATCTAGTGATCATGTCTTATAATCAAGTTAACAGGCGACGCTGATATGACACAAGATCATTTTGCCCAGATTTCCAACTTATATTTTTAACCAGTTTATTATAATTGCCGCAAGTGAAATCACCGGGAAATACATAGCTCACATACATGATCTATGTTAAGAGCTTTCATGTGACATCCATGATTTGCTCTTGAGTTGATGTATACATTTTCCAGTAACTCCAATAGGAATTCCGGCTCATCCAGAGACCCAGAAAAATATTAAAAATACAATTTTGCTTCATAAATATTAAAAAGTAAGAGATGTCCAGCACTAGAAAATCCTCTCTGATGCATTTGTGATGCTTAACTGCGCCCTCAGTCATATCAGAGGTGAACCACCAACACGCTGTTTAAAAAGCGCATGAATAATTACAGATATTTTAACATCAATTACCAGGTTACATGATAGAGCAATTACCAACATTATGATAACATCTCAAATTTGTTACATAATAGCCAAATACATTAATTATAGCCCTACAAAAAAGATATAGTAATCCATGCATAATATGAAATGCATAGACAAAAGAGATGAGCTAACCTACTTGGCCACACCCCTTTTTCACCTGAGCGCCGCGATTTTCGAGTACTTCTCTACTCGGGCGAAAAGATTCGGGGGGCGCCGTGGGTGAGCGGGGGGTTGCAGCGGGGAGTGGGGGGGAGAGGGAGAGAGAAAGGGCTCGCCCCTGTTCCCCGCTGCTTCCCCCCGCTACGCCACGCCTCCCCCCGCCCCCCAGCGCTCCCCGAATCTTTTCACCCGAGTACAGAAGTACTCAAAAATCGCGGTGCTCGATCGAGTAATTACTCAAAACGAGTATATTCGCTCATCTCTAATAGACAATCATTGATGTTGCAATCACATAGAAATATATAACTATAAGGCCGTATCCACAAGGGCAATACGATAGCAATGCGAGAAAATCGCAGCGATATTGCATCAGTGGTCTGTGCGATATCGCTGTGTTTTCTCCCGATGATACCGTAATTTTGTGGCGCTACAAAGTCGCAAATGATGCTGCAAAATTGCACAACTTTAAAGCACCCCCTGCTATAAAGGGGATGAGCCCTACCCTGAAAATTAACCCTAGCTGCAATTTAAAAAAAATAATACATTACCTAAGAAGCACCAACCGACTCCGGCACGTTTCCTCTTTATGTCTAGCACTTGTCCACAAAAACGCCGCCTCCAGGAAGGGCTGGCTGTAATTGGTTCACGAGCGCCAGGGGATCAGCCAGTCAGAGCCGGCGCTCAATGAACGAATCCTAGCCATTCACTCATTCATGGACTCTGACTGGCTGAGCCACCGCACTCGTGAACCAATCACAGCCAGCCCTTCCTGGAGGCGGGGATCCTCTAATCCAGGAAGGTCTGGCAGAAGACTAAAGACAAGTGCCAGACATGAAGAAGAGACCCGCACCGGAGCCGGACAGCGCTTCTTAGGCGATGTATAATTTTTGTGTTTGTTTTTTTACTGCAGCTAGGGCTCAGTTAACAGCTTTTACAGTAGGATTTCCTCCCACTGCATGAAAGTTTCATCGCACTGCATGAAAACCGCAGTTTCGTGCGATGCGATGCAACAGAAAGAAAGGCTCCATAGGGAAACTTGAGCTAGAAAAGAAATCACAAGTTGCGGCTGTATAGAGCATGCTGCGATTTTGTAGTCTTGCAATGTCTCAGGCTGCAAAACATCACTTGTGTGGAAGAACCCATAGAAAACATGGGCTTCACATACATGCGATTTGTAGCACTGTCGCATTGTGAGAAAATCGCCCGTATGGATGCGGCCTAAACATTATGTGTTCCTCCAAGCATGAATAACCATTTATATTAAGACATGGTTGTGTCCCATGAGCAAAAAACTATGTCCTGTAGGCACAAAGAGTACAGTAAAACACGCAGATAAGTGTGCAAAAAAGACTAGTTAATGGCGCAAATATGTTGCACTGAATCACGCGCAATTGCACTCGTGTGAAGGAGGCCTACCACAATATTTGTGCAGCCACATACAATTTCCCTGTTTTATATAGACAAATTGTTTAGATACTGGTGAGGTTTCTGGGTGGGGAAGAACTAAAAGCTGATTGGTGAGGACACTGCCATTTTTCCACTGATTGTGCCCAGCACTGTAATATGGTTGTATACTGATTATAAAAGTATTACTTTGGGTAGCTACCAAGGCTCGAAGCTCCTGGGGGGCCCATAGGCAGCCAATCCACACTTCCACCTTTACCAGCTGCTGGTCACTCACACAGAAATAGATAAATGCCATAAAGTGTGGCTCCTCCCCCTCTTCTGCTCTCAGTACAGTATGTGCAGGAGACAGGGGAGTAGCATGCTGTAATAAGCCTGCAACATCTGCAATATTGCTCCTGCTGTGTGAGTGACAAGGTGGAGGCTGTGGATTGTAAGGGACACAGAGTTGTTTACTTTGGTGGTACAAAGGGGGCTGTATTACTTTGGTGGCACAAGGGGGCTGTGTTACTTTGGTGGCACATAGGGGGCTATATTAATTTGGTGGCACAAAGGGGGCTACATTACTTTGGTGGCACATAGGGGGCTACATTACTTAGGTGGAACAAAGGGCGCTGTATTACTTTGGTGGCACAAAGGGGGCTGTACTACTTTGGTGGCACAAAGGGGGCTGTATTACTTTGCTGGCACAAAGGGGGCTGTATTACATTGGTGGCACAAAGGGGGCTACATTAGTTTGGTGGTACATAGGGGCTACATTACTTCGGTGGCACAAAGGGCACTGTATTACTTTGGTGGCAAAAAGGGGGCGATATTACTTTGGTGGCAGAGAGGAGGCTGTATTACTTTGTGGGGACACAAAGGAGCTCCATTACTTTGTGAAGACACGAAGGAGGCTTTATTAATTTGTTGGGGTCCTAAGGGGGCTCTATTTGTGGAGGAATGGAGAGGGCTGTAGGGCTCTGCTACTTTACTGGGTATGAAGAGTGCTTTATTACATTTTTGGGGTACATAGTGGTCTGTTTTACTTTACATGGGCAGAGAGGGGGCTTTATGACATATCTACAGCTTTAAGTGAGCATTATTACTACCGTGTGAGGGGGCACAAAGAGTAATTGTTACTTTATGGGAGCACACGGAATGGCATTATTACTGTGAAGCACAAAGAAGGCATCCTTTCTTGCTGTGGGAACTATTGGGGAATTATTACCACGTGGGGACACTATTACTTCATGGGACACTAGTAATTTTTGGGGCACAATGTGGGATACTATTACTATGGGGAGGCAGTGAGAAGGTACTAGCCATACCAGCAGGATGGGAAGAGAATCCAGAAATTAGCAGGGAGGAGCAGTGCAGCAGTGTTGGGCACAGACTATAGTAACAGTGCACGTGGGAGGGGGTATCCAAGCCTTATTGTATATCTAAGCTCTCTTGTATCCTTATTCATTAAAAGCAATCTTCAGCCCTTGATCCTCACCATCACTTTTAGTGTCTACCTAAAGGACCAAGAGAAAACGTAATAATAGCCACGTGCATAAACCCTAAATCTGACTATTTCGCTTCCTAAGTCTCATTACAGTCTGATACTATGGCTAACAACCAATATCCAACTATAAATGATGTTCTAAATACACTCCAATATCATAGCACATACACAACATCAACTATAAAGTCTATATCTGCGGGCACTCTGTATCTCATTTACGAAAACTAGAGCAGCCAAAGAATATAAGATTTTCTCATAGTAGCTAATTAGATTACATGCTTCATTCTTCAAATGATCATCAGAAAATAAAAGCTGTGATCTTCGTAGCCATGGCCAACTGTGCTGGTGCAATTAGGGCTGCTGATGACTGGAGACCCAATGTTAGTCCAAGTCGAGCACAAAACAGCTCGTCCAGATCGGACATAATTTGTTGTGCTAAAAGGATGGATATACACACAATATTTATAACGAAAGCAAAAATTGGGGGAACAGGAAATCCGATCCTAGCCTACTAATGCAATGAGACCCTACCTAAAAGTGGAACAGTTGCCCTGATGAGGATGACCTCAGGTCAGGAACCTGGGGCGACCCTAGTTAGAAAACAGGGATAGTGTTTATAATATGCACAGTATAGATGTTAAACAAGCGCACAATGAACCAGATGAAATACTAGTGTAGAATAAGCAACCAGGAACACCTTCAGACTAGAAGTATAACCGTCATCCCCTGTGAGGAGGAGCCAGAATAAATGGGTACAGACAAGTGGGGATTGGTCAGGATTGGTCACCTCCCAGCCAACCAATCCATCCACACACCAACAACAAGTTCTCATGCCAGTGTCCAAAGCTAGAATGCTACTGAGCATGTACGAGCATGAGGATCATGCGGGCCATGGCTGACGCCGTGACGTCACCCCAGTCCTGATCTGACACAGCCGGCGAGCCATGACACCCAATTTATCCAGTTGCAAAACTACAGCTTCTTATAAATAATCCCGACACATTCTTGTTCTGTGTTCTGGTACTTTATGTGCTTGTTTAATTGATTATGGAAATCTATAGAAGAACTATTCAGAAGAGTCACAGGAAATTATTAAAATATATTCCCAGTGTTTGCAATGTATTGAGGATGTAATTATTTTTTATTGGCAGTCTTATATTTCTGCAAAATGACTCACTTCTTCATCTTTCTAGTTAACTTTCCTTAGCACGTCGGATCGATATCACAAGAACAATAACTTGTATATATCAGTCAAATTCAATTGTTCAGTTCATGAACTAGACAATTACAAATTTGCTTTGCGAACGTTTGTTATACTTTCAAATGGAAGCTTCAGAAACCCATTTACAAGGTTTTCCCCTATGGCTTACCTCTTAAACTTTGATGCATTAAATAAATTGTTGATAGAGCACTACCATAGTATTCGACATGTGGACCAGGTTTTTACCTCTTCAGGTATCTCTTATGGAAATATAGGTTATACAAGAATACAAAGAAGAGGAGGAGCAAAACTAACAAAAGCCCCTGTTCCTCCATACTTTCTAATGCACTAAGTACTATACCTGGTATTGTAGGACACTAGCAGCTGTTACATGGAAGCTAGGGGTGTGCAATGGCTATAGGCTTTATAGCTGATGATATGTCAGCTTTGTGGTTTGCAATAAATGGGAACTATGGCAGTGGTTACTTTAATAAGCGTTTGGTAATTGTGTATTGCGCGTGCGGGTTTTGTGTGTGTAATATGCTGCACCAATATCGCATAGGCAGCCATCTTGCCGCTCACACAAATGGCATATATTACATTCATAAAAAATCGCAGCATGTTCTATCTTGGTGCCTATTACGCACGTATACACACCAAGATAGTATATGGCAATGGGTGGAACACAGCCCGTACGAAATATCATTGCATAATGGCTGCATCCTGCGAACGTATATCGCTTTGAGATACACTCATGTGTGCCCAGCCTAATATAGGTGCTATCAGTGTTAAATACAGATATGTCCAGCCATACTTTTATGCAAATTTAATTAAGGACTCCAGTTTCTTGAGATACAAATTTGATACATTGTCTTGCAGACATATATAGCATACTGAAAGGCCTGAAAGAGTAAAGCCCCATTTACACGGGATAAGCTGTCAGGCAGATGATGCCCAGCAGCGCATCCCAGTGATGTCCGCTCCTGTGCTGTTAGAGCGGTGTGAGTATCGCTGGAATCGCTCACAGTGCAGTTGGCATGGTGGCGGAGGGGCCGGGGATTGTATTCTCCCCATCCGCCTCCATTCACAGTAAGCAGACAGTCATTCAGAACTGAACGACTGCTGTTTACACGGGACGGCTAGGTGTTCAATTTTCTGCATGGAGAAACTGAATGACTGAACAACTCTTACTCAGCCGTTCAGTCTCTGCATACATTTATACAGAACGCCTATCGTTTAAATCCCCGCAGGAACAAACTCTGAATGATAATCGTCCTGTGTAAATGGGCCATAAAGGCTTAATCAGTATGAACAAAAACAGTTGCCACAGAGCAACGTATTTACACATAAAAGAGGAAGGATGAGGTACATTTGCGTGTGTTTGTGCATTTTACAGTTCACATGCCCGACATACCTTCCCTTGAATTAAAAGGCTAGTTAGCCTGAAGAGGTCCAGATGTGTTCTCTTCTCTACGTTGTTTTGCGCAGTGTTTCACGCTTCCCCTTGCATATTTGCTCACCTCCCATTGACTTCTATGGGGCCTTTGCTGAGCAAAATGCAGGAAAATAAAGCAGGCCCTACTTTTTTACACGCATGGAATGCTCAGGAGAATGAACCATTGAAATCAATGGGTTGTATTCTTTGGGTTTAGTGTATGCAGATTTTGTGTGAGCAAACACAGTCATGTGAAGGAGCCCTAGCGCAATATTTTTTTTTTTGATTAGCGATCAGCTTTGCAGGGAGGTGATGGCTTGTTTGGCTCATTCAGCGATGACGAAATTGAACAAGTGAACAACAATTGTTCTGTTTAAGAGCACACAAACAGTCATACATACACTTTAGCGACTGTTTTAAAAGACTATTCAAATGATAGCTGTCCTATGTAAAGTCACAGTAAGGGCGAAAACCCACTTCAGTAGGCGCAACTACGCTGAGCAGCACTGAGCATAGCTGCACCTGAACAAGGGAGACGTCTTCTCCCTCGCTAGCAGTTCCAACTCCGCGCCAGAGAGCAGGAGTTTGAAAGAAGAGGTTTCGTTTTGTCCCCATATACGGCTGTGATTATCACGGCCCTATAAGGGGAGAAGAACACGTCCCTAATATGGTAATGAATCAAGCTATGACTACTTTTAGTTGAGCTGAAATGTCAGGAACCTAGGGGGGACTGGTCAGTGAGAGATGAGAGAAATTTCACTTGTCCGTAAAAAATGTATTCTAACATTTCATGCATTTACATAATCTACTGATTTATGCAAAAATAGCCGATCCCTTTTCAAATTTTTGGTTAAAAATACACTTTAGAATTGGCCCTGCAGGTGAGCGCTTGTAGTGCAGTGTGGATAAAGATTAATTGAAAACAGTTTTGCTTGGAAAGCTCTGACTATTCATTCAATAAACATGCATAAAAAATATTTAGATGAACTGGCAGTTCCAGCGCAGGTTCAAAAGTACAGAGAAAAGAAGATTATGGGATTGAGGGCGAGCACCCACTGGCGTTTTTTTACCTGCGTTTTGCGTTTTGCGTTTTGCGTTTTTCCTGCACAGGCATAGAGATAACATGTGTTCCTGTCCACTGGCGTTTTTTTTGCGTTGCGTTTGCGTTTTTAACATAGGAACTGTCAGTTGCATATGTGTCCTTATTTTTCTCCATTGAAATTAATGGAAAAGCCGCGAAAACGCCGCGAAAACGCCGCGAAAAACGCAGCGAAAAGCGCGCGGAAAAAACGCGGGAAACGCGGCGAAAACGCTGCGTTTTTTTCCCGCGGAAACCGCAAACGCCAGTGGGTGCTCGCCCTGAAACTACATTCCTGCTCCGCAATAAATAACTGAACAAACACTTGTCATGTATTTACAACATCTCCTTCCCAAGTTTGGATGTCTGACATTTCGCAGAGCACTCATCCCGCATTATAATGTCACACATTGCAGTGCCAAAATATTTACTGCTCCGTTCACTGGGAGCTTTATGAATATCTCCACTGGGAGCATCTGCTGAATATAATACAGCGTGAAGTTCACTATATCCCTGTATATTTCATCCATTCAGGGAGGTTAACTGGGGAGATGATGGTATGGTACTACATTAAACGTATAAACGAAACATCATTCTTCCTTTATGTTTTTTTATTTCATTTTTTTATCAAAGAACTGATCCATGATGCATATATCCTATTGGTTTCAATGGGATTTAAATAATGTCTATTCAGTCTTTCTCCCCAATTTAGGCTGTATTCACATTTTCTCACGATGCAACATCGCTACAAATCGCATGTATGTGAAGCCCATGCTTTCCTTCTGTTACGGTATCCTACCCGATGATACGCCAGCCCGGGTTGCCCTAGAACTTACCTGCAACCCCTCTCCATGCCTACTTGCCTCCACTCCTGGCTAACCCCAGGCGGGCAACTGGGCGGCGGTCCCTATACTCGCTAGGGACCAAGGAGGGACGCTGGCGTACCAAGATGGGACGGGGTAGAATACCGACAGGAGGGCAGATGAATAAACCAACAGAAAATATAAGCAGACCGAGGCAGATGGATAACCTGGCAGATAAAGCAAAAGCAGAGAACAGGAGACTGACAGAGGCAGGCAGCTAGCACACTGAACAGAAACCAATAACTGGCAGTGAATGGATCTCACTGCCAGCCTTATAAACAGAAGCCTTCGCCCAGGGGCGGAGAGGGGGAGGCGACGCCTCCTAGCAGAATCTCATAAGAGGGACTCATGCATAGAGCTGCACTCACAGACGCCCATGCCGCCGCCTGGACCCACGAGCGCGCGCCCCGCGCCGACCAACCACCCGCGGCCCCGGCAGCTGCCGCATGGTAACACCTTTACATTAGCGATGTTTTGTAGGCTGCTACATTGCGAGAAAAAAAATTGCGGCTGTGATTGGTTCATCGAGCGCTGCAGTGATTGGCTGAACTGCAGTACTCGAGAACCAATCAGAGCCAGCGCTTCCTGGAGGTAAGGCTTTTGAAACCCTTGACCAGGAAGCATTGGTTGAAAACTTCAAACAAGTACTGGGAACTTGCGGAGGAGAAGAGCGGCTGGTCGGACAGCACCTGTTTGGTAATGTATTGTGTTTTTTTGTATGCAGCCAGGGATTATTTTCGGGGTAGGGCTTTAATTTCAAGCCCCGCCCAAGATGGCCAATTCACTCGTATGCCCATTTCTGTTGACTATTTTACTACCCCTTTTCCACTCACAAAAAAATATATATCTTTAACAAATACATTTTAAAGGCTTTTTCAGGGATGAAAAAAAGCACAAAAACAAAACATTTAAGAGAGTATATCGCTTATATTTTTTACTAATCAAAAGCAGACATTGAAATGTATTTCATTTTTGTAATAAGTTTTTATTTTTTGTTTATAGATTTTTTTTTCTCTATTTACTGTACAGGACTATGGAGGCGGCCATCTTGCTAGAGATGCAGTTAGTAGCATTTACAGATATGTTTTACAAGCAGAACTCGTGCAATGGACACAAGCTGATATTTACTTCTATGGGAGAGTGTTTTGGGCATGCTCTGTGATATGTGCAGAGGTTGAGGAGGTGAGCTGTGACTATCACCTGTGATCCTGTATTATCTATTTATAGTTGTTACATTTCATTGTAATCCTGCTTGTGATGATAATGAGACTAGTAATTATTAGTAAAATTATAGCACTAGTGTTTCTGGTGGCGCAGTATGCCGCACAGCAGCGCTACATGCACGTCACACACTCAGCCCTGCTACATACATTGTTCATCCCATACAACAGGGATCAGAAGCAGCGCAGCACTGAAGATGAAGGACCTGTGATGACAACACTGTCATGCTCCGCCACTGATCACATGATGGTGGTGACTCTCATCTCAAGTTAATGACTTACATGCTCTGTGCCTGATCACATGATGGTGATGTCATTAAAGGTCCGGCATCTTTGTACACATTACGGATAAACTACAAACCCCTTGCAGCCTCAGTTGCTATGAAATACTAATGAATACCTAGCCAGACAACAGCTTACAGGGCCTGTGATGATGTCACCATCATATGATCAGGGGCAGAACATGTAACTCCCTCACTGGGGATGAAGGACCTTTGGTGACATCACTGTCATGTGAGCAGGAGCAGAGAATGTAAGTCACTCACAAACCCACTCACACACGGACAGAAAGGTCCTCATTAGTATTTTGATGACTGCTGAAAAGTTTTCTCTATGGAGTAGAAACTGTCAAACTACTTTTAGTCTAGTGGCCAGATTGAAAACAGCTGAATTTTTAGATTTTTTAAAATACAGATTATAATTAGTGTTGACTGAATCGAAACAATCAAACCCTTTTTTGGGGTGAAGTTTGCTTACATATTTAGACAAACTGCTCGAACTCAAACCTTGTGCAGTTTGTTTTAACCAAATCTACTAAAATTACATGTTTTCTTTTTTCTTTCTTTTTATCTTGCCTTCTTCTTCTCCTGTCGTACACCAGTTTTAGGAGTATTGGTTAAGTTCAGGTTCAGTTCCATCCAATTAGGAACGAACAGAGTTTTTGGCCCAAATTCGGAAAACCTGCTAAAATGAACTTCTGAAAAGTTCACTCATATAAAGTCACCAACATAATAGGTTTTTGTCTGATGACACATCCCCTTTAATTTGTCCAAAATGATAGCATAATAAACCTCTCAATATACTTTAGACTTCCTCACTAATCTCTGGCTGCTGCTGTTCAGTTTCCGAGTTCAGCATAGCATCGCTGTTACATGTCTGAATGATGATGTGTCATCCATAGGCAGCTGTACCATCACTATTAGAGATGAGCGAGTATACTCGCTAAGGCACATTACTTGAGCAAGTAGTGCCTTAGCCGAGTATCTCCCCGCTCATCTCTAAAGATTCGGGGGCCGGCGCGGGTGACAGGTGAGTTGTGGCGGGGAGCGGGGGCGAGAGAGGGAGAGAGAGATCTCCCCTCCGTTCATCCCCGCTTTCCCCCGCCGCTCCCCGCCCCCCGCCGGCCCCCGAATCTTTAGAGACGAGCGGAGAGATACTCGGCTCAGGCACTACTCGCTCGAGTAATGTGCCTTAGCGGGGATACTCGCTCATCCTTAATCACTATGGTTGACGTGTCACATGATTGGCCCAGGAGTAGCTGGTCCACTAATATGATGCTCATTATGCAGATAGCAGTAGTTGGGGAATAGTGAGGAATACTAAAAGTATATTGAGAATGCTAAAATTTTATATATATATATATATTTAAATTTTCTTATTTCCAGAAAACCCTTTTAATGCTTTATGACTGCACAGCAGAACAAAATCGATATTATCACCAATAGAAATAGCTTTTACTGTGCAATTTTACTGATGCCATCCATCATGAGCAGTTGACAGTGGATATATTTTATATGTTCATGGGACATAATGTTATGTATTTTCAGTGTATATAATGATCTATTCCTCATTATGTTTTCACTGCCACATACCAGCTCCAAACCTGTGTCAGTCTGAATGAAATATATTGCTGAAAATTGCAGTTCACTGTAAGTGAGCCCGTTCCCTTATGCCTGGCACCTCCCGCCTGAGTATTGAAATAATCCAATCTATGCAGAAGCGACATTCTCCAAATTAAATACAGTACCTGTGTGTATAAACCAGAAGGTATAGTAAAAATGTTTGCTTCTCTATGTGAATATTCAGCCGTTTTCTCTTTATAGATTGGTTTTGTGATGTAACTACCGTGTTTCCCCAAAAATAGGGCACCCCCTGAAAGTAAGACATAGTAAGACATTTGAAGAAGTCCCAAATATAAGGCACCCCCCCGATAGTAAGGCATAGTAAAGTGTGTTTGTATGTAAGCATGCCCGCCGAACAGAAGACCAGAGCATGCAGCTGTGATGCTTTTTAGCCCGCCGCCGCTGTCCCGTACCTTCACCGTCCGTTGCAGAGCAGCTGCATGCAGGACATGAAGACAGTCACCTGCCAACGATCCCGATGTTTCCTTCCGCGGCCATCGCTTGTAAATGTGCAGGCATGTCAAGAGGCCCGTCCCATGCTGCCATCCCCGTTGTCCCCTACTGCCAGATGTATCGGTAGATCTGCAGACAGTCTGCCGTTACCCCTTCTCCTGCTGCCGTTATCCTGTCCCTGCTGTGCTGTACGAGTGTGCTGTCTTATTTTCGGGGAAACAGGATAGAGATGAGCGAGCATACTTACTAAGGACAATTACTCGATCAAGCATTGCCCTTAGCGAGTACCTGCCCGCTCGGAAGAAAAGGTTTAGACAGAGTAAAAAAGAAAAATAGGCAGCAGAGTCCAGATCTTCAGGTGCAATAAAGACTTATATTTCCATCAGAACATCACATCATCATGAAATACAGCGACGTTTCGACCGTTACATAGATGGTCTTTGTCAAGCTTCATAAAAAAGGAAGGTAAGAAAAGGTTTGGCTGCCGGCGCGGGTGAGAGGTGAGTTGCAGCACTGAGCAGGTGGAGCGGGGGGAGAGAGAGGGATCTCCCCTCTGTTCCTCCCCACTCTCCCCCGCTGCTCCCCGCCCGCCGCCGGCAGGCGAACCGTTTCTCTCGAGCGGGCAGGTAATCACTAAGGGCAATGCTCGGTCAAGTAATTGCCCTTAGCGAGTATGCTCGCTCATCTCTAGATGTAACTAGAGTTGAGCGAACATACTCTGTCGAGCTTGATGCTCGTTCGAGTATTAGCGTACTCGATGGTGCTCGTTACTCGAACGAGCATCAAATCACTTTCGACCCCGCCCCAGCTTTTGGCTCCTCCCAGCAGTGACATGCCTGTTTTGGCCCCTCCCCACCGTGACGCAGTGCGCGTCATTTGAAAATTTTAAGTCTGGCAGGAAGGGGAAGGGGGAGAGAGAGAGAGAGTGAAAAACACAAACCAAGAAGAAAAAAAACCTCGGGACCATGCGTTCCACATACAAAAATGCTCGAGTCTCCCATTGTAGTCAATGGGGTTTGTTACTCGAGTAGAGCTCTCGAATTTTATGAAAAACTCAACTCGAATAACGCGGACCTGAACATTTGGGTGCTCACTCATCTCTAGATGTAACCCTTTCACTCACGAGACAATTTTTTTTTAAATTATTGCTTTTTCTCCCAACTTTCAAAAAATCATAACTTCTTTACTTTTCTGTCAACATATCCACCTGAAGGCTTTTTTTAGGGGACAAGTTGCATTTTGCAATGGTACCATTTAACCCCTTCTCCATTTTTTGTGGTGGGGATGTTAAAAATGTTGCGTATGCTTCTTTTAGCTTCGCACTAGCCCTGTTAAATTGCATATTTATTGTTTTCTTAAGGTTCGATATGTAACTCAGGAGCTTACCATTAATTACCACTTTTGCAGGTTTCCAATAGAGAGATATATATTGAGGAGTGCATCTCATTATAATAGTCATACTCTATCCACCAAGCTTTTAGCATAAGTATCATTACTCGTTTATGTGGTCACTTTACACCCTTTATATTCCATGAAATTATGTGCATTCTGTTATCAATACCAATAAGTCTATTGACCTAATACTTCTCAAGGAAGATGGGAGGCCTAGATAAGAGAGTAGCGCAATGAGGGAGAGAAAATGAACGAAGAGAGAAAAAAATCTATACATAACGGAGGGAGTAGAAACTGTAAATTTGAGTTAAAGTGACAAAGCTGTAAAGACTTTTAAGAGTTACATATATATCAACTATGTCAACTTTCAGTACATAACTCTTACAATTTTTTCCTGTAGAGATGTAAACCTTCCCAGGAAATATAGAGAAAGCCAAAACCAGCCAAGAAAGCAAAAACACACTTTTAAACTTATAACGTCACACTTATGTGTCTGTAAGATTCACCACTGTTTGTATTGGAACTTCTCTTTTTTTCTGACAAATGATAGGCTCCTCCCTCTCGCCTGCAATGCACCTTGATGGTTCGGAGCCTGTGATGGAAAATACCACAGTATTATTCTGTGGTGTCGTTTACAGCTTTGATTGTTTTAGGTCCAACAGAGTGTTTGTTACGCCCTGTATGTATGGCAATACAACCCTCCTTCTTTATTCTCTATCTCCACATCCATATTGTCAGGGCTCGCACCCGCGACGTCCTGCACTCCAGTCGGCAGCTCCACTGCTGAAACCTAGCCTTGCTCCTCTGTATCCCTGTCTTGGCTCCACCCTGTTCCTGATTCAACCTCCTATATAAACCTGGTCCTGTTCCCTCCTTCCTTGTGTGATTATTGTGCTCCACAAGCCTTGATCAAGCTTCACTGCTGCCTGCTTCTCTACTATCTAGACTGAGACCTCCTGATACCGACTTCTGGTTTCCCTTCTGAAAACGCTACCCGCCTTCTACATTTGTACCGTGACACGAGACTTCCCGTTGCTGACCCCTAGCTCTTCCCTGACTACTTTCCAGACCTGCAGCTGCTACACCTGAGGCTCCAACCTTAGTGCCTGGAACCACTACACATGTCATGGATGTGTTGATAAAGTTTAGCATTATAAGAACATATATTTGCATGTTCGCACATGACTTGGAATAATCTCAGATCTATTGTGCTCTTATAAATGAGGCCTGATGTAATGTTAGGTATGTGAATCGGGATAGCATTGGTGACTCTAAGGGTAAATGTTCATGTGAATCTTGTTTATACCCCAATGTGGGGATACAACACCTCATCCATTATCAGGAGATTTAGTTCCAGGCTGCTTAGCCATTCTTTTTTGTGGGATATGGCATCGTAATATGTAGAGTATTCGTAGTATGACAGGAACGTGTCTGGGATTCTGTTGCTTGCAGAAGACTCGATGAACGACAAGAACGTCTGGTTCTTCTATTACTTGTATTGTGGAAGACTATTAGTGCGAGTGTTGGGAGTTCCACTGCTTCCGGCGTGCTGAATATCTGAAAGGTTCTATCTGTGTTGAACACCTTTAGCTGTACAGGGTATTGGATCTGAAATCTGGCCCTGTGTTTGTATAGGGCCGTGCATACAGGGATGAATGCCCTTTTTCTTTTGGCAACTTCTGCTGAAAAGTCTTCAAATATTGTCAATACATGATTTCCAATTCTGAGAGGCTTGTTTCTGGCCTAGAAAGCTTGTAGCAGAGAGATTGTCGTTATATTCGAGACGTTTGAATATGACCTGGCAAGGACGTTGCGTATACGACTTTCCTCTGAGTGCTCCCCTGGTTTCTGATTGCTCAGGTCCAATTCGGTGAACTCTCTGTACTCTGCAATAATAGTCTAGCTCCAGCGCCTCTGGCAGTTCTTTTTTACAGATACGCAGCAAGTCTATTTGTTTTACTTTTTCGGGTGGGCCCACTATTCACAAGTTTTTCCATCTAGACCTATTTCCCAGATCTTCTACTTTGCCTATCACACATTGAATACACTGTGTGTTTTCTTGTGGTTGAGTTTCTAAGAGATGCTTGTCAGCAGATAACTGGTTTACCGTGCTTCCTAACTCCTCTACCCTGTTATTGATTGATGTTAGCTCCGTATGTAATCGTGCCAGGGAAGCCAGCAGTGCCTGTTCTATTGTCCTCTGAATGTCTGCAGCTATGCTTTGTGCCAGAGGCGTAACGTGAAGCTCCTGGGCCCCAATGCAAAACCTGGAACGGCGCCCCCAACTATAATGCTTTATTCATAGTACTGGGCTTCCTATATGGAGAAGAGAGGCCTTATGGACCCCCCAAGGCTCCTGGGCCCGGGTGCAACCGCATCCACTGCATCCTCTATAGTTACGCCCCTGCTTTGTGCCACTTCTGCTAAGGTGCATTTCTGAAGCCTCTTCCTGTGTCTATGTCTGTATTAGTTGAAAAGCCCACCATGTTTTCTGCCCACTCCTCAAGAGGTAATGTTCCATTCACCTTCTCGCTATCTGGCAAGTTCCTCCGACTAAGTGACTGCGGTGTTCCTATGTCGCCAACTGTGGCCGCGAGGTATCAGGAGCTCTCACCCGCCCGATCTGACATGTCAGTAGCAGAAACAGAAGTCCAAATATGGGATATTGTTAAACGTAATGAGGAGGAGCCATGCATCAAGAGAACCCGACTTAATTGCAAGAACCAGGGAAGTTATGTCTCTGATAAAAAATTGAGTCACACGTTATTATATCTTGCTTTTATTTTTTATGTTAAAAATGTGAAAAGCTGGGTTTTTTAAACTGTGAATATTTTTTTTATTTTTTGTAATAAAAAAACCCCCTAAAAAACACTTTTCCACTGTGTTAGCCAGTAGAACTAAATATGATGGTTCTCACTTCTATTAAGCCCTACCACAGGCATGTCTTAATAGGCAGAAATACGTGACAGCCCCGAGGGCCCTCACAAATATCAACTGCACTACGATGGCAATGAAACAGAATTAATCAGAAATAAGTGTAGATATTTCCCTTTTTAATGAAAAGCTATTGAAGTCAATGGGGGACTAAACAGAAGCATATAATTCTGTTTTTATTTCTGTTTCTCTGCTCCTCTAACACTCTAACAGAACAATGGAATGCAAATGCTTTGCTGAGGCTAACACCACAATGAATGAGCCTTTTAGTGGGATTTTGAGTTCCACAATGCTGAAGAAAATCAGAATTTTTAGTTTTTCCTCAAAATCAAACTTTAAAGTGAAGCTGTATATTTTCATATACAGCTTCACTTTATAAGTATACCTACTTTAAAGAACTTATACAATTAAGCAATTTGAAATGATATGAGGTTTGCATCTAGCCTAGTTTAAGTGAAGGTAAAAATAAAAAAGTACACAGAGTCTTCTACATTAACCTTCCATGTGCAGTATGTTGCTTCACATATAGCATTCAGTTTCATACCCTACTTTGTAAGCTCTTGGGGCATTCGGTGGACAATATGTCACCCACTAGATTAGTGTTATTAGAATCTAATGATTTCCTTGGTTAAAGATCCTTTGCAACAACTCAAGCTGTGTAATTACCTTTAGTCACTAGGTGGCGCTGTGAGAAACTTGATGACTGCCCCAAGCATAAATTCTAAGTGCTGTAGAAAAGTGTCAACTATAGTGGAAATGTGTTACTGTATCTGTGAAGATAAGAAGTCTCCTAAGTCTTATTTTATGTTCAAACAATGAAAATTCCAAATCCTACAAACTAATGCATAAATATACTGCATAATAATTCTTGCTACTTGGTATATAACTAGAGATGGTCATTTTTCTACTCCGTTATATGCTTAATCTTCATAAAAGTAATGTATAAATAAAAAAATACCGAAAGTAAACCTTTGGCGCACACATACCGTCCAATATTTCAGGTGGTGGCAGTGTTGATCTAATAGTAGAAAACGGAACATTTATTCTGGTTTAGAATCATCTGACATTTGATAGCGACACATAAGATGTGACTGGAGGAGGATACACGAGCTCAGACCTGCTGCTTCTGTAATTGAAGGCGCCACATAACTTCAAATATATCACTATGATCTATCAGATGTATGGCTGATGTATTTCTCCTTTAAAGAAGACCTATCAATTTTACCACAGTGATGGAAATCGTCTCCTGTCACAAAGTTAGACTTTCCAATACACTTTATAGTTAACCTGTGATGTGAACCCAAAAATCTGAACCTGATATCTCATTTAATTGATTACTATTATTACAAAGAAATCAAAATACTATTCAGGATAGTGAGAAACTGGGAGTGAGGAGTACCAAATGAATGGATCTTGTATGGGGTCTGGATTAAATGTGGCGTCTGGTTTGGGTTCTGGATTAATTTAGAATCTGAATTCATTTAAAGCAGTTGTACCAGAATTGAGTGTTACTACCTATCAATAGGGGGTCTCACCGCTGGGACCTCCACTGATCCTGACAACAGGAATCCTGTATCCCCCCCCCCCTCTCCTCCTCACTGTGGGCTCACTACATCCTTGTAGTGAGGAGGAGTCTAAATGGAGCGGGGGTCTTTCATATACGGTGCAACTCCATTCATCTTCTATGGGACTGCCAAAGATGGCCGGGTGCCTGTATTCAGCTATATCCATCAGCTCCATAGAAATTGAGGGAGCAGCACTGTACATGTATGACCACTACTCCATTCAATCTCCGTGTCACTGTGGATGGGTGCATTCGAACCTGCAGTGAGGAAGAGAGGAATTATAGGACCCCCTGTTCATGGGATTAATGGGGGTCTCAGTGATGAGCCACCTACCAATCAGACTTTTATCACCTATCCTGCAGATAGGTGATAGAACTCAATTGTGCTACAACCCCTTTGATATGAGCAGGGGCATAGGCATACCATCAGGGGTCGCCGGGGTCGCAATGGTGACCCAGCCCCTGTGCTGAGGGAGCCTAGAGGCCGTCCTCTGCCATATACAAGTGCACATACAGTGCATTCCCGGCTGGTCGCACTGCCAGCGGCATGACTGCTGTGGTGCAGCAGATAGAGCGACCAGCCGAAGCACAGGAGGAGGAGGAGGGAGGCAGAAGGCAGACAACAGACGATAAGAAAGAAAATGTATTTAAACCAACTAACAGATAGTAGGCAGTCAGGATGTGACCTGGGAGTAGGAATTCCTACCTAAAAGATTGATGTCATTAACGGTGTTTAGCGGTTTCAGGTACTAGGGTGGAGTCTCAGGTGTAATAGCTGCAGGTCAGGAGAGTAGTCAGGGAAGAGCTGGGAGTCAGCAACATAAGGTCTCGGTTTGCAGTACAGATGTATGAGGTGGGTAGCATAGTCAGAAGGGAAGCCAGACGTCAGAAATGGGAGGTGTTGCAGAAATAGCAGAGGAACAGTCAAAGTGGAGCTTGATCAAACAGTCCTATAGAGGAGAATAATCACGCACTGAGTGGCAGAGCCAGGCTTTAATAGGAAGTGCAATCAAGAACAGAGGCGGGATCAGGATCAGGAGGCAGGAACTAGGATCAGGAACGTCATGCAAGGGAGCTGTCCACAGGCTGGATAGTTCAGCAGCAAGAGCCACCGACTGGAGTACAGGAGGCCCTCGGTTAAAATCCTGACACTGTGCTAAGGTTTACTGACCAATACTAATGATAGGATTGTAAGAAGCTATATATATTCAGGAATAAGGTGACTTCTTTGGCAAGACTGACAGGTACATAAACTATGTAATAGCCCATTTACACATACCGATATCGCTCAAAATGTGTTCAAACGATTGTGTAAATACTAAAATCACTGGGTCGCTAGCTTTTCGTTGCATGTAAATGCTCCCTGCTAAGCGCTTCACATACATACGCTGAACGAGGAGCCAGTGATGCTTTTTGTCTATTAGTGTAAATGCTCTGCATGAGTACTGACGACCTTAGCAGAGACATCAGCGCTCATGCAACAGTTTAAATGACTGCCGGCCCGTGTAAAAGGGTCATAACACAGAGACTAAAGAGGTATTGCCCTTTACAGGGCCATAGCTAAAGGCTCATGGATCTGGGTGCAAAAGTTTATCTTGGGGCCCCCCAACTTCTCTTAACCCCTCAATGCAGAGGCGTAACTTGAAGCTCCTGGGCCAATATGCAAAGCCTGTCACAGGGGCCCCCAACTATAATGCTTTATTCATAGTACTGGGCTCCCTATATGGAGAAGAGAGGCCTTATGGGTCCGCTAAGGCTCCTGGGCTGGGTGCAAACGCATCCCCTGCATCCCCTATAGTTACGCCAGTGGCCCTTTAGGGTCCTGATCCTATATGTTCTTTTGCATACAACTCAGGATGGAGACAGCACAGGATTGGGAAAATGGCATGTGAAACGAGCCTAATATGTCTGCATGCATGAGCTCTTACTCATGTGATGTATACATAGATGTATACAGGTTGGGACATTGATTCTGTCGTAGATGCTAAGGATAAGACAGGGGGACCTAAGCTGAATGTTTACACGAAGACCCATGACACTGGATCTATACCCCTGGTGTCCTCCATACAATATATACTGTATGAAGATGTCACAATGTATCATCTGATAATGAAATATTTCTTGTTACAGCATGAATAATATTACATCAAGTATGAATACACCACTGTGTCATTAACATGGTAAGTCATCTTCTCTCCACGCTGTCCACCATGTCTTATCATGCTGAATTTCCCAAAAGAGGCAAAAAGCTTGTAAGCCGATAAAGCAAAATTTTGGATCCCTGCACTGCAGTTTTTGCTTTTTTATCGCTATGCCAACTACCTCAAGATGTTACCTCAACACTGACACACACTAAAACATAGGAAGTCTCTGCAAAAGCAGCATACAACCTTAGAGAATAAAAAGTCACGGCAGTATAAAGTAGAGTAACATTATACTTGCACTGTGAAAAATACAGTAGATTACACCGGGAAATCTTGTATCTGTGCTTATTTTCCTTTAACCCCTTGAGTGGCGGGTTACCTACCACCCTGTCGTGCCCACCAGGGCAGGTTTTTTAAAATGGTCTAATCATTGAATTTCAACTAATTTTGCAGTTGCGTCTCAAGAGCCATAACTTTTTCATTTTTCCATTGACACAGCCATATAAGGGCTTGTTTTTTGCGGGACAAGTTGTGATTTTTTTAAACAGGGGGGAGGAAAAAAAGAAATGGGGAAAAAAGAAAAAAAGGGGCCATGTCATTAAGGGGTTAAATAATGTATTAACTTCCTTCTCTGGGTCATTATGACGCATGGATACCACATGTGTGATTGTATTTTTGATTTTTTACAAAGTAAAGGGAGACAAGTGTTTTTATTATTTAAAAAATTTTTTTTTTTTTTTTGTCCCTTTAGGGGACTTCCACAGGGACTCATCAGGACCCCTGATCACATTCCAGGGGTCCGATGGTGACAGCCCTTTACATGCTGCAGTGACAGCCCTTTACATGCTGCAGTCACATAGACTGCAGCATGTAAAGGGTTAACACAGCAGAGATCGGAGGTTTTCTCTGATCTCTGCTGTAAGAGCTAGTACCTAGCTGTCCTCTGACAGCTAACAACCAGCTCTCCCTGCCACAGAGACCATCGGCTTGCTTCTGACAAGCCGATGGTCTCTATGGCAACCTGTAAACAAAGCAGGAGGTTGCCGACATATCGGCAATATCTTCTGCTGGTTTTTCAAAGCCCTTGCACTGCTCTGTGTGGGTCTGTGCAGGCAGAGCACAATGTCACAGCTTGTGGCATTGTGCTCTGCAGCTCCCATAGTGATACATAGCCCGGAAATCTTCCGGGCTATGTCACTATGAGCAGTGGAGCTCGTCCCGGAAAATTTCCGGGCGTGCCACTCAAGGGGTTAAAGAGGTTTTCCAAATTATATAAAGAATGTGTAGAGGTCAGGAAAGAGTTAATTACAACAAATAAAGCGTACTTTTATACAGGACTGCTACTGGGCAGTAAGTGCCCAACAGCCATCCCAATGATCACCGCTCTGATTCCCGCCGATCCAGCGGCGCCACTCCCATCCTTTCGGCTGGGCTTCGTTTAGATTGATTAAAGTGCTGACATTCCATAAACACACGTGAATGCTGAAGCCAATCACTGGCCCAAGGACAGTGATTGGCTGCAGCTAAAAAAATGCAAAAAAAGCAATAGAGTATGGGAAATGCACACTCCAGAATAATATACACTATGTTAACAAAAGTATTGGGACACCCACCAATCTTGTGTTGTCAGGCAAGGGGGATATTCAAATCAGATGTGTGAGCATTGGGTATAAAAGAGTATCATACAGGCATATACCAGTACAGAAACCATCAGAATTTCATGAGGTGTAGAGTTGACAGACTTCCAATGGGATATGGTGGTGGGATGGCACCTGCAACCAATTAGGACAGGACCTTTCAGAGTCCACTATGGGTAATGTTATTCAGAAATGGAAAATATTTGGGGCATGTGCAGTGCAGCAATGTTTTGAAAGACCTAGTAAACTCACATAACATGGACAATGTGGTTATAACGTACATCGTCTGCCGAAATACTCGCTTAGGAGTTCGCAGAGGCCATTGGAGTATCCATTAGCACCAGAACCATCCATGGAAACTGCATGTGAAGGGTTACCATGGACAAGCTGCTGTACACAACATCACAGCAGTAAATGCATAGAGCAGGGGCGTAACTATAGAGGATGCAGGGGATGTGGTTGCACCCGGGCCCAGGAGCCTTAGGGGGCCCATAGGATCTCTCTTCTCCACATAGGGAGCCCAGTACTATGAATACAGCATTATAGTTGGGGGCCCTGTTACAGGTTTTGCATTGGGGCCCGGGAGCTTCAAGTTACGCCTCTGGCATAGAGGTGCCTGTGATAGTGCTTGGAAAGTCGTTCTTGGACCGTAAATGTGTGGAAGCAAGTGTTGTCAAGAGCTGAATCACAGCACACCATCTTCCGATCGTACCGCCACATTTGGGTGTGGCGGTTGCCTGGAGAGCAGTTTCTGTATTGTTCTAATAGTTCTGTTATGGTGTGGGGTAGTAAGGACTAGCACAATTGTTTATAGTGAAGGCTACCCTCAATGCCAATGGGTTCAGAGACATTCTGCATAATATGGCATTACCCACTCTGTGGCAATACTTTGGTACAGCTCTATGGCTCTACCAACGTGATCAAGCACCATGTCTTACAGCACACAGTGTTGAGGCTTGGTTTGAGGAGCAGAACTTCTGCAAATTTCATTGGCCAGCCGAAAGTCTGGATCTCAATCCTATTGAGCATTTTTTGGGACAAACTAGAACATCACATCCGTGCACATCCAACATGCCCATCATCCTCAGCAACATTATCTTAAGCTCTCCTGGAAGAATAGAGCAAATTTCCTCCATACATCTATCGGGATTTAGAGGAAAACATGCCTAGGAGGGTTACTGCAGTCATGAAGGCCAAAGGCGGACCAACAGTATTAAAAAATGAATTGCCAGGCTGTACCTGTACTTGCAGCTGGAAACAATACCAAGCACAGGTGAAGCCCAGCAATTACCGGTAGTAGTAAAATGTATAGACTACCCAAGGCTGGGATGCACCATACATGGGAACAATGACAGACAGAGTAGACTAATAAAGTGATGATAATAAAGTGATTTTACATAAGACTTATTTGTTGCCCCACAACACTGCCCTCTTAACCCCTTAAGGACATGGCCTATTTTGGGCTTAAAAACGCAATGATTTTTGGCGGATTTTCATCTCCATTTTTCAAAAGCCATAACTTTTTTATTTTTCCGTCGCCACGGCCGTATAAGGGCTTTTTTTTGCATGGCGAACTGCAGTTTTTATTGGTACCATTTTTGGGTACATAGATTATATTGTAAAACTTTTATTATTTTTTTTATGATAGCAGGAAGAGAAAACGCATCAATTCTGGCATGGTATTTTTTTTCTTTTTTTAAATCGTTAATTATGCAGCATAAATGACACAATGCATTTTTTCTGCGGGTTGGTACAATTACAACAATACCAAAATTCTTATTTTTTTCAAGTTTTTCCATTTTTCTGCAATAAAAACCCTTTTTTTGAAAAAAAATTTTTCTTAATCGCTGCATTCAAAGTCCTATAGTTTTTTTTATTTTTCCATGGACGGAGCTCCGTGAGGGCTTATTTTTTGCGAAACAAGCTGTAGTTTTTATTGGTACCATTTTGAGGTATATTCGGCTTTTTAAATCATTTTTTATTGTGTTTTTAGGAGGCAAAATGCTAAAAATTAGCTTTTTGCCTCAGTTTTTCAGTTTTTTTTTACGCTTTTGTTGTGCAGGAGAACAAGAATGTTCATCTTAGGGTATGCATTGTTACAGACACAGCGATACAAAATATGTGGGAGTTTTTCAATGCTAATATGAGAAAAAGCACAAGAAAGGTTTTGTTTTTTTTTACATTTTTATTTTTTGTACATTATTTTTATCTTTCCTTTACACTATTTGTGTCCCTCTTGGGGACCTACACCATAGCACCAATTATCGCTATGATAAAGGCATTGCAGGACTTCTCTCCTGCAATGCCTTATCACTTGTTATAGTGATCATAGGCAGTGGTAATACAGGACGCCTGTGGGTGGCATCCTGTTACCATGGCAACCAGCCGTACTCTCTGCGATTACATCGCGAGAGCCTGATGTCACAGAGGGAGCGCATTCTGTGAACCCTTCCCGTGCCACGATCTACATAGATTGCGGCAGGGAAGGGGTTAACAGCAGCGGTCGCTGCTCTGATGCAGCCCCGCTGTTGCAGCAGGAAGGCGGCTATCAGTGACAGCCAGCTCCCACTGCAGGACGGTGCGAGATCTCTTCTGTTCTCGCGCTATCAACATGACGTAAGGGTACGTCAATTTGCGAGAAGTACCCCGCTGCCATGACGTACCCCTTACGTCCTGGAGCGGGAAGGGGTTAAAGAGGTATTTCCACTGCTCCATTAACTATCTTCAGCAGTCCCACTGAAGATGCACAGAGTGGTACCACGCATGCCAGCCATTCTATTCAATCTTCTTCTCACTGAGAGGGGTTCAGCGAGCCCATAGTGATTAGGATGGGAGAAATGAGACCGCCATTCTTGGAAATGGTGGAGGTCTCAGCCGTGAGACTCCCATCAATCAGACTTTTCTTACTTGTATAGTGTTTGGTTGATAAAATATAATATTTGTACAACCCCTTTAAGATGTTTTGCCTTTGGTTTGAAGCTTTCTCAATTAAAAGAAATACCTTTTTAATACAATTTTGTTAGGCAACAGCGATTCTATATCATATAATATAAATATTTAGTTTAACACAATATATAATTTATGATACAAAATACAAGAGAAATTATGGCCAAAATGCTGTGGGATAGCATTTCATATTGTAGGAGATACTAATTTTCTAAATGTTGTTTGTGATTATAAAGCATAATAATTGTTATGAAATTTACTATTTACAGATGACACTTGATAGACCTGAAATATATTATTACATTATGAAATAAAACTGTTGTCGAATTGTCCCAACCATGACCAGGATGATGTCACAGCGTCAGCTCCAGCCCATATGACCCACTTGTTGGCGCATGCTCACTGTCATATTGGTGTTAGAAATTGGCTGTGGGGTGGGACAGCCCAGCCAGCCAATTGCCAATAGTTTATGTACATTTATTCTGGCTCCTCCCCCCAGAGAAAGACAGTTATTTACTTGGTCTGGTCTGATTCCCTATCTGATCACACTATTGAAGATTTGGTCTTGTTCGTGACTCCCTGTCATATTGCCTACTGTTTGTCTTGGTTGAAGACTCTGAGTCTAAAGGTGTTTCTAGCTGTGTCACAGTTCCTGATCCTGACCTACACCTCAGTTAAAAATAAGTCTGGTGCTTAGTGATGTATTTATCTAGGGTGTTTTATATCTGGTTCCCTGCACTGGTGGTTATATATTTTAGTGCCATCTTATGTTTGCCACTATGCCCTGTCACTATCTAAGGAAAGTAAGGGTTGCCCTTGGTTCCTGATATGGGGCCGCCCTCATCAGGGCGATCATCCCACTTAAATGTAGGGTCATTCTGTCTCTTTGAGGTTAGGTTCAGTTTCCCTTTATTCCCCATATTGTGTTTCCTATGCATGGGTGTAATAACTGTATTTTTAACTTCTAAATCTGCTTTCTTAAAAGGTATGTACATGTACACACTTACAACCATGAAAAGAAGCAATGCTTAGCAGTCTTTACTTAAAAAAATGAAACCCTACTGCTTTTTGTCTAGACATCCTATATAGATCTATGTTTCTCCACGTTCACAGACTTTAAAGAAACTCTGTACAGTCTACTTCTTCTGCACTTGGGAGATTATAAAGAAGTAGAAGACAAATAGAGGGGAGTATGACTGCAGGATCAGACTACACAGATTTAATTGGTGTAACTACTGAGATACATAGGTCTGCATAGGAGTCACAGGCACAAAGCAGTAGGATAATTTTAATTAAGACTATTTATAAATATGTTTATTTTTATTCTAGATATATTCAAACAATACAAATAGTTGCACAAGTTTACAGACCTATTAAGGGATACAATTTATGCAATTGAAGCTGTTTCATCTAGGTATTGTATCTAAAGTCATAAGAAGGGACATGAGTATATTTATGTGTTCCCCACTGCCAAGTTTTTTGTTGCTGAAATGCATCTTAATGCTAGTTCATTACACAGAATACTCAATTGCATTGCAAGCCAACATAGGCAGAGGCATATGGTAAGTTGGAGCTCATTCGCCTCATTGCAAAATTTATTACAGGGCTCCTAACCTACTATGTGCAATCTATAATACTAGTAACTTCTTATGCGGCAATCACCCTTTGGATTCCCTCACACACCATGATTTGGGGGCAGCAGCTACTAAAGTTGTGCCCCAATAAAATGTCCCTGTACCGTAATGTGATTTTATAGAATACTCTCATCTTTATATGAAGCTGAAAGGCCTTTCGGGTTTTTCAGACGCCAGGGTACAGACGTGACTGCAATCACTGCACTCCCTAATGTTATGCCCCTGAGCAGAGGACTTATAAAAGAGTATACAGGGATTAGATATTAAAAGGAATCTATGATGACTTCTGTGTCCTGCCTACACCAGTAAAAGTAGTATATTTATCAAAATGTATTTTGTTATACTTGATCATTACATACCTTTGAATTACATTACATACATATGATTTTCCGCACGGTATGGTAATCCCCGGCAAGTGGTCCAGTGGGTGGGTCGGGCAGTCTCTGATGGACTTGCTTGACTACCTCTCCTGGCCAAACTATACTCCCTTAACACTCTTGCTCTGTAACACAGTGACATAGGAGAAGTCATCCATGTGCCATTCAAAGTCTGCATCTTCAGGATCTGGGGAGTTTCCTGGCCATGGACCCAAAATTTCAATGTTTTGTTCACTGAGCCACTTTGTTATCACTTTTGCTTTCTGGAAAAAGCATTGTTCATCACCGAATTGCTACCGGATCGTTGGGAGAAGTTGCTCTTGGAGGATGTTTAGATACCATTCTTTATTCATGGCAGTGTTCTTCAGCACAATTGTGGTGAGCCCTCTCACACATGGATGGTCTCAGGATGCTTTACTGTTGGCATAGCACAGGACTCATGGTAGTAAAATATGAGATCTAATAGACCACCCAGGAGTACTTAGGAAGTGAACTTTATTTCAGTGTCAACCCAGGACCCAGAGGGATATATACTGAATTCAAATCTCTGGGTGAAGGATACAGCAATTGCACAGGATTATATACCAAGAAGGCTTGACTTACTAGGCGTTAATACACGATTGGCTCAGGTAATCTTTTCATCAAGCAAAGAGCCAGAAGAGAAGAATCTTCTTCCACTTTTACTTTAGACACAGGAAAAGGAGGAGGGGGGAAGGGCATAAAGCTTGTAAGTTTCACTGTATCCAATTACAACAGTGTAAATGAGATATAGTTTAGCAGCAGTATAAAGTATTGTTAGAAGGAAACCTCTTTAGTTAACTACATTTTACATAAGGGGAAGAGAAGTTGAAAAGGCACAAGTTAGTATGCAGCAACTACATTTCATTTGCAATAGATACATTTGTAATAAACAGAACAATCTATAATACGCTTTAAGCTTCTGGTTGATAACAGAAGACAATAGCTTCTTCTAAGTCCCCGTACCACAGTAGCACTCACCTTTACTTCTCCAGACAATCCATTTTTCTAGATGTCCCAAAAAGTCTGAAGGGGGCTTCATCAGAGAAAATAAATTCAACCCCGTCCTATACAGTACAATTCCTGTACTTCCTGCAGAATGTCAATCTGTCTTTGATGATTTTCTTGGAGAGAAGTGGCTTCTTTGCTGCCCTGCAGCCTCCAAAAGCCCTGACTGACCCTCACTACGCTGACGCCTGCCTACTATCATTCCAGAGCAAGCTCTGCACTAGTGTTAAACCGTTCCTGTAGCCGAATCTTCCTTAGAAGCCAGTGCTGGCATTTGATGATAATGTTAGCAGGTCATTTTGTGGTGGGGCTGAAAATTGGTGGAAATGGGTTTTATTGTGATTACATTCATTTTCATGGCAAGGAATGACTTTACAATTTATTGCAAGTCATGTGATCATTCTTCATAACAATCTAGAGTTAATGTAAGTTGCCACTGAGGCGACAAACTTTATGAAAATCAAAGTTTGTGTTAGTCTTGAAACTTCTGGCCACGACTGCAGTCTCATCATTTCTTGTTAGACGTCTACTCTGCAGCTCTGATAGCTCATATAACTTCACTAATCACTCTTACTACACACCTTCTAAACTTAAGGCTGGCTGCACATAACACTGAGTGGAAAGTACACACTCACTGGGGATCACATAAGAAAGCAAACAATGCATGTAGGTCAATAAATAAAGTTGTTGGCGCCTGTATATAGATAACTGAAGTCAAAAGAAAACACTAGGAATACCATAAGCCTAAAATCCCTAAGTAAAGCACAATGCTCAGTCAGGTCAAGTACCCTGATAGAGGTTTTGTTCCTGCTCTCCTTTTCATTCATGATTCTTGCTTGAAATGTGCAAAATAAAACAGATTACCGAGGTCCTATTTTTCTTCATAAACGGGCAGATTAAAAAGGCAATCGAATCTGCAGGGAAAATTTTATACAACAAGAAGAGTTTGGCAGTTTGATCTAGTTTTATGTGAAAAGATTCTGTTTAACTTATTTATCTAACTCATCCTGGCCTTAGCGGTCCATTGGGCGGGTTTATCAGTGATTGGCAGCTATTTTGTATGCACACTCAATGGAAGGCTGTCAATCACCAAGTAGAACACCCCACAGATCAAACTGCGTGTTCAGTGTTATAGGACTCATTTTCAATAGGTTTGCTTTAACTTACCCAGGTCTAGTGAAGATATACAGACCTAAGCAGTCTTAAATTCTTGTTATTTGTCATCAACTTTTAGTTAGATATCAACTACCGAGGACTCTCAATTTTTATATTTTTAATTCCCATATAGTGTGAATACCAATGTTGGGTAACGTTGAAGATCTGTATTAAAAGCAGCACTAAATACTGTATAAACAAAGCACAGATAAAATCTAATAAGCAATTACAGAAAAAGGCCATACTTACTGATACAAAGGTAAGCATGCATGGTAAACTACATAGCAACACCCTGTAAAAACCTTATCTATGAGCAAGTTATCACACTCGATGGCAGTGGCGGATGGCTCTTTCTACCTCCCTCATCCTGGTCCTGGCAGCAGACCCCACACCATCAGTTCTGTCAGGACTGCTGTCACTGCTGCCCATAGGGTGCATGCACCCCTCACAGATTACAACCTAGCATCGGGGGGTCATGCAGTGGGACACTTTGTGCTTAAATTATTGTAAAGAGACCCTTCTAACAATTAGGGATTGTCTGAAGAGGAGAACTCCCTTTTTGAAGTGAAAGGCCTAAAAAAATGGAACTAAAAAAAAAGTTAAATAAACCAAATTGGACAGAGCATCACAGCCAAGCTTGGAGTGCCAGGTTTTCTCACAAACTGCAGCTGATCACTATGGGTTCCAGCATAAGGACACTTTGCAGTCTGCTTGATGTCAACAGACCCTTCTAACAGGGATTGTCTAAAGTGGATGACCCTTTTAAGCACTGTACAGAACACCATGTTCCCTTCAGTTATGAAAAATAGCTTATATGATATATTTTGATATGTCAATATAAGTATAATAATAATAATTAGGTTTGTGTGAATGAACTAGTAGAACCTTGTTTCGCATTGAACTTTGCTAAAATTTAGGTGTGAACCCAAACCGAGCTTTTAGCAATGTTCACTCAACACTTGTCCTGAATACCGATGTACTACACTGTCTACGAGCCATAAAAGTACTATGTAACACTCTATGAATGTGATACGGGGCTTTTATGGCTCTTAGATAGTGTTATAAACCAGTGTTAGGGTTTTTAGTGAACTTCCGGTTTGATTCATGCTATTTCGGACTGAACCAAACTTTTTGCAAAACTTCGGTGAAGCGGTCATACCAAACCTTTCAAAAGTTCGCTCGTCACTAATAATAATCTTTAAATAGCGTCAGCATATTCTGCAACACCTTAGAAATCATAATGTACATGTAAAACAGAATCAGACATTACATACAGTATTAGTTTAAAAACAAAACATTTTAACAATAGGAGTAAGGGCCTTGCGTGCAAGAACTTACAATCCATGAGGAAACAGATTGAACATAAGAGGTAAAAGTTCTATACAATGGTCCTTTAAAGAAATGGGGTACTATACACTAAGCTGCATGATACTGACTCCAGTTGGTATAAGTGTGTGTCCAGATATAAAGTGCATTATAGGGTTGTATGGAGTGTGTGGGGGATATTCCTGGATGAACAGATCGGTTCTGAGGGAGAATGTAGAAGGGTAAACTGAGATCATTAGTGGAATGGAGAAAATGGGTAAGGCGGTAGACAGAGATGAGGGGGGAGATAGATATAGTGTTGGGCAGCACTGTGGAGAGCTTTATGGATGAGAGCAAGAAGTTTAAAGTGTATTCTATAATGGACGGCCAACCAATGCAGTGACTGGTACAGGGTGGATATCAGAGGCGTAACTTGAAGCTCCTGGGCCCCAATGCAAAACCTGTAACGGGCCTCCCATCTGTAATGCTTTATTCATAGTACTGGGCTCCCTATATGGAGATGAGAGGCCTCATGGGCCCCCTAAAGCTCCTGGGCCCGGGTGCAACTGCATCCCCTATAGTTACGCCAGTGGTGGATATGATGTCACATGAGACATTTTAGACAATTTTTTCCCCCTAAATATAAATTGCATGTACTAAGATTAACATTAAAATGTAAACTAGTAAAATATATTCGTAATTTCAAAGATCCAAGAGATGAGAAATGTATTCTTACCGAAAAACTGGACTGAGTCCAAAAACAGAAACTCACTTGACATTCATCAGTAATGCCTCGAGATATCAATATTCACATGATGTCATGCTGTTGAAGACCATCGTTCATTTTACTTTGAATTCCACTGTTCTGGAAGGTGCCATGTCATTACTTAGAGACATTCTCAAAAAGAGAGTAAGATCTTCAATGTAATTGAAAATGATTGCTTATACATTAAAATAACGGACATTTAATGCTTGCTTTGACACCATGCACGGGCCAAGCTCTGCTGCCTGAAAAATATTTTAAGTAGCTTTAATTGAAATGATTATTACATTGCCATTTTCTATATTCCATTCATGGTTCATACTAGAGATATAATGAATGTTGCAAATAATGTTTTTGAATGCTACCCTTTTTTTGTCAATCTCTCAACTTTAGTTCCATGGAAAAACTGGCAGTCGATCAAAACAACTCAAACAGATTAGACAATGGGGAATGAATAAATCATATATTACTTCTCCATTATTAAAAAAACAAGAACAGCAGTATGTGCCATCCTCAAGCACTATGCAAAACAAACCCAAGCAATACACATAACTAGCACCGAGGGAAGGGATGGCAAAATGCCCTGTTGCGGGTAGTGTTGGAGATTTCTAGCAATGAGAACCTTTGAGAAGAAAGAGGTTTTCACCTCTTCATTTAAAAACCCAATCTGAGCTTTTTGATCCCCAATTATGCCATCTTTTGACATGAATACAGATGGCTTTTCTATTATACCCTTTAAGGACACAGAGTTTGTGCTTAAAGGAAGCAACATTTTTTTTTCATTTGTACTCCAATGCATTCTGGCAGCCATAACTTTTTTTATTTTCCCATTTTTAATAGTCATCAGTGTCAGATTGGTGAAGGGGCGCCACTCAGAAGCCCAGCCAATCAGCTGTCTGAAGTAGCCATTGCACACGGCCACCTCACTACATATCAAACACAACGCTGTAGATTTCATAGAAGGTGTGCCCGATACAGCAGCTCAATCTGATTCACTTGATTGGCACTGACCTACTGTTAGACTATGCGACCAGTGAATGTGATACCACAGGCCTAAGAAGAGGCTGCACGGAACATCAGTGCGCCGCAGCCTCCTTGAATCAGCTGATCAGCAGTCCCCCCACCAATATGATATCGGAAACCTATCCAAAGGACTTGGGAAAACCCCTTTAAACAATCTTAATTTTATCATGATTGTTTTTCATTTTCATTTGGTGGAGGGACTTGGTTTGGTCACAGGTTTGCGGCTTTACATTCTTTGTCTCCCACTGCAGAGTTTCAGGGAAGGCTCCTTCTACAGTTAGTTTCTTTTGAAGCAAACACAGGTTACTGAGAAGAAGGAGAGAAATGGCTGATCTCCTGGGACACATAAAGAATTCTTTACATATTCCTCAACTTTGATTACTGTATGAGACAAGGTAATGTCAGAGTCAATTAGAATATTAAGGGAAAAATAGCTATAAGCCCCAATCATGAAGCCTATATTGAGGTCTGTGTCAATTAATCTGAGAGAACTAATATTAATTACCCAGGTTTATCTTTTTCTTTTTTTCCAATCGCTACACTGATGCCATAGCACTGTTGAAAAGTACAACAAAAAACAAGCTCTCATTTGGCTATGTAGCTGGAAAAATAAAAAAAGTTATGATTTTTTTGAAAGTGAGGATGGAAAAATAAAAACAAAAAGCAAAAAAAGAAAAAGGGCTGCAGAGTTCGGGGGTTAAAGAAGTTGTATGGTTTAAACTTAAAGATATTTGATAGCTGGGTAGGAGTTAAAATAAAAAAAAATAATGCATATTCAAGTGCATTTGGTCACACAAGGAAACCGCTAACTGTCTCCCGCTGCTCTATTCGCTTCTTCTGCCGTGGGAAGGCAGGCGACCACTGCGCCCTCTGATTGGCATCAGTGCTCACATCCTGTGTGCCATGATGTCATGATTTGTTGCACCGTTCACCTGACTTCCGGCAGCGGAGGACAGGAAAAAAGCAGTGGCAGCCTTGCGTGACCAAATGCAGGTGAGTATGCATTATTTTTTTTTATTTCAAATTATGCCCAGCCATTACATAAGTTTATATTGTAACCATACAACTCCTTTAACCCTGTAACACAGGGCATACATTTGCTGACTGGGCTTGCGAGTTTATTTGCAGCAGGATCATGAGCCAATCCCGCTCCATACTAGGCAGGTGCTGGCAGTCTGTGATAGCCGACACCTGCCTGCAATAGCCACAATCATTGCTAATGCTGATCATGGCTGTTAACCCTCTAAATGCCACTGTCAATTCTGATAGTAGCAGTTAAATGCCCCGATCATTGGGGGTCCCAAATGCGATCATGGGGTGCAGTCCAGTTGCCATGGCAGCCAGGGGCCTTCAGAAGGCCCCCAGGGCTTCCATGAATGAATGCAGTATAATGTAATACTGTGGTATTACATTATACTGTATGAGCGATCTATCGATCGCAAGTTCAATTCCCTGTAGGGACTTGAAAAAAAATTCAAAAATTAGTAAAAAAAAATGTTTTTTAAATATTGGAAAAAAATAAGGGAAGTAAAAGTTTAAAAACCACCCTTTTCACATATTAATAGTAGTAATTTTTTTTAATAAAAAGTCTGATCCATCAAAGTAGCACATTAGTTATCCTGCATGGTATGAACATCGTCAGAAAAAAAAACAAACAACGTCAGAATTGTGTATTTTTGCTCACACCACCTCCAAGAAAAAGTGTAATCAAAACGTCACATATAATCCAAAATGGTAACATTAGAAACTACAGGACGTCCCACACACAACTATCTTGATGGAAAAATAAATATTTTATAGTTCTCAGAAGAAGATGACAGAAAATAATAAACATTTTTTCCAGAGATATTTTATTTTTAAAAAGTCGTACAGCAAAAGTAAAGCTATATAACTTTGATATCATTGTAATCCTAATGTCCCAGAGAGTAAAATTATCCTGTCATTTTTTGCCGCAATGTGTACGCCGTAGAAAAAAGAACACATCCCCCCCCCCCTAAAAAGAGCAAGGTACTGCTTTTTTTCTCATTTCACTCCACTTTGATATTTCTAAAAGTTTTCCAGTAAATTATGTGGTACATTAAATGGTACCATAAAAAATACAACTCATCCTGCCAAAAACAGCGCCCTCATATACCAATGCAAACGTAAAAAAAACTGTTATGATTTTTTTGAAAGTGAGGAGAAAAAAGTGAAAATAAAAAAAAGTCCTTAAGGGGTTAAGGATCATTTGTTTTACTGTGCTGTAATACATTTTCTACATATTCAGAGAGATCTCAGGTGATGGAATCAGCGTTACAAATTATAGGTCTTCATGATGGATTAGTAAAGAAATAATGGATTTTCATAAAATGATAAAATTGGCAACCTTAAATTAGTGTCACTGTTAAATCTAAATTCTGGGTTCTACTAATGAGACATAAAACTATGTTGAAATAAAGAAGGGCTATTAACTAATTTTTTCATCTCCCAAGATTTTAAGACATTGATTATGACCATTATCTAAAATTATAGTCCCTCTCCATATATCTGTTGGTTTTATCCTATTATCATACTGGTGTAGTTGTATTAGACCTCACAGTATCTCACTGAGGTGAGATAGGGCCTAATCATTTTTTGAGTTTTCAAATGTCTGTTTAAGAGAACAATATTTCAGTAAAATGCTTCATTTTAAGGTATTTTACTGTAACAGTATAGTAATATCACTACTGTTGAAGTGAAATACCAGAGATGGCCTTCAGGGGGCTGGAGAGCAGGCTTTCCGAAGACAGATTTGGCAGAGAAAGGGTGTAGTCTGCTCATCAATCAGGAAACACCTGTCTGTGAGAGTGGTCTGTTGCAGACCAAGCTTTTACCATGAGTCTGACAGGGGAGGAGGCCCCCTAGATTCACACCCTGGTTGGGTAAAGCTGATGGACTTTTGCTCTGTGTTAAAGGCACTAGGCCTATGCTACATATGGCAAAAGCAGTATGTTATTTAGTGGTAAGACAGTCAGGAATGTGTTGATATGATATATACGTGTATAATGTGATGTATTATAACAACAGTGGGAAGATTATGTAACTTCTGCTGTCTGTTATGTTACCATAATAAAGACGAATTTATGGACTTTTACCAAACATCTGGCATGGACGTGGGTCACTGAGGAACGAGCAACCATCTAGGTAGAGGAAAAATGGTGATTCCATGAGCTCAATACCCCCATGTTGCCACACTACATAAACAGCATGAAGTTTATGGGCAGATTGTACAATATTTCATTTCTAATTTTAATATATTTTCAAACAAATTTTGTGTTAAGGTTGTATGCCTGGGACCTGTAGTTCTACAGGCTTCCTTGTGCACACCTTCACAGGTAGGGGTTAGTTGAGCTGGCTGAGTGTGGTATTCTCCACCAGCCAACCCCCTTGTCTGCGGCAGATAAATACCAGTAAACTTTTGGAAGAGATTGCTGGTCATTTTAGTTCTTTACTGTTGTACCAGAGCTGGTGTGGTGCATGCTTGTCTGTAGTGACTCTCTCTCCTTCCCTGAAGACGGTCTGGGAACCGTCCCCTCCTTGCATTCTGGGGTATGTGCACTGTCAGTGTGTGGTATGGTGACCAACAGGTGCAGACGGCCCGCAGGTTTCTCCCTACCCCTGGGCAGGTGCGGCCTCCAGACGTCTGTTCCCTATGTCAGCACGGTGGCTGACTCTCTATTCCCCTGGTGTGAGGACACTTGGACTGGCTATGGTTGTCCATCTGTATGTATGTAAACTGTAGGTGGGGATCCCGTTATATGCTGTATGCACAATCATGTGTGTTGGTGTGAACAGTGATGTGTGGTATGTCTGTGCAGGTGGCCAGACACGTGCTCTACATACAGTCCTGTTCTGTGTTCAGTGTGTGTGAACAGTGTTGTGTCCTACATGTGTTTTGTGCACTTCTCCAGGCTCCTGATCAGGGATAGCCAGGTCCCAGATGAAGACAGTGGGGCCGACGATTACAGGGGCAAGATGATTACCTTTCTTTTAGGCAGGAGTGTTCCACTTTCCCTGGTTAGTATGGACAGGGTTCCTTCCATCATAGCCTGAAGAGGTGCAAATGGTGTTATGCAACATTATAGTGTGTTTGCGGGGTTAAAAGGACACAATCCTGCGTCCATTCTTAGGCGTGGCGCTTTAGTACGCTGAGCAGATGTAACAGTTTGGAACTCCAACATAGGTTATAAGTATGATTTATATTATAGAACATTTATGCTGAGTTAACTTCCCAGTCTCAAAGTGATTTGGTGGATGGGGGCTTCAAGAGCGGTGGATAATTTTGGGCAGGATGTTGGGTTCAGTGATATAATTAAATAAATTATGGTGGAGTGATTGTTGATCACGTTATTAAAAACTATACAAATTTGTTATAAACTATATAAAACCTTTTTTAGCATCTGTTTTGATCTTAAAAAGAACCCGCCACCTCCCAACAACACCATTAACTAAGTTATGGTCCTGTTAGGGCAGGTGGCAGGGAGCCGAGTGATGAGTTCTTTATACTCACCCACTCTCCCAATCCCACGCTCTCACTTGGTGAAGATTGTGGGTGGCGCTTAAATTTGACTCTATTCAGATTGCACGGGTGAGTATAAAAAACACAGCACATCACCTGGCTCTCCGTTACTTTTCCTAACAGCACCATAACTTAGTTATGTTTAAAAAAGTTTTTTTGCACTAAGCTATCAAAGATATATCCTCAGTGGGAACTGAGCTGTTTGCTTTCTGCAGAAATTAGTTCCATCCCTGAGTACCATGGCCTGTCAAATGTCTGATCGGTGGGGGTCTTAGGCATTGGATCCCCACCAATGTACTCCTAATGGCTTATCCTGAGGACATCAATCATTTATACCCTACAATTCAACACCCACAAGCCCCTTGTAGTCTCTATCTCACTTTTCTTCTCTGCATCCCCAGTACTATTCTCCCATTCCCATATACTTATTTTTCATAGACTTTGGCAATGCACCCATTTGATGTCAAATGGCTACTATGTATCTTAGTTAGTATTGCCATCTATTTGGCATAGCTTGCTGCAAACAGATATGTCAGCTGCATGCACTTTCTGCTCAGCAGAACAGTCTGAGACTATCTTTGCCAGGAGCAGTGGATTGCAGGCACTTACTTTCCTTCTAGCATATCCCCCTTATAAGCACGCCGGCTTAATACCTATTGGAACATTAGACCTGATTTTTATCGTTTCTAACTCAAGTGTCCCTTTAACTGAAAAATAAACTTGTGTTAATGAAAATGCAACAGAAACATGTTTTTATGTCCATCTTAATTGGAAGTTAAATAATTCAAGACAAGGTTCAAGTCACCTAGAATCGTCATAGGTTGACCTCACATTAGAATGTATCATAAAAACAGTGAATAATGAAATAAAGATGTCCTAGATGGAGTGACTCAAATAATTAAGTTTTTAGCAAAGAAACAAAGAAGTAAGATGCAATAGAAAAGAACGACTGGGTCACCTAAGTTTCTAAAAGCCTCTTAGTATGAAGGAAAATAACATTTATTCACCACAAATGAATGAACCATCACATGAGCATAGCCATTTTTGTCAGTCGGCTGTGTCATGGCCACAGCGTGACCAAAAATCACATGAACAGGCGATCAAATCTGCCGTTTGTGTGCCCGTTCAGACAGCCGGGGACCAGCAAATATATGCCGAGTCCGGATTGCCATCAGGAGGGGGAAGACAGTTTTGCTTTGCTAAACTGCCTCCCCCTTTCCGCCCTGTCGATGGCTTTTGGCAAGGGAAGGGGGTGGGACAGGGTTGGAGCTAGTGTGCTAAACTACTGCCTCCTCTCTGCCTCTTGTCAGCTGCCAGCAATGGGAGGGGGTGGGACTGGGCAGGAGCTTAGCAACCTCCCACTGTAAATAGCCAGCAAGGGGCAGAGAGAAGGAGAGAAGGGGGTGGGAGTTTAGCAGACATGCTGCTAAACTTGTTCCCACCTCCCTTCTCTGCCAGCTACCATAGGCTCCCGTAAGAGTCTATGGGAGATGCAACCATATTCCAGCCAGGAAGATAGCTCCTGAACTATCTTTCCTGGCCAACGTAAAAGCGCCCGGCTGAAATGCACTCCTATGCGCTATCTTTGCCGGCCAGACGCTTTTACGCCGCGGAAATACACCCATCTGAACTGATGCATTGTAAACCAATGCATCAGATGGGCAGCGTATATTGGCCCGGCCTGAAAGCATGGCCGATATACACTCTTGTGAATGAAGTCTCAGGGTTCTTTTAGACAGGACGATTGTTGGGTGCTTAAGGACCCATCAGTCGTCCCAGCAATCGGTCCTGTGTTTTCTCACATTAGTGATATCATTCAGTGAATGGAGCTGGAACAGGCTGTAGATCCTCCATTCAGAGTAAACAGGTAATCGCTCAGAGATGAATGATTTCCTGTTAACACAGGCCAATTTTTATATCTGTCTAAACTGAACGACGAATGATAAGCAAACTAATTATTGTTTGTTGTACAATCACTGGCAGCATTTACACTGAATGATTATTGTTCACTTTTATTCCATCCAGATATGAACTGAACAATAACACTGATCTGCAATTTTGCAACTTTTGTCTGTTTTTAAATAAAGATGTTATTCAGAATTATAATTATAGTTGTTCCATGTCAAAGGAACTTTAGTCCTCATCCAGTAACACTGATTCACCCAGAAACATGCATATATGGCTCTATTACATTACTTGCTAATGAGCATGCTTCCCCTTTAATGCAGGAGAAGTGTTGATTGGAGTTGACAATACCTCCAGTATTATCAACGCATAAACTCAGCTGTAAGGACATTTAATTTAAAGGAACATTGTTTTTTAGAAATGCTTCAGTGAATTGCATCAACGAAAGTCCTCAGCGGTTCCTGTCAGGACTCGAACCCGGGACATTTTGCGCTCCAGTCAGTTCCTGCCTAAAACTCAGCCTTGTTCTAGGTTTCCCTGCTCCTGCAAGTCCACTTGCTGTATCCCTGGCCTCAGATCCAGTGCGTGATTATTGTGCTCCAGTACCTTGATCAAGCTCCTCTTCCTCTTGCTCATCTGCAATTGTACCAATACCTCCTGCTGCTGACTGCTGGCTTCCATTTGACTACGCTTCCGTCTCATCCCATAGTACTACATATCATGACTTCCAAGACTTCTCCAGAGCAGCACCGGTCCTCTGGAACGCACTACCAAAGGCTACCCGAGCAATCCAGGACTCGCAGAACTTCAGGCGTGCTCTAAAAATGCACCTCTTCAGGGAGGCATACCGCATTCCCTAAACAAACCTCTCTGTACTCCGCCTGATAACATGCTCCCTGACCTACTGACTGCAATCCCTGCTAGCCATCATAAACCGCTCCTGCGTTCATACCGTTTCTGCCGTCACACGGCTAAATGTCTGACCATTGTCTATGTGTATAGCATCGCTCACTCTCCACCTCGCCATACTGTGCACATCTCCAGCCCCTTTACCCTCTGTATCACCCCATTACTTGTAGTATGTAAGCTCGTTGGAGCAGGACTCTCACCCCTATTGTTTCCATCAACTGATTACTATATGTAACCGTGGTTCTGTAATGTTTGTATTTTGTCTTTCTGTATTCCCCCCTGTCTATGTAAGCGCTGCGGAATATGTTGGCGCTATACAAATAAAGATTATTATTATTATTACTTCCCGATAACGACTCCCGGCTATCTTGACTACTCTCCAGTGATCGGCATGACTACTACACCTGCGGCTTCAATCCAGCATCGGTAAGACTTAACAAAATAATCATGCCCAAATATGGATCCCATAGTGACCACTCTGCGGAAGTAAGTTACAGAGCTCCAGAAATTTTGTGCCTCCTACCAAGAGAAGTTTGCTGGATTACAGACACTGGTGCTAGATCAACAGAACAAAATCATCAGTTTACAGAAGCAACTTCTGGACTTGCATCACTCACGCTCTGATGTCCGCATGCATTGCCCACAAAGTTCGGTGGGGATCGCTGTCAGTATAGAGGCTTCCTCAATCAATGCCGGATTTATTTTCAAATGCAGCCCACACCATTTACCAGTGACCAGAAAAAGGTATTCTTTATCATTTACTTCCTTACTGATGAGGCGCTTGCATGGGCCTCGCCATATGTAGAGACCAACAACGATCTCCTTGTTAGCCTTGATGCCTTCACGGCCGCGATGGGGCACATCTTTAATGATCTGAACTGCTGTGCCATGGCTGAAGGAGATTCCATAGCCTACGACAAGCGTGACATTCCATTGCAGAATATACGGCAGAGTTTCGTCACTGTGCGAATGATACCACGCAGAATCCTGCGGCACAACAGGCAATTTTACAGGGGATTATCTGATTGGGTAAAAGACGAACTTGTCAGAGTGGAGGCTGCCCATAACCTGGAAGACGTCATCCAATAATGCATCCAGATTCACCAGAGACTTTCTGAGCGGTTAAAGGTGAGACTGCGGAGTTCAGGTACCAGCCTCCACATACTCCTTCAGTCAATCCATCTTACGTCCCCACCCAAGGACTGAAGCCGCTCCCGAACCCATGCAGGTCGACATCATCCGCAAACCTTTCTCCAGCATGGAAAAAGAAAGGCGCCGAGCTAAAAATCTGTGCCTTTATTGTGGGAGCTCAGGACATTATGCCCTAAACTGTCCAAACAAGCTCCAAAGGACTCTAGCCTTAGCCCACGTTAAGCCCATGGCCAATCCAATTATCATGAAATAAGGGGATGCCACTGAACACACCTTTGCACTAGTAGTTCAAGATGGTGTGGAAACCCCTCCCCCACTCCACCATTTTGTCCTCCCAATTGAGATTGCAACGGGTGATCAGAAGACACAGTGCTCACTGATGTTTGATTTGGGAGTGGGGGAGGAACTTCATGGACTTAACATTCGCTCGTGACAAAGACAATGCAACCAGACTTAAATCCATGCCGGTGAATAGGTCACCCTTGTCTGCAGGTCCCATCACACAGGAGACAATTGAACTGGAGCTCCACATGAACCCCGACCATCAAGAAACCATCAGCTTCCAACTCATCCCCTCCCCTAAATTAACAATGATTCTCGGGATTCCCTGGTTTTCTACCCATAATCCCTCTATCAACTGGGAAACCAGGACCATTTCCTTCCCCTCAGAATACTGTAAGAAAAACTGCCAGATGGCACCATCTGCCCCTAAACCAGTACATCTACTGTTCGACTGTGCATCGGTTACCGGGAACTAAACAAGATTACTGTTAAGAATAGCTATCCTCTCCCGGTAATCCCAGAACTGCTGGAGAGTCTTCAGGCAGCCAAGGTCTTTACTAAACTGGACCTCAGAGGAGCATATAATCTGGTACGGATCTGTCCTAGGGACGAGTGGAAGACAGCCTTCCGAACAAGATATGGCCACTTCAAATCTCTAGTGATGGTGATCAGTCTCTGCAATGCTCCCACTACCTTCCAGCACTTTATCAATTATGTATTTTGAGACCTGTTGGATCAATTCATAGTGGCATATCTCGACAACATCCTCATATTCTCTGACAATTTGGAGGAACATTGCAGACAAGTTCGAGTGGTCTTCGAATGACTCCCAAAGAATAGCCTCTATATCAAGTTAGAGAAATGTGACTTTGAACAGACCCGAATACAATTTCTGAGATACATTATCTACCCAGAGGGCTTAAGTGTGGATCCCAGCAAGATTAAAACCATCCTGGATTGGCCCATTCCAAGAAATTTGAAGGAAGTACAGAGCCGGATTGGTTTCGCGAATTTCTACAGAAGATTTATCTAGGACTTCTCAAAAGTCATCTCTCCCATCGCATCCTTCACAAAAAAAGCACACATATTTTCCAGGTCCCTGGAGGCGCAAGCCGCTTTTGAGAAACTTAAGACTGTTTACTTCAGTACCAGTACTGATCTACCCAAAACCAGAATTGCCTTTTGTTGTGGACGCCTCCATCTCCGCTGTGGGAGCCATCCTGTCACAGCGAGTCAGAAATAAGATGCAACTACATCCTTGCGCATTTCCGTCCTACACCCTATCACCCACAGAGAAGAACTATGATGTCGGGAACAAGGAACTTCTGGCCATCAAGGTGGCTTTCACCGAATGGAGGCTCCTCTTGGAGGGAGCCCATCATCCAATATCGGCGCTTACTGACCATAAAAATGTAGAATTCGTCTGCACTGCCAAGAGGTTATCTGCAAGACAAACACGATGGGCCCTGTTCTTCTCCAGGTTTAATTTTGTTGTGTCCTAACGCCCAGGTTCCTGAAATGCCAAGGCAGATGCATTGTCCAGGATATTTGTAAAGCCTGAAGAGAAGTTAGATAATGACCACACAATTCTGTCTTCAAAGAATTTTTTAGATATCTTGCATTCTGATGACCTCCTAACAAAGTTTAAAGAAGGCTTCTAAGGACATGAAGCTCTCTTTTGAGAATGGACTTTGGAAACAGGAACAGCAATTATAAGTCCCCGAAGCTGATTGACTCGAAGTCCTCAAACTAGTCCATGACTCGAAACTTGCCTCTCACCTTGGGTTAACAAATACCTTGGAACTTTTACTTCGTTTTTTCTGGTGGCCCAATTTCAGAAAGGATGTAAAGAGGTACGTTACCTCTTGCGAAGTATGTGCTTGGAACAAGACACCACAAGCTTACTTCCTTGGTTTGCTACAACCCTTTCCAGTCCCATCGAGGCCATGGAGGTCTATATCTATGGATTTGCCTCCTTTGAGAGGAATGACTACCATCCTTGTGGTCGTAGACCGACTCATGAAGATAGCTCACTTCATCCCCATTGAAAAGATTCCCACCGCTGAACACACTGCGGAGTTAATGATCCAGGAAGTGTTCTGACTACATGGAATTTCTGAGGATGTAGTCTCTGATTGAGGGGTATAGTTCACCTGAAGATTCTGGAAACACTTCTGCACAGCCATGGGAACCTACGTAAATCTTTCCTCTGCCTTTAATTCGCAGTCTAATGGCCAGACTGAGAGAACAAATCGGACTCTGGAGCAGTATCTTTGCTGCTACATCTTCAGGACGATTGGATGCATTACTTAGCAACAGCGGAGTTTACCTATAATAATGCAAAACACAGTTCTAATGCCCAGATTCCATTCTACACCAATTACGGTATGCATCCTGCCTTATTCCTGGCCTCCCTATTAATACTCTGGTGCCGACTGTCACCCAGAGACTGACAGAGCTGGCTAGAACTTAGGAAGAGTTAAAGGAAGCCTTACAGAAAGCCCATGATGCTTACAAAGAAGCGACGGATAAACACCAACAAGCTGCCTCTGTCTTTCAAGGTGGGCGAAAAAGTATGGTTATCAACCAAAAACCTGAAGGCCCATGTACTCACTCTCAAATTGGGACAAAAATTTATTGGTCCCTTTTCAGATTTCCGCAAAAGTGGACCAAGTCACCTTCCGCCTAAAACTCACTGGCAGTTTTCAAATCCATCCAGTGTTCCATGTATCACTGTTCAAACCACTCAAGAGGAATACTTTCCCTGGAAAGGAGGGGACTGGTGTCAGGACTCGAATCCGGGACCTCTTGCGCTGCACTCAGCAGCTCTCTTCCCTGCACTATATAGGATTTGGACAGTTCCTGGCTGAAACCCAGCCTTGTTCTAGGTTTCCTTGCTTCTGCTAAGTTCACTTCCTGTCTCCCTGTCCTGGCTCCGCCCTGCTACTAATTAAGACTTCCTATAAAAATCTAACTGTGCCTCAGATCCAGTGCATGATTATTGCGCTGCACCACCTTGATCAAGCTCCTCTTCCCCCTGCTCATCTGCAATTGTACCAATACCTCCTGCTGCTGACCGCTGGCTTCCATTTGACTAGGCTTCTGTCTCATCCCATTGTACTGTATACCGTTACCTCCTGCTGCTGACCTCTGGCTTCCATTTGACTACACTTCCATCTCATCCCATTGTACTACATACCATGACTTCCCGATAAGGACTCCTGCCTATCGATTACTCTCCAGTTACCAGCATAGCTACTTTACCTGCAGCTCCATAGCAGCATCAGTAAGACATAACAGTTTCCAAGATGACTGCCTGCACCCCTTATACCCTAGGCTTCTGCCCTGGTCATCACACACAATCAACTCTAAAAGTTAACAAACAATTAACTTTTTTGCATACATGTACACCTAAAGATAATCGTTTTAAATTCTCCCCATTTCCCTTATTAGCCAAGTAAACACTGTATATGCTGCTTGCTCTGGGGGGTGAGTGTTTATGGAATCTCTGGCCAGGGAGCTTTTAAATTAGTTTGAAGAAATGCCATTGCCTTCTGCAGCATGAATAAACAAGTAGTCATTCTGTTTAGCTTGGCAAACAATCACCACTCAAGCCCTTTGAAACACTGGATAACTGAACGAATTCCATTCAAACCACACAAAGTCAACGAACTAACGACTTTTTATGCAGGCTGAAACTTAGTGATTAATGACAAGTGAACAAATAGTGCACAATGGTTTTGCATTTACACATAACGATTATCGCGCAAATTTGTTCGTTTGAACGCATTTTGAGTGATAATTGTGTGTAAATGGGCCTTTAGTGGCAACATCAGTGCTCCTGTAGCCATTTAGACGACTGTCGTCCCGTCTAAATGGGACAATACAAGTAAAAACAATACAAACATTAAACTTGTTACACTTAATCTAGAAAAACACATGAAATAAACTTTAGAGGGATTTGCCAGTCATCTAATGAATATGGCTGATGTACACATTGTATAAATTTCTGTGACAACTTATCTTATCTTAAGCAATTGAAAAGCTAATATTGTCTTATCTTAACACAACAAAACACATTGTAAAGCTACTGAAAGGGCAAATAAACTGTGGAACAGAATCTATTGTTAACAAACTATAGTAACATAGTATGTTAGGCCAAAAAAACACATATGTCCATCCAGTTCAGCCTATTACCCCCCCCCCCCCTCCCCCATGTTGATCCAGAGTAAATTAAAAAAACAATGATGTAGAAGCCAATTTCCTCCATTCAAGGAAAAAAAATCCTTCCGGACTCCAATCTGACAATGCAGGCTCCATATTTAATTCTCAGTCTTTCCTAGTATGGTGGGAGTAGCCTAGTTGCTATCTTGTCTCTATAAACTGCATTCAAAGAAGAGCAGAATTGTTACCATGCAGGGCAGCGCAGGGTCCCGCGGTCAGCGCGCGCCACCCCGGCGTCGGCTCCGGCGTCCTGGAGCCCTGACGTCGGGGCTCTACCGGCGACGTGGAACGGCTGGTGTGCGGCGGCATGGGCGTGTCCGCCCGTAGGGCGCCGCCCGCACTCCTCCATCTCTCTTGTGCAGTAGTGGGGGAGCTGGCTCCTCCCACTCTCCGCCCTGGGGCAGAGTCTTTCGTTTATAAGGCTGGCAGTGACCTGAAATCACTGCCAGTTAGTGGTTCTGTTAGCCACTAGTCAGTTCTGCCTGTCTCAGTCAGTCAGTATTAGTTGCTAGTCAGTCTCTTTCTAGTGTGCCTTTTACTCAGTCTGTTCTGGTTCTGTCTGCTACTAGCTAGTCTGTCAGCAGCTAGCCTTAGTTTGCCAGTCAGTTTCCTTCATCCTGCCTGTAGCTTTGTTTGTTCTGTTGGTCTTTTCCATCTGCCTCTCTGTCGGCACTCTGTCCCCCCATCAGTTAGTTTCTCTTGTCAGTCGCCAGGTCCCTAGCCAGCGCAGGGACCGCCATCCAGTTGTCCGCCTGGGATTAGCCAGGGCCGAGGCAAGTAGGCAGGGACAGTGGGGTGCGGGAAGTTCAGGGCACATCACCTGGCGCTCGGGGGTCAGAGTGCCGTAACATAATAACTGGCCCTTAAAACTGTTTCTTTCATGGCGGCGATCAGCGCCCTCGCAAACGAGCTGCAAGACCTGGTGCCGGTGATCCGGGATTTATCAGCTCGCATGGTGGCCCAGGAGCAGTGGGCGTTGTCGCAGGGTCCGGTCGCCTCAACCAGTCCCGAACCCAAGTGCCCTCTTCCCGAGGTGTTCTCCGGGGAGAGGAACAAGTTTTTTGTTTTCCAACAGGCGTGTCGCCTGTTTTTTCGGATGCGTCCCCGTTCTTCCGGCTCGGAGGCCCAGAGGGTCGGGCTTATAATGAATGTCCCTGCTGCGGGGCTCTGCCCAGACCTGGGCTTTTTCCATTCACGAGGGGTTCCCCTCCCTGCAGTCGGTGGACTCCTTTTTTCAGGAACTCGGGGGTATCTTCGATGAACCGGACCGAGTGGGGTTGGCGGTTTCGCGGCTGCTGGCGCTGCATCAGGGGTCGCTTTGTGTGGAGGATTATTGCTCCAATTTCAGACGCCATGCGGGTGATACCGCATGGAACGATAGCGCCCTGAAAGACGTTTTTCTGCAAGGCCTTTCGGACGCAGTTAAAGAACTGTTGATTTCCCATCCCATTCCCGGGTCCTTTAAGGAGGCTATGGAGCTAGCGGTGAAGGCAGATAGGAGGCTCAGGGCTGGGAAGCAAGATAGACAGGCCCGTAGAGTCAGGGAGGTCGTTTGTCCTGTTCCCTCCTCTTCCGTACCAGTCTCTGTTCCCGAGTCTATGGAACTGGACCCGCTGGACCCCAAGGAGTGACGCCGGATTCGTTTATTGCATCATCTCTGCCTCTACTGCGGGGAAGCTGGACATCGGGTGATAACCTACCCTCTGAGGCCTCAGCGCCCACAGTCTGAATTGGCAGAAAGACTCCAAGTCCTAGGCGATTGCAGGGAGGATCGCCTAGGACTACAGGTACGTCCTAGACTTCTGGGACCCTGCCAGGTTGGATTCCGGAACTTCTCCCACCCAGGGGAGGCGTTTATTGATTCCGGAGCAGCCGCTAACCTGATAAGCATGCGTTTCGTTGAGCCCCTGATGGCTGAATTTGTGGCGCTGAAGACGCCAATTCATTTTGCTAGCATTGATGCTACCCCTCTTGCTTCGGGCTTGGTACGATGGAGGACCCCAGTGTTGCAGTTCACGGTGGGGGGTCGCCACTCGGAAGATCTATCATTCCTGGTGATGGAGAAACTGTTGGTAGACATGGTACTAGGGATGCCGTGGCTGGCGTTGCACAACCCCCAATTCGATTGGGCCACTGGGGAGCTGACCCAGTGCGGACCATCCTGCCATAGCCATCTTGCTCCCCTTCCTCTCTGCTCAGTTGATACCGCGCTCAGTCCCCGTGGTCTGACTTCCCTTCCCACCCCGTCTGCCTGTCCTGCTGCTGATGTCGCCACCGATGTGCTGCAGGGGGGACGGAAGAAAGTGCAAAAGAATCTAGAAGTGGTGGGGTCTCGTATGCAGTTGCGTAGTGGGAAGAGTCTGTCTGTATCTGAGCCGTGCAGGGTGGGACAGAAGGTGCGCCGGTCCTCTGGAAATCCCAAAAGGAGAGTTCACCGGGGGTTCCATAAGTCTTTATCGAAACCTTTTGTCCCTTCGGCGTGGGCGTGTTCGCCCGTAGGGCGCCGCCCGCACTCCTCCATCTCTCTTGTGCGGTAGTGGGGGAGCTGGCTCCTCCCACTCTCCACCCCGGGGCGGAGTCTTTCATTTATAAGGCTGGCAGTGGCCTGAGATCACTGCCAGTTAGTGGTTCTGTTAGCCACTAGTCAGTTCTGCCTGTCTCAGTCAGTCAGTACTAGTTGCTAGTCAGTCTCTTTCTAGTGTGCCTTTTACTCAGTCTGTTCTGGTTCTGTCTGCTACTAGCTAGTTGGTCAGCAGCTAGCCTTAGTTTGCCAGTCAGTTTCCTTCAGCCTGCCTGTAGCTTTGTTTGTTCTGTTGGTCTTTTCCATCTGCCTCTCTGTCGGCACTCTGTCCCCCCATCAGTTAGTTTCTCTTGTCAGTCGCCAGGTCCCTAGCCAGCGCAGGGACCGCCACCCAGTTGTCCGCCTGGGATTAGCCAGGGCCGAGGCAAGTAGGCAGGGACAGTGGGGGGCAGGAAGTTCAGGGCACCCCACCTGGCGCTCGAGGGTCAGAGTGCCGTAACAAGAATATCTTCTCTATTTCATTGTAATGCATAGTCATAAGTAATTGCATCAAGGAGGACATTATACAGTAGTACTGACCAGTGTAGCTGTGAGGCAGTAAACCTGTACTATTAGCTGCAGCAGCATGTCTGTGTGAGTCTCTCTAGCTCTCTCCTCTTACTCTCTCTCACCTCTCCATTAACTCATAAACTTGTATGGGCAGCATGAGACGACAGCAAGCAAACCCCCTCCTGCAGGGGATGCGGTTGCACCTGGACCCAGGAGCTTTAGGTGGCCCTTAAGGCCTCTCTTCTCCATATAGGGAGCCCAGTACTATGAATAAAGCATTATAGTTGGGGATCCTATTACAGGTTTTACATTGGGGCCCAGGAGCTTCAAGTTGCGCCTTTGCGTTAAGGGGTTAAGAGAGGTTGGGAGGCCCCAAGATAAGCTTTGGCATCCGGGCTCATAAGCCCTTAGCTACGCCCTTGCTTGTGGTCAGTACCACTATGACCCCTGCCAACTCTAACTGTTGTTACATATTAGCCCTAACTGTTCACTTCACAAAGTTTATTATTAGAGATGAGCGAGCGTACTTGTCCGAGCTTCATGCTCGTTCGAGTATTAGGGTGTTCAAGATGCTCGTTACTAGAGGCGAGCACCACGCGATGTTCGAGTTACTTTCACTTTCATCTCTGAGACATTAGCACGCTTTTCTGGCCAATAGAAAGACATGGAAGGCATTACAACTTCCTCCTGTGACGTTCCAGCCCTATACCACCCCTCTGCAGTAAGTGGCTGGGGAGATCAGGTGACACCCGAGTATTAAAATCTGCACCGCCCACGGCCCGCCACAGATGCATGGTGACAGAGATCAGGGAAAGTGCCGTCTTGCTGTAGCTGCTATAGGGAGAGCGTTAGGTGTTATATTAGTCTTCAAGAACCCCAACGGTCCTTCTTAGGGCCACATCTGACCGTGTCCAGTACTGTTGAGGCTGCTTTTAGCAGTGTTGCACAATTATTTTTTTTTTTGTATATCGGACATGCAGACCATTGCGTCCTCAGTCTGCAGTCATTGTACAGAGTATAGGGGCAGTACTGGTAAGGCAGGGACAGTGGTACAGGGAAAGAGGTATACTGGCTATATAGGCAGTGGGCTTTTTCAAAAAAATTGGGGAAAAATACTATCTTTGGGCTGCCTATGACAGTCTTCAGTGTACTGCGTGTCTGCTGGGGGTAGTAGTCCTAATTAATACGCAGCTAAGCGTTACAGGAGGCATGCGCAAAATTGTTTCCTGGCTCTGCTGTGCCCGTTACATCACCGCCGTCATAGCGCCAGAGGGAAAGAGTATACAATATATACACTGCATACAGTATCTGTCTGGTGTTTCAGCTCACCATTTAAAAAAAGGGAAGCCAAATACTTAAAGGGGTTGTCCCGCGCCGAAACGTTTTTTTTTTAATTCAATAGGCCCCCTGTTCGGCGCGAGACAAACCCGATGCAGGGGTAAAAAAAAAAAACGTCCGGTACTTACCCGAATCCCGGCGCTGCTGCGACTTCTTACTTACCTTAGTAAGATGGCCGCCGGGATCTTCACCCACGGTGGACCGCAGGTCTTCTCCCATGGTGCACCGTGGGCTCTGTGCGTTCCATTGCCGATTCCAGCCTCCTGATTGGCTGGAATCGGCACACGTGACGGGGCGGAGCTACGAGGAGCCGCTCTCCGGCACGAGCAGCCCCATTCAGAAGAAAGAAGACCGGACTGCGCAAGCGCGTCTAATCGGGCGATTAGACGCTGAAATTAGACGGCACCATGGAGACGAGGACGCTAGCAACGGAACAGGTAAGTGAATAACTTCTGTATGGCTCATAATTAATGCACAATGTACATTACAAAGTGCATTAATATGGCCATACAGAAGTATATAACCCCACTTGCTTTCGCAGGACAACCCCTTTAAGGCGTACCACTGCCCTTTGGCTACTTGACTGCCTCTGCGCTGTGAATTCCACTAGCTCAGTCCTACGCACCTAGGTCTCACTACAGGCGTGCGCAAAATTGTTTCCTGGCTCTGCTGTCTCCGTTACATCACCGCCGTCATAGCGCCAGAGGGAAACAGTAAACATAATATACGCTGCATACAGTATCTGTCTGGTGTTTCAGCTCACCATTTAAAAAAAGGGAAGCCAAATACTTAAGGCGTACCACTGCCCTTTGGCGACTTGACTGCCTCTGCGCTGTGAATTCCACTAGCTCAGTCCTACGCACCTACGTCTCACTACAGGCGTGTGCAAAATTGTTTCCTGGCTCTGCTGTGCGTTCCCTAAGCAAAGTCAGCCTCCAACCACTGGCCAATAAGTGGCACATTTATTTACAGCGTTCTGTTTCTGCTCTACTCATAATACACCATGCTGAGGGGTAGGGGTAGGCCTAGAGGACGTGGACGCGGGCGAGGACGCGGAGGCCCAAGTCAGGCTGTGGGCACAGGCCGAGCTCCTGATCCAGGTGTATCGCAGCCGACTGCTGCGGGATTAGGAGAGAGGCAAGTTTCAGGGGTCCCCAGATTCATCTCACAATTAATGGGTCCACGCGGTAGACCTTTATTAGAAAATGAGCAGTGTGAGCAGGTCCTGTCGTGGATGGCAGAAAGTGCATCCAGCAATCTATCGACCACCCAGACTTCTACGCCGTCCACTGCTGCAACTCTGAATCCTCTGGCTGCTGCTCCTCCTTCCTCCCAGCCTCCTCACTCCATTACAATGACACATTCTGAGGAGCAGGCAGACTCCCAGGAACTGTTCTCAGGCCCCAGAATGGGCAGCAATGGTTTCTCTCCCACCGGAGGAGTTTGTCGTGACTGATGCCCAACCTTTGGAAAGTTCCCGGGGTCCGGGGGATGAGGCTGGGGATTTCCGGCAACTGTCTCAAGAGCTTTCAGTGGGTGAGGAGGACGATGACGATGGGACACAGTTGTCTATCAGTGAAGTAGTAGTAGTAAGGGCAGTAAGTCCAAAGGGAGGAGCGCACAGAGGATTCGGAGGAAGAGCAGCTGGACGATGAGGTGACTGACCCCACCTGGTTTGCTAAGTCTTCTGAGGACAGGTCTTCAGAGGGGGAGGCAAGTGCAGCAGCAGGGCAGGTTGGAAGAGGCAGTGCGGTGGCCAGGGGTAGAGGCAGGGCCAGACCGAATAATCCACCAACTGTTTCCCAAAGCGCCCCCTCGCGCCATGCCACTCTGCAGAGGCCGAGGTGCTCAAAGGTCTGGCAGTTTTTTACTGAGTGCAGACGACCGACGAACTGTGGTGTGCAAGGTTTGTCGCGCCAAGATCAGCTGGGGAGCCACCACCACCAGCCTCACCACCACCAGCATGCGCAGGCATATGATGGCCAAGCACCCCACAAGGTGGGACAAAGGCCGTTCACCGCCTCCGGTTTGCACCACTGCCTCTCCCCCTGTGCCCCAACCTGCCACTGAGATCCAACCCCCCTCTCAGGACACAGGCACGACCGTCTCCCGGCCTGCACCCACACCCTTACCTCCGCTGTCCTCAGCCCCATCCAGCAATGTCTCTCAGCGCAGCGTCCAGCCATCGCTAGCGCAACTGTTGGAGTGCAAGCGCAAGTATGCCGCCACACACCAGCACGCTCAAGCGTTAAACATGCACATAGCCAAATTGATCAGCCTGGAGATGCTGCCGTATAGGCTTGTGGAAATGGAGGCTTTCAAAACCATGATGGCGGCGGCCCTGCGCTACACGGTTCCCAGTCGCCACTACTTGATGTGCCATCCCAGCCCTGCACGACCACGTCTCCCGCAACAACGGACACGTGGACAAGCACAGGCAGGCAGGACCACTATATCTCCCTGACGGCACATTGGGTGAATTTAGTGCAGGCTGAGACCGAGTCAGAGCCTGGGACCGCTCACGTCCTACCCACCCCCAGAATTGCGGGTCCCAGATCGGTGCTGGTATCTGCGGCGGTGTATGCTTCCTCCACTAAACTACCCTCCTCCTCCTCCTCCTACGCAACCTCTGTCTCACAATCAAGATGTGTCAGCAGCAGCACATCGCCACCAGTCGGTGTCGCGCGGGGTGGCAGCACAGCGGTGGGCAAGCGCCAGCAGGCCATGCTGCAACTACTCAGCTTAGGAGAGAAGAGGCACACGGCCCACCAACTGCTGCAGGGTCTGACAGAGCAGACCGACCGCTGGCTTTCGCCGCTGAGCCTCCAACCGGGCATGGTCGTGTGTGACAACGGCCGTAACCTGGTGGCAGCTCTGCAGCTCGACAGCCTCACGCACGTGCCATGCCTGGCCCACGTCTTTAATTTGGTGGTTCAGCGCTTTCTGAAAAGCTACCCACGCTTGTCAGACCTGCTCGGAAAGGTGCGCCGGCTCAGCGCACATTTCCGCAAGTCCAAGACGGACGGTGCCACCCTGCGGGCCTTGCAACATCGGTTTAATCTGCCAGTGCACCGACTGCTGTGCGACGTGCCCACTCGGTGGAACTCTACGCTCCACATGTTGGCCAGAGCTATAGTGGAATACCAACTCCAACATGGGCGGCGTAGTAGGAGTCAGCCTCCTCAATTCTTTACAGAAGAGTAGGCCTGGTTGGCAGACATCTGCCAGGTCTTTGGAAACTTTGAGGAGTCTACCCAGATGGTGAGCGGCAATGCTGCAATCATTAGCGTCACCATTCCTCTGCTATGCCTCTTGAGAAGTTCCCTGCAAAGCATAAAGGCAGACGCTTTGCGCTCGGAAACGGAGGTGGGGGAAGACAGTATGTCACTGGATAGTCAGAGCACCCTCATGTCTATATCTCAGCGCGTTGAGGAGGAAGGGGAGGAGCATGAGGAGGAGGGGGAAGAGACAGCTTGGCCCACTGCTGACGGCACCCATGCTGCTTGCCTGTCATCCTTTCAGCGTGTATGGCCTGAGGAGGAGGAGGAGGAGAGGGAGGATCCTGAAAGTGATCTTCCTAGTGAGGACAGCCATGTGTTGCGTACAGGTACCCTGGCACACATGGCGGACTTCATGTTAGGATGCCTTTCTCGTGACCCTCGCGTTACATGCATTCTGGCCACTACAGATTACTGGGTGTACACACTGCTCGACCCACGGTATAAGGACAACCTTTCCACTCTCATACCCGAAGAGGAAAGGGGTTCGAGAGTGATGCTATACCACAGGACCCTGGCGGACAAACTGATGGTAAAATTCCCATCCGACAGCGCTAGTGGCAGAAGGCGCAGTTCCGAGGGCCAGGTAGCAGGGGAGGCACGGAGATCAGGCAGCATGTACAGCGCAGGCAGGGGAACACTCTCCAAGGCCTTTGCCAGCTTTATGGCTCCCCAGCAAGACTGTGTCACCGCTCCCCAGTCAAGGCTGATTCAGCGGGAGCACTGTAAAAGGATGGTGAGGGAGTACGTAGCTGATCGCACGACCGTCCTCCGTGACGCCTCTGCCCCTACAACTACTGGGTGTCGAAGCTGGACACGTGGCCTGAACTCGCGCTGTATGCCCTGGAGGTGCTTGCTTGTCCTGCAGCTAGCGTCTTGTCAGAGAGGGTGTTTTTTGCGGCTGGGGGAAGCATCACGGATTAGCGTACCCGCCTGTCAACTGACAGTGCCGACAGGCTTACACTCATCAAGATGAACAAAGCCTGGATTTCCCCAGACTTCTCTTCTCCACCAGCGGACAGCAGCAGTACCTAAACTATACGTAGGCTGCACCCGCGGATGGAAGCATCGTTCTCTATCACCATCAAAAACGGGGACCTTTTAGCTTCATCAATCTGTGTATAATATTCATCCTCCTCCTCCTGCTCCTCCTCCTGAAACCTCACGTAATCACGCCGAACGGGCAATTTTTCTTAGGCCCACAAGGCTCAGTCATATGACTTTAGTAAACAATGATTATACGTTTCAATACTCATTAAAGCGTTGAAACTTGCACCTGGACCAATTTTTATTTTAACTGGGCTGCCTCCAGGCCTAGGTACAAATTAAGCCACATTAACTAAAGCAATTAATGGGTTTCACCTGCCCTCTTGGTTGGGCATGGGCAATTTTTCTGAGGTACATTAGTACTGTTGGTACACCAATTTTTTTTGGCCCTCGCCTACAGTGTAATCCTAGTAATTTTTATGGGCTTCGCCTGCACTCATGGTACAGCAAGGTGTGTGGGGTTGGCCTACACTTTTGCTACATAAATGTAACTGGGGCCTTGTCTATACTGCAACTACTGAAATGTGCAAGAGACTGTTATCTCCCTAAACTGCTGCAACGGGAATGTTACTGTGGCCTGTCCTGACTGCTACTACTACTGAAATGGAACTAATACTGTGCTCCCCCTATACTGCTGCTTCGGAATTGTTACTGGGGCCTGTCTAGACTGCTACTACTACTGAAATGGAACTAATACTGTGCTCCCCCTATACTGCTGCTTCGGAATTGTTACTGGGGCCTGTCTAGACTGCTACTACTACTGAAATGGAACTAATACTGTGCTCAACCTATACTGCTGCTAGTGATATGTTACTGGGGCCTGTCTAGACTGCTACTACTACTGAAATGGAACTAATACTGTGCTCCCCCTATACTGCTGCTACGGAATTGTTACTGGGGCCTGTCTTGACTGCTACTACTGAAATGGAACTAAGACTGCGCTCCCCCTATACTGCTGCTTCGGAATTGTTACCAGGGCCTGTCTTGAGTGCTACTATTACTGAAATGGAACTAAGACTGTGCTCCCCCTATACTGCTGCTTCGGAATTGTTACTGGGGCCTGTCTTGAGTGCTACTATTACTGAAATGGAACTAAGACTGTGCTCCCCCTATACTGCTGCTTCGGAATTGTTACTGGGGCCTGTCTTGACTGCTACTACTACTGAAATGGAACTAATACTGTGCTCCCCCTATAATGCTGCTAGTGATATGTTACTGGGGCCTGTCCCTAATGCTACCGCTGAAATGTTACTAATTCTGGGCTCTACCCATACCGCTGCTAATGCTATGTCACTGGGGTGTGGAAACGGAGGCTTCCCAAAGACATGATGGTGGCGAGGCCATTTCCCACCAAGGCGGTTACTGTTAAGGTGCATATAACCACGGACACGTGGAGAGGACACGTAGTGCCTCAAACATCCCCCTCCTCCTCCAACAATGAAAACATTCTTGGCAAATACCTTTGCATAGGTCCGTCTGTTGGCAATCCAAGAATTTCACCTTTACCGACACAACAAGAGAGACCCCCCCCCCCCCACCCGCCACGGCCCAATTAATCCTGGCCACATTCCGAAAACCAACTAAATAAAACCGCGCTACTAGGTCCGCAGTCGCCACCACATTCCCACCAACGCGTTTACTGTTAAGGTACATATTACCACTCTGACTGGGGCATGCACTGTGGGCCGAAGCAGACCTGTATTGTATGTGACGTTAGCTCTGCTGAGCAGGGCACTGCAATGGGATACATTTATGTACCGCCGAAGCCCACCTGCATTTAATCTCATGTTAGCTTTGCTGTCCAGGGCACTGCAATGGGATATGCTGTCGGTCCACACGGAGTTGTAACTGCATGTGTCTACTTATAAAGAACCCCAGTCTGACTGGGGCATGCAGTGTGGGCCGAAGCCCACCTGCATTAAACCTGACGTTACCTCAGCTGTGATGGGCAATGCAATGGGATATATTTATGTACAGCCGGTGGGTTCCAGGGAGCCACCCATGCCATGGGTCCACAGGGACTTCACATTAGGGAGTTGTACCTGCCAGTGTCTATGTATTAAACACCCCGGTCAGACTGGGGCATGCAGTGTGGGCCAAAGACCACCTGCATTTAATCAGACGTTACCTCAGCTGTGATGGGCAATGCAATGGGATATATGTATGTACCACTGGTGGCTTCCTGGGACCCACCCATGCTGTCGGTCCACACGGAGTTGTAACTGCATGTGTCCACTTCTAAAGAACCCCAGTCTGACTGGGGCATGCAGTGTGGGCCAAAGCCCACCTGCATTAAACCTGACTTTACTTCAGCTGTGATGGGCAATGCAATGGGATATATTTATGTACCGCCGGTGGGTTCCAGGGAGCCACCCATGCTGTGGGTGCACACGGAATTCCCATTGCGGAGTTGTACCTGCCTGTGACTATTTATAAAAAACCCCGGTCTGACTGGGGCATGCAGACACCTTGACAGAATGAATACTGTATGGCACATGGATTCTCCATTGCTATGCCCACGTGTGCAGCTACTGATGGAGGTGGCACAGGATTGGATTTCTCATTGCTTCTGTACAGCATTGTGGGCTATCGCCCCGCCCCTTTTAAAGAGGGTCGCTGCCTGGCCCTGCCAACCCTCTGCAGTGTGTGCCTGCGGTTCCTCCTCATGGCAGACGCACTTATAAATAGACATGAGGGTGGTGTGGCTATGAGGCCAACGTGTGGCATGAGTGCAGCTGAAGGCTGCGCAGGGACACTTTGGTGTGCGCTGTGGACACTGGGTCGTGCAGGGGGGTTGGGCAGCATGTAACCCAGGAGAAGTGGCAGCGGAGTGTCATGCAGGCAGTGATTGTGCTTTGTTGGAGGTAGTGTGGTGCTTAGCTAAGGTATGCCTTGCTAATGAGTGTTTTTCAGAAGTAAAAATTGTTGGGAGGGGGGGGCACTCTTGCCCCTATTGTGGCTGAATAGTGGGACTTGGGAACCTGAAATGCAGCCCAACATGTAGCCCCTCGCCTGCCCTATCCGTTGCTGTGTCGTTTCCAGCACTTTCTTGGGTTTTGCAGATTTTCACAAATGAAAAACCTTAGCGAGCATCGGCGATATACAAAAATGCTCGGGTCGCCCATAGACTTCAATGGGGTTCGTTACTCGAAACGAACCCTCGAGCATCGCGAAAAGTTCGTCTCGAGTAACGAGCACCCGAGCATTTTGGTGCTCGCTCATCTCTATTTATTATTTGTCCTAGTTGGTTTCTTCATGTATATGCCGTTCAACTGCATATATTATGTCTCAATTTAACACTAGATGTTTTAGCTGAACCAAAGACACATAGGTTTTCAGTTTCCTTCGAGCTAATATAGGAGCCAGTGAAGAATCACATGTCTGATTTATTAGAAAGGGCAGGCCACCTTCATATCAAGCGTCTGATTTATAATTTCTACTTCGGGAACTATATTTCCATTTTCTCAAGGGCATATAAATAAACACAATACACTGTATATATTCTCTGCAGTAGAATCTTGGTAACTAAAAAGGAAATGAAATTAAAGAGTCTATATACGCTGGATTACTCTTTCTATAACACTCATGTTAAAGGGTCTGAATGTGATTTGTAGGGAGGTTAGCATCAGGCACATTGGTGACAGATGAAATATTTAGAAATATTGAGCTGTCTGAAAGTATTAACTACAGTACATTGCATTTCGCTGAAGTACTCCAATCCAGCAGTTCTCTAGGATTAACCTACTGAATACAAATTTGGTGTTACCGTCTATGCAGGTACCGGTATTCCTGGTGATATGTGAGTATTAGAAGAACATTGTAAGGAACTAAGCAATGGAAAGGCGAGAAGATTGAGAAGACCCCGTTTTGTTCCGAGTCTTCTCTGTTTGGAGAAAATGTATCGGATTTGGGTCTAGTGGAGTTCTAGAGCCTCGAGCTGCCTATACACATTACATTAATATTAGGGAATTCTGATATCAGCTAAATCTGCCAACAGTTTAATGTGTAGGTGTCTCTAAACTGTCCCCGTATGCCGTATGTTAAGGGATACAACATGCTTGATTCTCTGGATTCTCTTGGTTAGCCAGTAGAGCTGAGCGAACGTACTCGGTTCAGGTGTTTTTGCACTCGAGCACTGCTTTTTTCGAGTAACTGACTACTCGGATGAAAAGATCCGGGGGGGGGGGGGGTGGCGGCGTGGTGGAGCGGGGGGTAGCAGTGGGGAACAGGGGGAGCTCTCTTCCACTCCCCTCTGCAACCCCCCGCTCACCCCCGGCGCCAGCCGAATCTTTTCGTCCGAGTAGTCAGTTACTCGGAAAAAGCGGTGCTCGAGTGCAAAAACACCCGAAAAGAGTACATTCGCTCATCTCTATTAGCCAGGGATAAGCTGCTGCCAGAAGTCTTACAAAAGTCTGTCACTATCCACTGCAATAAATATGAATTGCTTGCATGTTTATGATGAGGTCAGGGACATTGCTGTCGGCAGAATGAGTGTTTGGCTGAAAGCTATTGTTATGTATGAGATTGGCTTTAGAGTTGTGTCTATCTAAACTTTGTACATTTCAACATATTTTCTGATCTCTCTTTTGGCCCTGAAAGAAGCAGTTCGTATAAGAGCTCCCAGTGTATCAGAATTAGAGAACCTATGCAGAGAAGAGTGAACTAAAATAACTCTTGGAATAAGGAAAACTGTCTCTGTAGTGTGACCTATAGGAAGGTAGCTACCATATAAGTTAATGACCAACCCTTTAACAGCAAAACAAGAAACAATCCAATTAATTTCAACAGGTAGTGGGATAAGATTTATCCGACTTCTCTTTTTATTGTGTCACAACCACTCCTCCTGGTATTTCCAGGTAGGCTCACAGCGCCTTCTGGTAACACCAGCGCTTTTGGGTTTATTCTCCAACCCCAAGAGTTAAGTTTAACCAAGCTTGACTGATGAAGGAGCCTACCCCGAAAATGTATCTGCTGGTTTTAATTGACACAATAAAAAGAGAAGTTGCATAAATCTTATCCCACTGCCTCTGAAGTGATGTGAGGCTGTTTTCGCATGAAAATGCCTTGCATCCTCGAAGATTTCACATGGTGGGGAGCACGATATGGGGGTGGAATTCACGGCCCCATATCGCACTCACCAGTGTGAAGTTAGCCTTACAGAGCTTGGCCACGTTCACACATGAATAAAACTTCCCATTCATTGGCACTGTCATAGGAGCCGAAAACAGGGAAAGAATGGAAGTGTAAAATCTGGCACATGCCAAACCTAATGACTCTGGACCAGAGTCCTTTGACTATATTGGGGTCTATCTTGCTTCTTTCCAGCTCTCCATCATGCTACACTATTTTGTTTGGAATTTTATGCCAGAACTACACTGGATTCTCTGAACGCAGCTTTAGGTACAGATGTGAACAAGCTTTTCCATGTGTTTGATTGCTGCTAAAGGTGGCAAAGCCAGTAATTAAAGACAAAACCTTTTAATCTGAGAGCCACCAAAACAATCAGAGGTCCAGCTCCTGAGTCAAAGAAACTTGTCGGGTTGGGTACACCAGGGTGGTTTTAATATCCTAATAGACCCAGTGCAAGGGTATTAAAATGCTACACCCCCTCCATCATAGCTCCTCCATCCTCAAAGTTTTTGGAAGTTAATAATAAATAGATGTACTCACCTAATACAACAGGCAGAATTCCACGTCTGGCTTCCCTGTCGTCTCTGCTCACTTCAGGGTCCACCAGTCAAATTTCCATATAAGTGCATGACAGCTGTGGCTAATCAGTGGTCTCAATGTTACTTAGAGCAGTGATTGGTTGCAGCGCTTAGCTGGGCCTGTGACCACTGAACCCAGAAGGGAGCAGAGACCGCTCGACTAGAGTAGGCAGGTACTTAATAATTGAGTATTTGCTGTTTTATTATGAGGAGCACCATAATAATTTTTGGCGGTATCCATGAATACAGTTGAAAGTGGTGCTGCTGCTATTGGGCCTGGCACTACCAGGGAGCCCGGTGTAGATGCACCATTTTCCCTATGGTTAAAGCTGCCCTGTGGTACAAAATAGCAAGAGTTACTTCTTCCTGCACAGGAAACTCCCTATGATGTCCATGTTTTCGTGAAACAGAACCTTTAAGGGCAATTACTGTCTCGTGCAGACTATTTTGACGTTGAATAAAATACATTAGTTAAACACATGCTACAAATTAAACACTGTAAGGCTCTGTTCATATTTGACATAAGGTGACCATAGAACTTAGATATCTGTCAGCAGACATCTTTTCATCATAACCCACACTTATAAATGCATGCTATTGGCCCCAAACACATGCATGCAGTGCTCTTTGTATGAGGGTTCCCACACATTTGCGTTTTTTTTAACGCGAATGTCAATAGGACTTTCTAATGTTAAAGACGCATTGCAAGTTTATGCTTTGCGATTTTTTTTTGTTGTGCGATACGTTTTTAACATTAGAAAGTCCAATTGAAATTCGCGTTAAAAAAACGCAAGTGTGTGGGAGCCCTAGAGAGAGGAATAAGCCACTGCCAGGACATCGACCTTGAGAATAAAGGATCGCACATATTAAAATTAAAGCCTAGTAAGAATCAGGACACCTTTGTACATATTAGGTAAGGTAGCCCCACTAACAGTAGCAGGTTCAGTCCATGTTCAGCTTACATACATGGCCATGTTCATAATCTGTTTAGATGAAATCTGCAATAGAGCCTCCGAAGCAGATGTGTATGCAGTCTTATGTGTCCTCCTTCCCCCCCCCCTAATTTCACATTTCATATGATAAATACAGATGTAGCAATCGTTAACATGACTGGTACATTGTGATAACTCGATTTACAGCATTGTAATACATTGTAATTAAATTATTATAGTGTACTAAATGTCAAGTTAGCATTTACTACATCTGTATACAATAATGGGAAACATTTGCACTATACATTTACTGGACATAGGTATTAGTGTAGTATGTCTCCACCAGTATGGGTTCGCCCGGCCCAGCTCCGATTGGCGGAGACATACTACACTAGTACCTCTCAGTACTAGTAGACAGCTCCCAGCTCCAGCATTATCACAGTCAGGAAGCTTCTGGACACTATTCCCGACCGTTGCCGGAGTGCCAGCCCTCCTCATCCCGACCGTTACCGGAGTGTCAGCCCTCCTCATCCCAACCTGTGCCAGAGTATCAACCCTCCGCATTCCGTTGCCAGCCTGTACCATCTGCTGCCACTGACCCTGGTGATCTCCCATCTGTGACTGCATAACCTGTGCTCACCCGAGTGGGCGCTCTGCTGCTCAGAGCCGCTGCCGCCGCTTGTCCCGCTGCTTGCTTCCCAGCTGCAGTGATGAGGGGGATCACGCAGGTAGGTCCCGCCGTACACCGTGAGGTAAGCCGACAAGAGGGACCGATTCTCGGGACTGATTGGTCAGAGGAGCCCGTGAATCTGTGAAGTTGTGTGTGTGCAGGAGGGAGCTAATCGGCAGCTTTGGACATGACCTGGGTGTTACCATACCATACCAACCCATACTTCTGGGGAAGACATACTACACTAATACCCTGAACATACTGGGCGCATAGATATATGAATTCTTACTAGTGCTCCCAAGTAAAAGATAAATGATTCCTAGTTAAAATTTATAGGCAAAACTGAATGGTCCTTCCATATCCGAATCCGTTTTTCAGTTTGTCAGTCTGTATATATTAATAGCTCTTAAAATAGTTTGCTAGGTAATCATATCTAATGAAGAACATGAACATAAAGAATGGACCCTAATGAAGATAGATACTCATTTGCTACTTCTGCATATACATAATGTGATATATGCTAATGTACATAAGTAGATGTATATTAAAAGTCTGCGCTGAGGGTTTTCTCATAGCTGGAAGTTTATAATTCGAGTGTGTGTTTATTCAGCAAATATTAATATAGTATGTGTTGCTTTCTAATTAAACAGGTTATACAGGATTTCACGTGTAGCTTCATCAGCCCATTTATCATCTCAAGAACATTGATGCTAGTGAACAACTCCATATAATTAGTCCATTAATATTTTGCTTCTAAACCATATTGAACATTTTAACACTAATTGCTTATTCAAATTAGTGGTTGTGAAGGCCAACTCATCAACTTTTTCACGAGGCCCAGTGAGTTTTGTCAACCATCTCTTATGGCCATCAGTGTCTCTTACCTGCCCCTGTTGTTGGGTATGACTGGTATCATGCTCCACCTGTCACCTACGGCAGATGTCGCATCTTCTTTGTAGCATCTTTGTCACTTAACTGCCAGCATGTGCAACCAGCCTTCCAGTCTCCAGACAATCTGAATAAGCTCCATTCTATGTAAGGCATCCTCCACCACTGGACAATCTGATCTTCTGGTTTTGATTTGACCCATGCTTATCCTACTTGGCTTTCCTGTCTTTTTCTTTCCTGACTTCGGCTAGTTTGTTTACCACAGTTCTGTCTGTTACTTGCCCAGACCCTTGGCCTTCTTCTCGACTTTGCAAGAAATCTGCTAGTCCCAATCTTGACTCTGTTCCTCGACTACAACTCTGTCTATATTCTCTAGTACTGCGCTTCTCAAGAATCTCTGACAATTCTGACCTTGGCTTTCTTTTTTGACTATGGCTCTGTCTACACCATCTGGTACCGCATTACGGTGTTCCTGACCGAGTTGGGTCAGCTGCTATTGTGCCATAGATATAAGTGATGTCCACGTCAGCATTCTAAGGTTACAAGATTTATTTCAGGTCAGATATACACAAGGCATTGTTTCAGCCCAGCAATTGAGCCTTTCTCAAGCAGTGTGCAAAGGCAAAAGTGCATTCTTGTATAGAAAGTTGCACAATTAGGCCGTATCCGTAGAAGCGTTTTTACACAGCTAATTTAGCCGCGATAACGAATTGCGACCATGTGAAGCATTGGATTCAAATGCATTCATTTACATGGGCGATTATTAGCCGCGTAAAAACGTCTGGCCGAGATCAGATGGTGCCTTCCATAGACTTCTATAGGGCCTCCCGGCAAAGGGAGGGAGAGGGAGTTTAGCAGCGGCTAGTGCTACTAAACAATGTCTGCTGGCACTATTGAGCCATTAGAAGGAATTTAGAAGATTTCACCCGGCCAAAGGAATTCCGGGCTGTGGCGTATATACGCATGTCCCCGGTCATGTGAATGGGCGAGAAAACACGAGATTTAGCTACGACTTGGTCGTAGCCCTACATCGCTCATGCGATTTTTCAATCGCGATGTGGCCAGCCATACTATAGTCTATCTCACAAAGAGAATGCAGTCGATAGTAGCAGCATTACGTGTATCACTTCTCTCTTTGTAGTTGGGGAATTGACCAAGTCGATCAGATGACTGTCTCTGTTGACCAGAGTGGTGTTGGCTATCCACTCCATTAAATGGCGGAGTAATAAATTCAATGATGCTGCTATCGGCTGCCTTGTCTTCATGAAGCAGACTATAGTTGATAACTGGAGATGAGCGAGCGTACTCGCTAAGGCAAATTACTCGAGCGAGTATTGCCTTTTGCGAGTACCTGCCCACTCGTCTCAAAAGATTCGGGTGCCAGCAGGGGTGAGCGGTGAGTTGCGGGAGTGAGCAGAGGGTAGCGGGGGGGAGAGAGAGATCTTCCCCCCCATTCCTCCCCGCTCTCCCCCGCCGCTCCCTCCCCCCCCCCGCCGGCACCCGAATCTTTTGAGACAAGCGGGCAGGTATTCGCAAAAGGCAATACTCGCTCGAGTAATTTGCCTTAGCAAGTACACTTGCTCATCTCTATTGATAACCAATCATTTAATGGTACTACTGAATTTCATAATGCATTACACCCAGAGAAACACCCAGTAATATGACAAACACCCAGTAATATGACTATAAAATCATATTCATGCAGTGCTTGACTCAGGAATTTTCGCACTCTCATTGAAATAAATGGAGCACCGTGCGCCTGCCTTACCTGTGCTTCCTGCACTGTCCAACCTGCACTTCCTTAATTTGGGGAATGACCAGAGCCCCGTTCTCAATCAGTGGGGGTCTCATGGATAGGGGAAAGCTTGTTGGAACCGGAATACCCCTTTAAGTAATACATTAGTTAAAGGAGATGTCCCGCGCCGAAACGGGTTTTTTTTTTTTTTAAACCCCCCCCCCGTTCGGCGCGAGACAACCCCGATGCAGGGGTTAAAAAACCCACCCGCACAGCGCTTACCTGAATCCCGGCGGTCCGGCGTCTTCATACTCACCTGCTGAAGATGGCCGCCGGGATCCTCTGTCTTCATGGACCGCAGGGCTTCTGTGCGGTCCATTGCCGATTCCAGCCTCCTGATTGGCTGGAATCGGCACGTGACGGGGCGGAGCTACACGGAGCTACACGGAGCCCCATAGAGAAGAGGAGAAGACCCGGACTGCGCAAGCGCGGCTAATTTGGCCATCGGAGGCCGAAAATTAGTCGGCACCATGGAGACGAGGACGCTAGCAACGGAGCAGGTAAGTATAAAACTTTTTATAACTTCTGTATGGCTCATAATTAATGCACAATGTATATTACAAAGTGCATTATTATGGCCATACAGAAGTGTATAGACCCACTTGCTGCCTCGGGACATCTCCTTTAAAGTCGATATTGGACTAATTTGTAATACACAACAAACTTACTTAGTCCCATGCAGAACTAGTAACTTTCTATGTTTAAATTGCTCTAGCTACAATAATGTGATGAGGAGCTATACTTTCAAACATCCACATTCTGATGAGATTGTTGCTGGGCCGAAATGTTGCTTTGTCTGACCTGAAATACATCTTGCACTTTCAAATACTGATGTCTACATTCCTTATTTCTATGAATTTATGAACAAAATTGGACTAATCAGGCCTGCTGCATTTTCCTATTTTTGGGCATGTTGTACTGTTCTCAAGTCCTTTTCACGAGCTGTTTCTATACCCAGACTATTTCTAGGGGAGTGGTCTGGGGTTCTCCGTAGCAAAGACCAGATCTTGATTGGTGGGGTTAAAAGGTAGAAGGTTCCTGAGATGCAGCTCTCACATGTAGCCCAAAGTCAAATCAGTTAGAGGACCAGTAGAATCATGTCCACTGTTTGATATCATCTCCCTATGATTTGTTGTATAAACTGCATATACAATATATTTGTGTGATTTTTCTTATTCTGAAGAAAAGTTAAATAAAATATATATTAGATCTTGTGGAACTGCCCAAAGAGTAACAAATTTTAGATCTAGAGATGAGCGAGCATACTCGCTAAGGGCAATTACTCGAGCGAGCATTGTCCTTAGCGAGTACCTGCCCGCTGGGAAGAAAAAATTCTGGTGCCGGCGGGGGGCAGGGGAGAGCAGGGGGGAATGGAGAGGAGATCTCTCTCTCCCTCTCTCCCCCCTGCTAACTCCCGCAACTCACCGCTCACCTGCTCCGGCACCCGAATCTTTTCTTCCCAGCGGGCAGGTACTCGCTAAGGACAATGCTCGCTCGAGTAATTGCCCTTAGTGAGTATCCTCGCTCATCTCTAGTTAGATCCCTTTTTTCATGGCATCTACTCTACTAAGAGGCCTATATCTTCATCCGGAATTTGACCTAAGAAGAATTGACTTACAATTTAACTCCCTTTTAGTCACATTAAAATTGGGAAAACCCTCCTGAAAATGTCTCAAATAACTGTACTTGGAATGCAACTCAGCTGCCTTAAAATGATTTTAGTAACTAGTTAAAATTAAACTAGATTGGGGCAAATGTATGATACGTGATGTAAGTGACTTTTTGACCGCTATGTGCTCAGATTACATTTACTTTAACTGCAGATTTTCCATTCTGCTTCTAACTTCTACTTGTCTTCCAGTTTCCAGTGACACTTCCTATTGTGATAAAAATATGACATGTCTTGCTTTATAAATAAATACCTGTGAAACCTGACTTTTCTATTTCAGGGACATTTGTGAACCAGTGTCAAACTGTCAGTATGCCTGACTTCTCAATAACTTTTGGCCTTTTGAATCAGCTTTACTGTAGATGGGCTTCAAGCAGCTACCTGAGATGTGAAAAAAAATCTAAAAGCCCCTAAAGATGTGATAAAACAGAAAAAAGCATTACTCATGTTTTCTCTGTCCCAGCTGTCCAATACTGATGGTCCAGTGGTCCTTCAATGGTTTCTATTTACAAGCAGGTAGCAATGATATTTCATACTGTTCATGACCACTGTAGCCAATCGGTGGCCTCAACTCCTGGTATCATGGCTCCCATCGCTGAGTGGTAATGCAGAAGTAGGGCACTACTGAGGCCACTGATTGGCTGCAGTGGTCACATGCCATCTGCTTGTAGACAAAAACTGGGCCGACCACAAGAGTGAGCACTGGAACGCAAAAAGTGAATAGTATATGTTTTTTAAATCTTTTATCGCATTTGCTGGGGTTTTTATATAAAATGAGGTCATTCTGTATTTCAATTATTAAAGAGTAACTGCACTTTTGTAAAACGTTTAACGTGTCAGTAATTTTAATCAATGAGGTTCTCGGTGCTGAGAATCCCACTGATCGTGGAAATGAAGGGGCAGAAGCGCTCAACTAGGTACTGTGCTCATTGGCTGTGATCGTCATTTCTCCACTGTTTTTGGCAACTGACTTCTTTGAGCCTGCCTGGGAGAAGACAGATTAGATATTAGAAAAAGCTTTCTGACAGTGAGGGTGATCAATAAGTTGAACAGGTTACCACAGGAGGTGGTGAGTTCTCCTTCAATGGAAGTGTTCAAACAAAGGCTGGGCAATCAAAGAGACACAGTGCTTAGGTGGGCACTTCAGCCCTTTCATTTCAGTGATTAGTGGGCATCTTAGCACTGGGACTACCACTAATCACAACTTCCAACATGTCACTATAACATGTCAAAAGTTTTACAAAATGTGACTACTCTTTACAGGGTATATTCTATAAACAGTGAATAGGACTGAGCTATAATACCAAATACAGCCTATGGACAGATGGGGCATTGTTTTTGGAAGAAAGCAGACATGATTTTTCTAATCCTGGGCAAACCCTTGTACCGAGGGACTCCTGACATGAGACATAGTCCCTCCATAATGTGTCTATACAGAGTTATTGAACTTAGTGGTTGCTGAGAAAGCCCACTCTGCAATGGCCTTATTCAAGGGTCAGAGGGCTGTATACTATCCCGGATGTACAGTGTGGAAGGATGCTTTGAGCAGCACTATGATTACAGCCCTGTCTGTCAGCTATTCTCAGTCATCCAGTGTTGCCCTTGTTTCAAATGTAGATAGCTTGAATGATGTTTTTTATCTTATGTGTAACTTGTAATTAACTTAATTATTCATGTGCGACACACTGTATTAAAACATGAATTAATAACGTAACAGTTTTCTTAATATGGCCATAAAGTTAGACAGGATGAAACTATTAGACAGGTAGAAGCTATGCCAAGTTTATCACAATGGCGCGCACTGTATGATAAATTTGGCACAACTCGCCAGACATGTTAGACACTTTTCTCTACCTAATGCCAGCCACGCCATTGATGGCCTACTTTACACCAGTATTTTTCCCCAAGCTACACACCCTTAATAAACCTGACACATTTTATGACTGCTCTTAGATATGCCTATTATTCTAGTCTGTCAAAGAAGATGTAAAATATTGTCTAAAACACATACTAAATTTAGATCACACCTTATACTCTACCTTTTGGCTCAAATTCTGCCAAAATTCTGTCATAATTTACTTAGTAAATCTTCCCCAATGTCCCTTAGTATCTCTTCTCCAATGAAACACCGGTTTACATATAGAATCAATATAAAAACTATAAAAATGAGTAACTCTAAAACTTTATTACATCGTTATCTTGTACTGATTCTGAGTTGTAGCCTATGTTACAGTCCAGAGCAGGATTTAGAATTCTGCAGGCTTCAGAGATGAAATTTCCCAGCATTCTTTGCTGGTTCAGTGTCTGTACAGAGATTGCTCAGGAAAGTCTTTTAGTGCATTATGGGTGCTCGTCTAAGCTATTAGGAGTGTGACTGTCATTTTTCAAATTTTTTTAAAGAAAAATAGCAGAATTGGGAATACAGCTTTGAACTCTAATGAAAACCATGATCTGTTGAATTAAAGGGAGCAATTCCACTTTTGCCATGAATACTCTGTTAGCCTATCGGTCCAGTGACCTAGTGATCAATATCCTAGTTTTAATAATTATCTTAATAATTATCGCCGATTTCTCATTTTGATGGAGCGATTTTTTTATGCAACTAAAAATGGCTCATGTGAATGATTGCATCGGAATTAAATGATTCACATGGTCAAGATTTTCGACTGACGTTTTATCGCAGCACTCATGTGAATGAGGCATGAGGGGTTAAGGTTGCCAGGCTGATGGACTAGGAAATTCACCAAAAATTGTTTCCAAATCACTGCATGTGCCAAAATTAGGGCCAGATTTTGGCCCAACAAAATTGAGCATGCTCACTGGACTGATTGTCATTGGGGAATGCCATGATATGCAAAGAACAATTTCTTGTTGTGTAGTGAGGTGAGCAGGTGCTGGATAAGGGAAGGAGAGGCTGCTGGCTGTAAGGCTGCCTGTCCACAAGTGCTTTTGCATTGCGTTCCCCGCAGTGATAATCCGGCCGCGGGGAACGCAGTGCACACTTTCCATAGCTTTGCTATGGAAAGTGTAGCCCCCCTGTCCATGAGCAGAGAATCATAGCGATTCTCCGCTCACGGGTGGCAAATCGCAGCATGCTGCGAGTTGCCGCAATTCTCCGCGTTCAGCCTATCTGTCAGATAAGCTCACCGCAGAGATCCGTCTGCTGGCCCCTGCTTCCGGGCGGCGGCTCCCGCGGCAGAGATCCGCCATGGGATATCGCAACGCCCGTGGACAGGCAGCCTAAGGAGGCGTGCAGGGCTAGTGAGCAAGAGGCCAAAAAGAGACCGAGCTGAGAGGACACAGGACTGAGACTGAGAGAATAGGGGATGCCTGGTCTTGGAGATTAGCAGGATTTCCCAACGTCGGCAGGGAGGAACAGAGAGTAGTTCTCCCAACCAGTGGACTGCACTGTAGGATTACTTGAGGTTGGTAGAAGCGGCAACTCCAGCATATCAAATCGTAAGTAAAGTTGGCCTCATTAGGGACACTGGGTGTGCACACCAGAAAGGGCTGAAAACATGAACAAATATGAGATTGACAAGGCAACTGTTAGGTGGATTCACAACTGGCTGAGTGATCTACTCAAAGAGTGGTCATAAATGGCTGCACATACAAGAATGTATCAAGTGGGGTACCACAAGGCTCTGTCCTAGGCCCAGTGTTGTTCCACATTTTTATAAATGATCTGGAGGAGGGAATTGAGGGGAAACTGATCAAATTTGCTGATGACACAAAGCTAGGAGGGATAACTAACTGTAGGGAAGAGAGGGAGAGGATTCAAATAGATCTAGAAAAGCTTGAGCAGTGGGCAGCGACTAACAGAATGATATTTAACAAGGAGAAATGCAAAGTCCTACATCTGAGCAAGAAAAATTAAAAAAGCAGATAAAGAATGGTGGGAATTGGGCTAAACAGCAGCACATGTGAAAAAGACTTGGGTATACTAGATCACAGATTAAACATGAGTCAAAAGTTTGATGCAGCAGCAAAAAAGGCAAACATAATTCTGGGATGTATTAAGAGAAGCATAGAGTCTAGATCATGTCAGGTAATTATCCCCCTCTACTCTTCCTTGGTCAGACCTCATCTAGAATACTGTGGCCAGTTCTGGGCACCCCGATTTAAAAAAGACATAGACAAACTGGAGCAAGTTCAGAAAAGAGTTACGAAAATGGTGAGCAGTCTGCAGACCATGCCCTATGAGGAGCCGTTAAAGGATCTGGGAATGTTAAGCTTGCAAAAAAGAAGGCTGAGAGAAGACTTAATAGCTGTCTACAAATATCTGAACGGCTGTCACAGTGCAGAGGGAGCAGCCCTATTCTCATTTGTACAAGGAAAGACTAGAACCAATGGTATGAAACTGAAAGGGAGGAAACACAGATTAGATATTAGAAAAAACTTTCTAACAGTGAGGGTGATCAATGAGTGGAACAGGTTACCATGGGAGGTGGTGAGTTCTCCTTCAATGGAAGTCTAAGAACAAAAGCTGGGCAAATATCTGTCTGGAATGATTTAGTGATCCTGCACTGAGAAGGAGGTTGGACCCGATGACCCTTGTAGTCCCTTCTAACTCTTCGATTCTATGATAGTTAGCCAGCAGGCCTGCTGTATGAAATAGGGCTTATACTAAGGACACTGAACTGTTTGCAAGTTTCTGGACCTCATACCTCTGTTCACGGATTGAGTTATTAATTGGCGTGGGGAGAATCAAATGATGCCTGAAGTATTGAGCAAGTCTTAAACAGATATCACAAGCCTTTCTAATAGACTGTATTGGAGGGTTAACCCCCAAAGAGAAGCTATGTATTCTTTTCTGTAACCTGTATTTCTCCAAGACTGTACCATTATTAGTTGAAAGTTATCGATATTGTTCATAAAGTTACCACTGTTACTATGAATTGCTCACAAGGTATTATGATTCTTACTTGTAGTTAATAGTAGATAGCGCTTAGGTACAGGGAGCTAGAAGTTTAATTGTTTAATCGTTGAAACTCTATGATTCAATTTTTGTGTCCTTTAAATAAACATTGTACATTTTGCTTACTCCTTCTGCTGCATTGTATCCTGAACCCGGCATCGCTACACTGTCACCTATGACAAGAGAAGTGAGGAAGCTACAATGTACAGACTCTGAGCTGGGCAAACAAGGACAGCACAGAGCTTATATGGCTTTTAGGCAGTAGCTTCCACACGGCAGAAACAAGAACTGGATAAGATGGAGCAGAAAGTCATTACCACGTGGCTCATCCTCTACATTATATAGACATCCCACTGATTTCCATCAGCACAGCATAACACTTAAAGGGGTTGTCCAAAACCAGAGTCAAATTTTAAAATAGTCATAAAGCATCACACAATACTATAGTAGTTCCATCCGTTCCTTTTTTCCCCTGATTTTCCGCTTTTCATTGTGAGGAATCCACTGTGCACTGTTTGCTTACATCCTGTTCACAGACTTCCTGTCTGCTGCTTCTGCAACTTTCCCATAATCCACTTGGATGCATCTCAGACAGTCTAGTATTCTCTTCCCACACCTTATGACTGCTAAACCCTGCTCACTAGACACCGGATCATCTTGCTCCCCAGCTGCAGAACTGTTAGCGTTTCCCTTCCCATGTCCACCATGTACTCACCCCTTCCCAGGCCCACCATGTACTGACCCCTTCCCATGCCAACCATGTACTGACCCCTTCCTATGCCAACCATGTACTGACCCCTTCCAATGCCCAACATGTACTGACCCCTTCCCATGCCAACCATGTACTGACCCCTTCCAATGCCCAACATGTACTGACCCCTTCCAATGCCCACCGCGTGCCGCCCTGATATAGATCAGTGTAACTCCTGCTCAGGCTTTCTTGAGATTTGTGCCTAAATCTCTTCCAGCCGGTTCAAATGCCATGACTAGTAAAACATAATGATAGCGAAAAGTAGGTGCCCTGTGGCAGATTTTCATCCCTGGCACAGTAAAGCTAAATTTCAAACAGTAGTGTTTGGCAGTCGAGCAATTGTCTATAGCATGATCAAAATCAAAGTAGCTATAACAGAAATTAGCATTTCCAAAACAGTTGAGCTGCTGCCAGTGGTGCCTAGAGCGGTCTGTATAATACAGCAACTTATATTTCAGTGATGCTGTAGGCAATTTCTTGACTGTCAACGGCTCAGTGTTTTAGAAATGTCATGTTACGGCTACTTATAGTTTAGATGCTGCTATAGTCAACTGCTCAAAAGGCAACTGCTCAATTGTTTTGGAAATGTTACAGTCGTGTCATAGCTACTTTTAACATGAACTTATATTTCCCAAATAGCTGAGCAGTTGCCAGTCGAGCAATAGCCTATTGCAGCATCTAACATAAAGCCCCATATATTTTAGATCATGCTATAGGCAATTGCTTGACTGGCAAGCACTCAATGTGTAGGAAATGCAAAGTACTCTTAACCCTTTCCAATCCAATTTGTTTCCTGGTTTTCCTAGGGGGCTTACTCTTTTTCTGCCATTATACAACAGCGCTATCTGCTGGCTAAAGCCAGTACTGCATGAGGTGACACATTGGATAGGCTTCGACAGCAGAGAGGCTGGCCATATACAGTAAGAGAACCCAGACGGACGTCTTCCAACATCGGAGCTGTACAGCCTTAAATCATAATGTCTTCAGACGTCAGACAGTGGATTGGAAAGGGTTAATGATGAATTTGCAGTATCTAAAAGGTTGAGCGGTTGACAGACAATCGCTTGACCAACAAGTTTGGAAGAGAGAGAGAAAGATAGAGCCGAGAGGAGTAAGATAATCTCGTGACTGTCAATTTAAGGGATTTTTCACATGACCGTATGCGTTTTTACATTTTCTCATTCGCGCCGTAAATTCGCATAAATCGACGATTTTCCGCGATCGCGGACAGAGATAATTAGCATTTTCTCATCCCTTCACATGACTGTGAGTGTTGTATTTAGCCGAAAAATACGTCGCACCCCAGAACAACCTCACTCGGCGATCCTTGGGGTGCCTTCAAATGCCTAACTAGAGGCACCTTAAGCTTTTTGCAGCGTTGGATGCTGCTCAACGGTCTCCCCCTCCTTGTTTTTCCCAGCTCCTATAGGAGTCTATGGCAGCAGCCGCTGTATATTGGTCAAACGATAGTCGCAGGACTATCTTTTTACCCACTGTATATTTGCCGCCGCCGTATTTCAGTCACGTATGTTCCATTTTTTACGGTGCAACGTTTTTACGCGCTGTATATTCGCCCATGTGAACCAATGCCTCGGATGGTCGCGTAAGTCGGTTGGCCGTAAAAACGCACCATATATGCGCTCCTGTGCATAAGCCCTAAAAGAGGAGGCTGACAATTGCAATTTTGTGGGTGGAGGGGGGAGGGGGGGGGAGATCACTTGAATGGGAAGAGATGAAGTACTAGGCACTAAAAATGAGCCACTGGTCCCATACAAACAGTGAAGAGGATGCTGTGCTCCGTGGAGCCGCTGCCTGTTCTATGTTCTCAGCAGGTGGCCCTGGAGGGCAACTCTCCACCGATCAAACACTGATCAAGCATCAATCAAGGCTGCTAAGGCAATGTTCACATCACATTTTTGTTTCCATCAAAGGGTCCCATCATGGTGTACATTTAAAATCCCAAAAAGGAAAGAACTGGATGAAGAATGGATTGAGCATTAGAGAAAACTGCTGAAACAGAGACCAGTTTGTCTCCATTTTGGCAGCTTTCCGTTCATCTGTGCCATTCTGTGCTTGAAAGAAAAGCATGGCAGCATAATATAAGAATTAGGGCTTATTCAGACAGGCGTATATCGGTCGGGTTTTCACGCCCGGCCAATATACACTGTCCCTCTCTGCAGGGGGAGGAGGTTGGATGGGCCAGGAGCAGTGCACTGAGCTCCCGCTCCCTCTTCACCCCTCGCCACTGTTTGCAATGGGAGGGGCAGGACGTGGGCAGAGCTAAGTTCCACCCCGTCCCGCCCTTCCCATTGGAAACAGTGGCGAGGGGCAGAGAGGGGGTGGGAGCTCAGTGTACTGATCCGGTCTCGTCCCGCCTCCTCATCCTGCAGAGAGGGACAGCGTATATCGGCACGTCTGAATAAGCCCTTAGATGGGTAGATAGATAAATAGGTAGACAGTTAGATAGAAAATTAGGAGACAGATATTAGCTGGATACATTTGAGAAAGATTGATAATTATCATTAAATAATTGGAAGGATAAATAATTAGATATGAAATAGATAGACATAAAAAAGATAATTAGATGATCGAAAAGAAATAGATAAGTAGATGGACAGACAAATATGAAAAAATAGCTATGAGATGATAGATAATTGGAAGGATATATAATTAGATAGATATGAAATAAGACAGATATGAGATAGATAATTGGATGGATAGATATATAGACATATAGACGGACAATAGAGAGATATGAAATAGATCATTAGATGGATAGCTGATAGATAAAAAAAAAAAAAGGTAATTAGATGGATGGATAGATAGATTTAGATAATGAGATAGATATGAAAAAGAAAATACGACAATGAGATTATGGAAAAGAAATAGATAATTAGCAGGACAGATATACATTAAGAAGATATATAGATAGGATACAGTATACAGATAGATATGAGAGATAGATAAATATTAGTTATGAGATAGATAGATAGATAGATAGATAGATAGATAGATAGATAGATAGATAGATAGATAGATATAGATATGAGAGAGATAGATAGATAGATAGATAGATAGATAGATATGAGATAGATAGATATGAGATAGATAGATAGATAGATAGATAGATAGATAGATAGATAGATAGATAGATAGATAGATAGATAGATAGATATGGGATACAGTATATAGATATATATGAGAGATAGATAAATAGTAGTTATGAGATAGATACATAGATGAGATACAATATGCAGATATGAGAGATAGATAAATATTAGTTATGAGATAGCTGAATATTAGTTATTAGATAGCTGAATGGATGGATGGAATGAGGCTATATACAACGAGATAACGGGACATCGTCAAGCATGAGGACAGGCGGTATAGTGCAGAGTGTCAGCCTATGCCCAGGAGGACGTGTGTCAGATGCCCCCACAAGGTGCCCTCTATGCCCGGGCACCTGTGCACCTGTCCATCCCTGTGGTCGCTAGGCGGACTCGGTCCCGCCCCCGGGCAGCGCTGGCGCAGGCGCAGTTCACCCTACCGCAGGCAGGGGGCGTCAACATGGCGGAGGAGTGAGCGGTGTCTGCTCTTATCATAACAACGCCAGCTGCAGCAGCCGCCGCAGTTCTCCTGTTCCCCGGCGACAGTGAGGCGTTAGTGGCCCGGAATCCATCTGGTTGGCCTTGGAGGATGAGGGGCGTCTGGTGATGGAGGGGGGCCGGCTCCCGGGGAGCGTGGATTAGTCAGTGCATCACCCGCAGGTGTCTCCCTCCTCCCTCTGTGACTGCTGGGCTTGTGTCGCCGGGTGATCGCCGTCCTCAGCAGCCCCGTTATTTCCGGCATCCCCCGCTGTGTGCGGACATGGCCAGCGCTGACAACAAGCTGGGGGCCGGCTGCCCGGACAGGGATGCCCCGGGGGGCTCGGGCTCCATGGTGCTGCCCGGCGGGGTCATCAATCCGTCGGTGCCCATCCGCAATATGAGGATGAAGTTCGCCGTCCTTATCGGGCTCATACAGGTCGGGGAGGTCAGTAACCGGGACATCGTGGAGACCGTGCTGAACCTGGTAAGCTGTGCCCACATCACACCCGCTCAGGTGCTGCTACTGCAGGGTGGCATCCTGTGCCCTCATCACCCATGACAGATACCCTGTCTATTGCACCCCACAATTCATCCTAGGTTTCATCCATCCTTGCAAATTAATTTAATTGTTGCATTATCCTCTTGATTTAATTGCAATGATTTGCGCCAATTATTGCAATGCTCAATGCAAAAAAAAAAAGGGGGGACCTATCCCATCATACAAGCAGTATAAATTGAGTTTATGGCACACTGAAGGGTTAATACTGGCACCTTCCTGGGCGCTGTCGCTTTTGCATGGCCCATATGTCGTGGTATTACACGTCTTGGAATCGCTTCTCCATCGTCTTGATGATAAATATAGCTGCTTTCCCTCCAAGGATTATTGTTTTAATGCAGCAGCACTTTGGTGTCATTGGCCTCACCTCTCTGGGCTGGAAGGGGTTAATAATTGCCGCTGATCATCATCATGCATATGATTATCCCTGAAGATTATAAGGCGTCAGGGTGCATGGAAACCCGGCCTGGTGCGACCGCTGCGTGCAGATAGGTGGTTGGTGGAATAGATAGGAGCTGGCCTATAGGTGACCGCTCTGACCGTTCTATAGGGGCTCCTTTCTATACATTGGCTTGTTTCATTCATTTCTGTAGATATTGTGGGAGCAGGCCTCATCTTCCTCCTCCTCCTTCACCTCTGACCAGGCCCTTATTGCATTGCAGATCCCTGTAATATAACGGCACGCTTCAGGCGACATTAGTCACGCCATTGTCCATCCCATATTCATGCCGGATTCTTTGGGGTGTTTGCATTGATGAGCTACGGGGAGAAGTTCTGTGTCATGTACGGTGGCGAGGAAGGAAAGACAATGTAACCTAGCTATAGAATTGCAGCGTTCTACTGTCACAACGTAAAAGCGGGGCCTTTAAAGCTCTAACCTGGCATCCCTGCCCCCATCTGCTCCATGCAATTGTGATACAAAGTTGCATGGAGTCTGCAGCTGCTGTGAAATTGTTACATTGTATCGCTTTTATTTGTTTCCGTTCCATTCTTGTATTTATTAAACAGGATTCTGAAGCTGCGTCTGTTCTCTTCCTCCTAAGTAATCCTTCACACCAAGGCTTTCTAACGGCTTCATTAGTACAGTCTTAAGTCACAATTCCAACTAATGGATTAATGCACACAGCCATGAAAAATGCCTTCATTGTCTGGTAGCATGTGGGCGCGCGTGGACTGTCACGTTGGCACTTAGAGGGCGAAGCTCACTGACGGAAGAGAGTTCATGGGTAGAGCATCTTGTCTTCTCCCGTCAGGTGTTGCGTCGCTGATGCTGCTGCTGTTGCCATCTGCTCTTTTGCATTTGACCTAATGCAGGGAGCCAGGAGCTGCGGCAGCATAGCGGAGACGAGTGCGGGTGGCTGATTTGAATATTTATGTTGGGATTTAGTGCTTTGTGTAACCAGGCCTGTGATGAGCTCCTAAAGGGCTGCAGCGATGGGAAAGATGTCTAATTTCAGGCACCAATGTATTCCTTGAAGTGGTTTGTATTCACTCTGGCCACTGTGTTGGATGTACGGGGCATTAATGCCAGTGGTACCCAGTATTCTGTTATTGTAGAGGGTCATTACGCACCTAGTTCTGCATTACTGAGAGAGATCCCTACTTATAGGTCTTCTGTAATGTCCGGTTTTTCTATGGTGTGGTGACTGTACATCTGGGGCCTGCTTGTTTTTGGAATTGATTGTGATTGTCAGCTTTTTCAGGGAAACCCCTTTTGATTTTCAGATAGGATACCTATGAGACCTCTCCAATGCACCATGCTTTTTTTGTATGTTCAATGAATGGGCACTTTATTAAGAACCTCCATGTAATATTGCATGTTGGACCTCTCTTGGCCTTCAGAACCACATGCAGACAGGAGAGCTTCTTGCAGTTGCCACAAAGTAGATGAAGGGATCATCGATTCATGCTGCTTGTGCCAAATTCTGACTTCCCATCAGAAATCTAAATTTAACTGACCAAGTGATCTTCTTTTTTCCACTGATCGGTGATCCAATTTTTTGTGTTCTTTTACCCACTGGAGTCTTGTCTTTCTCTTTGCACATGAACTGGTCATCTGTTATAGCCCATCCCTGTGTAAGGAATGACCAGCTTTCTATTCAGCTACAATTTGCTTAACTGTGCAGTGACTGTTTGTCAGAATTATTTTTGACATCCTCCTTTTGACCCCTTTATTCGCCAACTTGTTTACATCCACAGGGTTCCCTTTTGCTGGATGTCTTTCCTCAATCATACAATTCTCCGTTTACTATGCTGCATGAAATCACCCCACAAGGGCGATTGGCATTGTATGCAATCCTGGCCCCGTCTAGTCCAGCAGCGAAGACCAGGCCTCGTTGTAGGTCACTCAGATCGCTGGATTTTCCCATCCTAAGGGCTCCTGCCCACGGACGGATATTTGGTGCAGAATCCACGGTGGGCGTCTGCACCGCGGATCCACAGCAAATGGCACCGATAGCATGCTATGGGAAATCGATTCTTCCTGCACTCCCGCAAGCGGAAAAAAAAAATCACACCATGCTCCATTTTTGTGTGGATTTTCTTTGACCCTTTCGCAATCACGATGACTCGGGGGAAAGCAGGACTTTCAAAAAAAAAAAATCTGTACTGTGCAAGTCCGACGGTGTGCCGCGTGGACCATCCGCAGCACAGATGAAAAATTAAAGTGATCAGGTACTCGCGGGCGCCGCTGCTGGCACAGCCGGATTCCGCATGTGGAATCCAGCTCTTCTGTGTGCAGGGGATTCACAAAGAAACTGATCCATGGCAATCTTGCTCGCTTGATTTTATGCTGCACTCCGTGGTCACGTGAAAAGGCCGGTGTTGGTGTCTGTAATAAAGGGCCATTCAGTGTATCCATATAATGCCAACAATAAGGCCTCATGTCCACTTGAAAAATACAATCCGCGCAGAATCTGCCGCGGATTTAGCACGGATTTGCTTTAAATGTTTTTTTTTGTTTTTTTTTTTGCATGCACATATCCGCACACATTGCTATCAATGTGATAGCAATGTTACTGATCTGCGCGGATTCCGCTGCAGAATGGAGCATGCCGCGTTTTTTCTCCCGCGCGTGAAAAACGCAATTCTTTTAAAATGCCAATGATTCCCTATGGGCAAAATCCGCCTGCGGATTCCGCTGCGGAATCCGCAATTCCATTTAGCTAGTGGACATGAGGCCTTAGGGTATATTTCCATGTTGCAGAAACTCCTGCAAATTCATGTGAACAGGAATAAGGTTTATTCAAATCCATGCACTTCTTAAAGAACCGACCTTATTCAGTTTTTGCAACTCCTGGCGCATGTGAATGTAACGTCAGGGTATCTGCAATGACCTACAAATATGCTACTAGAAGCTAATTTGTTGATCAAGGTCTATTGCTAGTTAGAGCTCAGTGATAGGACATAGACACACGGAGCGCCGCTGACTGAGTCGGCATGATTTTGCCAGAAAGTAGCTGTCTCATCTGCAAAACCGCATGGCTGCTTATAATGGCTGCACAATTTTGTGAGTGAAACTGCTGCTTTCTGGCAAAATCAAGCGGACTCTTAATAATCAATTTTAAAAAACGTAGCCGCTACATGCTGACAAGGTTTCCGGCCGTGCCAGTGCTGCTCCATGTGCCTTTACCTTTAGCGTATTTTCGCACAAAGAAATCTGTGTTGGAAAAAAAAAATCTAACAGGGTGTTTCAGTAGCAAGCCATGGCAGAAATCCACATGTTTAATGCAGATTGCTGCTGTGGATAGTTCTTTCTGCAGTAACCGATATATGTGAATCATTGGCATCATTCACCCGGACAAAGAAGAGAAATTCCCCCCCCCCCCCCACATAAGCTGGATTTAAAGGGAACCTGTCACCATGTTCATGCTGCCCTAACTACTGGCAGGGATGCCACGGGGATGCCTATTGCCCCTCAGTATATTTCTGAAAAGCTGTGTTTTTTTTCAGAATAAACGGACATTGAAGTTTGACTCACAATGGTGCCTTAATTCTAAGAGGTGGTCTGCACCGCCCTCTCCCCTCCCACAGCGTGCTGACTGACTTTTCCCTTTTATACATAGGAAGGGAGTTGTCACTTTGTGACAGGGGGAGGACATTGCGACCTGCCCCCTTGACTCAGGGCTCTGTTTTGAATCAAAATGTAAATTGTGTTTATTCTGAGATCCCTAGGCGGTTCCAAATAACTCAAACAGTTGGGTAATAGACATACCTGCCCCTGGTTTGTGCTGCCCGTGGTTTGGGGGACTGGTTCACTTTAACATATGGACATACGTTGCCCTTAAAATTTGACCTGCATCACACTCCTTTACTAGCAATCCCCCCACACCCTTTGTTTCATGCATTACAGCAGCTTCAGGCCTCTTTCACACGGCCGTAGGCGCCGCTGCACAAATCTGGGAGTGGGGCTGGAGCTTAGATCTGCCCCCGTCCCACCCCCTCCCATTGCCCACAGCCGGGGGGAGGAGAGAGGAGGAGAAAAGAGGGAGGGAGTTTAGCAGTCACGCTGCTAAACTCCCTCCCACCTCCCTTCTCTGGTCTTTGTCATTGACTCCCATAGGAGCTCATGCAGTGGTCCATGTATTCCAGCCTGAAAGATAGTTCCAGGACTATCTTTTCGGCCTGGCATAAAAAGCGCCCAGTGCTATATTGGCTTATATATTAGCGTATATCGGCCAGCCATGAGAACGGCAGCCGATATACACTCGTGGGAATAAAGCCTCAATCAGAGGCTGGATAGACTTCTGTCTGGGATGATTTAGTGATCCTGCGCTGAGCAGGGGGTTGGACTCGATGACCCTGGAGGTCCTTCCAACTCTACCATTTTGTGATTAATTCACAGTGGTGTACATGTGTATTTTACACTAGCGTGTAAATAGCGTGCAAGTGTAATGGTTTTTCTTTTTTCACTCTTTTAACAAATAACGATCCATTTTTCAACCACAATAACTCAAAAATAAGACGTGCTCTGGTTCTACACTGATGTAAACAGGTCTTGACCTATCTTTTGATGAAAAACGCTAGAGGCTCCTATAGAATCCTATGGTAGCGGAATAAAAGGGGGGGGGAGTTTACCTGCGTCCGGCGCTCGGAAAAGAAGACAACTGGCTCTATTTTAACTATTAAGCTAATAGAAGACAATCTGATGATTCACGGAATTCTACCCCGCAGTGTTTTGTGTTTTTTTTTCCCCCCACGTGATACGCTCATATAAATGAATGAGAAAACGCTAATTAAGTTTGGAATTAGATTGCGGCTATTCTTCACTACTGCCATTTTTGGCTGTGTGCGGGCAGCGAGAAATTGCACACGCTCGTGTGAATGAAGCCTTACGGCTGCAATTCCCGACCAAAGCTTATAGTCTACAGGGATATACAATGCTATAGTTTGGCTATGAAACCCGCGATCAGGCCAGGAACTAGGGCTCATTCCCACAGCTGTATGCGTAAAACTGTGTATTACGCCGCGTTTTACCGCTTTGTGAGCCAGCAGCGATTATGCACAAGACAGTGTATATCGCGCACACTATTATGCACAGTGTCACTATTTTTATTTATTTTTTCCATTTCCCCGCTCTGTCTCTTTGCAGCGTTGCGTACTAAATGCCGCACATCGCAATATATTGCCTATGTACAGCGCTTTATACGCACCCATAGAGAACAATAGGGCTGTGTGCACACTATACGTGGTAAAATAGAACATACTGCGTCGCCTTTTTTTTTTTTTTTTTAATGTGCGTATTACATACAATGAAAAACCGCTAGTGTGATTACGACATGTGAAAATGAACGTATTTGAATTGCTGCGATGTACCGCATATAATACGCAATGCAATTACAATCGTCTGAATGAATATGGACGATAAATTGCATTTACGTTCTGGATGCAAGATTTTTCCATCGAGCAACTATATATACTATATGCCCAGATATTTGGGTGCATTGTCTGCCATGTATATATTTTGGGATGTCGGCTTTTCTATAGGTGATCCTTTCCCAGAGCGTGTTTGGCTTTTGTGACGTCTTGCAGTATTTTATTTCCTCCCCGATCCACGCTCTAGTAATTGGCATACATCTCGCCTCTGGACGCCGTGCGTTGAATATGCATTGTGTGTTGTCTGTCCAATGAGAGCGGTGATGCTTCTATCAGCAGGAAGCTAATCAGTCTGGAGAGCAGCTGCAGTCGCGCTGCACTGTGGGTACGAGGCTGCTACCCGATGACGTAAGGAAATACATGAATCTCTGCTTTATGATACCTTGATGGGAGCCGGCTGCTCGTGACAGCGAGGAGCTACTTGTCCTCTTCTAGGTGTCTCCGCTGCTCCTCTAGGTGCTTTCTATAAAGGATCAGCTCACATTTAATTAAAATATGTTTTTAATGTTAATAGTTGTAATTATGCAAGGAATACGCCCAACGCGGTGATCGCCATGGCAGTCGTTAACATGATTAGAGTTAAAAGATTAAAATCATGGTATAGGGCGGGCGCAGAACAGTAACCTGGCCCCACACCGCGGATTCACGCACACTATGCGTTTTTGGGTATTGTGTATTTGCGCACGTAACTGCATTTTTACTGTAGTTTTTGCATATGCATTACATGTGTGTGCACAAAAAAACCCGCAGCCACTGTCCCGTGTGTTAAAATGGCGCGTAGCCTAATTAATTTCATGTTCTATGTCGCTGCGCAAATGCGCAGGAAAATAGAACATGCTGTATATTATTTTGCACAACAGAATTGCGCACAGAAAATACGCACTTGTGAACGGAACTATTGAAACCAATAGATTCTGTTCACTGCATATTGTGCGTGGAATTACAGTAGTGTGAATCCGGCATAAGTCTACCTAAACACGACATTTGGCTCGATATCGCGGCAGCAACCTGCGTTTTACTCGAAGTTACGAGGCGATTTTTCAGGCAAAAATATATCGCGACTGTGAAATTCCGATTCTCGTGTGAGTTTCTGCAGCGGTCACCTGTGACATCATCTCTCACAGACCGGGACCGCGGTGAGCTGCTGCGCTGGGTTCCAGCTGCCGCAGAGGGGTACGTATATGTTTGTTGCTTTCACTATGGAAAAGGGGTTGTCTAGTAACCGGACAACCCCTGCAATTTAGGATCCCTATCCTCGTGATTAGTGGAAGAACAGTTGGGCTCCATACGATCAGTTGGTTATCTCTTATCCTGTGGATTCTTTTAGAGGGATAGCCCTTTTTTTTTTTTTTAAAGGGTTTCTCCAGAACGTTTACTATTGATGACCTATTCTCAAGATAAATCATTAATAGTTGGTCAGCGAGGGTCCACATTGAGTTCAGTGGGAGCTGTGACTGCAGTACTAAACTGGGCCACTGCAATACAGACAGCGCTGTCTAAACGGGCAGGGGTGCTTGGAGTTTACTGATCACAGCCGGGCTCTCAAGCTATGTGCCCCTGCTGATCAATGGTAAAAGAATGAGGTTCTCACGCTGGGACCCCCCCACTGATTACAAGAATGAGGATCTCAAAGGCCCCCAAATTAATGCAGCTGCGGACGAGCATCTAAGCTGCTGTTCCATGCATTCCAATGTAGAGTTCAGGCGGTTGGCTGTCTCCAGTATCCCCATTAAAATGAACTGTGTGTGTGCGCGTGCGCGTGCGCGTGCGTGTGTGTGTGTGTGTGTGTGTGTGTGTACTTTCATTTATTCGAGGACTTTGGGGACCTTTGCGATCAGAGTGCTGAAACCCCCCCCTCCCCCCCCACTGATCAGCTAATTATTCTCTGTCCTGTGGATAGAGGCACTGGCGTAACTATAGGGGATGCGGTTGCACCCGCGCCTAGGAGCTTTAGGCCTCATGTCCACGGGGAAAATCAGGCCCGCTACGGATTCTCCATGGAGAATCCGTAGCGGGTCCCTCCTGCCCCTCGGACATGAGGGCTGAAAATAAGAATAAACCGTGCGTGTCTTCTCTTCTTTGCGGCCGGATCTTCTTTCTTCGGCCGGTGGATGTGTTTGGCACACTGGCTGAGTGCCACGCGCATGCGCCGGGCACCTCCACCGGGCCGAAGAAAGAAAATCCTGCCGCGAAGGAAGGAAGATCCACATCGCCCGGAGCAGGTGAGTTTATTCTGATTTTAGGTCTCCCGCGGATCCGGACGGCTTCCATAGGCTTCAATAGAAGCCTGCGGGAGACCCGCACGAAAATGGAGCATGTCCATTTTTTTCATGCTCCAGGATTTTTTAAATTCACTTTTATTGACCATCCGCGGGTATTTATCTACCTGCAGGTGGTCAATGCATCCCTATGGGGTGCAGATCCGCATGCGGGTGATCCGCTGCGGATTTAAAATCTTCTTTTTCCCCGTGGACATGAAGCCTTAGGGGGCCCATAAGGCCTCTCTTCTCCATATGGGGAGCCCAGTACTATGAATAAAGCATTCTAGCTGGGAGCCCTGTTACAGGTTTTGCATTGAGGCCCAGAAGCTTCAAATTACGCCTCTTCGTTAAGAGAAGTTGGGGGGTCCCCAAGATAAACGTTTACACCCGGCCCATGAGCCTTTAGCTACGCCCCTGACTAGAAGCATCTTCTTTTGTTGGAACAATTCCTTTAACCTATCAGTATGTTTTAGAGTATGGAAAAAAACCGAATACTTAGGAGAAATCAATGAAAACACAAAGCGATCAAACTCTTATTGGATGTCCTCATTGGTCAATTTCCAGTCCCCAACCCTGCAAGGAGACCATTTTACCCACTGACCCGCCATGCATACTGGTATATCAATGAGATGGTGGGTAACATAACAAGTGCAGAATTTTAATTTCTTATTTCTATAGCTCCGACACGTTCTGCATTGCTGTGCACTGAATCTATCATCCCGGAGCCCACAGGCGCGTTATATACACAGTGTAGAAACCTAGTAATCCATCAGGAGGATTTTGGTGCAAATCAAAGGAAACCCAGAAGGACAACATAAAACTATATGCAGATTTTTTATTTATTTTTTCTGCGCAAGGTGTATTTCGTCGTTGGACCCCAGTGCTGCGCAGTGGTAACTGAAGGCTTCTGCTTTCCTTTTACATCGCCTGTCTTTAAATAAATGAAATAAAAAGCATCAGAGCTGTAATCGGATTATTTGCATTGTGTCGCATTACTACCGTTATTTACCGCATCTCTTCGGGACAAACCACCAGGCTTGGGGCGGCTTCACAATGGTGTAAATCACTGTGTATCGCGCGGAGCAAGTACACAATGACACTGCCATACACTATCTTGGCGTGTGTGTGCATACTGCATACCAAGATAGAACTTGCTGCGCTATTTCTTTTGCGCGTATTTCACGTAGTATGTATGAGCGGCAACATGGGAGCCTGTGGCAGATGGGTACAGCGTATTGTGCATGTAACACACTGTCACCACACGGCTCTGGTCACTGGACTGTCACAAATGAATGACTGCCAATTATCGTCAGGTTTTTATGAATGATAAGCGACTTGATTGTCATGTTTACACTGAACGATTATGGTTGTATAGTTTGGGATTGGGTCATACTAATGCAGTAAACTGTATATAAAACAACGCAGAAGAGAAGTAGCACGACCAATGAGAACCAAGTGGGATTCCTATTCTTTTCGAACCCATTATTTAATGTAACCGTATGATCTCATTAAGCCAGCTACAGTGGGATGAATGGAGAGGGTCTGTTTACTACCATAGCAGGGGGAGATTGTGGTGTTAAATAATGGCCCTTTTACAGGTGCCGAAAAACCCACGATTCTCGTTTGCCCAAGCGATTGGGCTAGTGACATCATTGGCTTGTTCGCGCTCGGGCAGCCTGTTTAGACTGCACGATTCTCGTGGCACCCCGGGCACTTATCGTTCAGGGTTTCACGATCAGTGAACGAGTTGGCCGAAAGTGACCGAATGAGAACCTCACGAATCTCGTTCATTGTTCAGTCGTTGGATGCGTTTAAACATGTAAGATTATTGTTCACTTTTGCTCAGTTAAACGATAATTGTCCTGTGTAAACGCAGCATTAGAAATGTTAAAGGGCTTGTAAACTATTAATGGCCTATCCTTAGGACAAGCCATCAATAGTGGAATCTGCTGCTTGGGATTCTCATTGTACAGCTCTTCACGAATCCCATTTGCTCATGCACTGAGCTTATCTCTCCAGTTGGCAGATAGCTCTGTTCTCTGCAGTGGCCAGATTTGGTATTTTGGGCAAAGTTTCCTATTGAAGTGAATGGAAGCTTTTCCTGCAGTACCAAGCCTGCCCACTGTAGTGGGAATGGAGCTGTCTGCTTCCTGTAAAATCGGCTCGGCGAGCAGCTGAACAGTGAGGATTCCAGGCGACAGACTCCCACTGATCTACCATCTATCTTGTCCTGAGGATAAGCCATTAGTACTTTACAACCGGACAACCCCTTTAGGCTTTTGGTTAGTCTGTTGTGATGGTGCAGAAAAAAGGCATTCAATTGCCAAAATAGTCCTACCGCTTTCTATTAGGCCAGTTGTTTGAATGTAATATCTGCACAAGTTCCAGACAAACTGCAGTTCTAATGGCGAGAACCACATCAGAGTAATATAGTCTATGATGTTTTTCACTACATATTTCTGCATTTTGGGAAAAAAAATATGGCTGACAAACTATTACTTTATATGCCCTTTAATGGATTCTCCAGGACTTTTAAAGATCGCTGTACTTTGAGACAACCTGTGTAAATACGACAGCTAGTGTGGTAATTAGTAAATCACAATTACCTAAAATAATGTTCTTGTACTGAAAAATCAGCCCAAACTGCTGATCACTAAGGGGTCTCCTTTCCTTCCCATTTGCTGTTCGGTGCCTGTTGTCAAGTAAAGTTTGTCCCTAATAACTGAGACCCCCAACCCCACCCCCCCAAAATGGAAAGGAAGGGGAAGAAAGTGAAGTCTCATGTTTCCCATAGAATTCTATGGCAGGGTAGGCGGAAGCTGCTTCAGAGGGAGAGAAAAGCGGAGGCACTCATAGACGTACTGCAGCTAATAGTGCAGGTATTGAAACCACATCTACACTTCTCACTACTGCTGTATAATGCCCTCCATTGTGATCATATTCATCTAAGTGTAGTATTGAGAGTTGGAGAACACAATATATTCTATTTCCTATGCGCAGTGTATTGAAGACATTATAATAGCTAGTCTCCACCCTCCAGCTCAGAGAGAACTAAGAATTAGAGTTGGAGCCTGGTAATAAAAGATAGATAAAAGTCTTCTAATGTCCACATTTAGTGTTATTCCTCATGTACCCACACAGATGCCTAATCTAAAAGGACATTTGAAAGCATAGGTTACACATTAATCATGCCCTATCCTTAGAATGTACAATCAATATTTGATTGTTTGGGTGTTTGACCTCTGTGTAAATAATTAAGTGGACATGACCGTCACCTTCATTGTGCTAGGAATCTTGGTGATCAGACCTCCACCAATCTGAATTATAAACCATCACTATTACATTCTTGTGAACCTCTTTTTAAAAATAAATTACCTATGTAATAAAAATAACTATTAATTGATTTTTTTTTAATTTTTTTTTTTGTCATTCATATCGGAATAGATGAAAGCCCCCCCATACCACCATGCAGTGGATACATCGCCTGTGTTAGCAGCCATTATTTTCATGCCTGTATATCCAGAACTTTTTAAGGGGACTTGTAATTTCTCTTGACGTATCTATTTTTGTAAATACGTCTAATCCCCATGAAATAACTATTTCACAGCCTCTTTTGTCATAACGGTGTGTTGTACCATTCCTCTGTTGTTCCTCCTAGAAATTTTGGGAAAATTGTCAGCTGGGTGCTACAGGTTGGGGAGGGGAATGGGGGTGGTGTCCCAACGCAGTCCAATGAGTGCTGACAGTCTTATGCTGTGTAAGAAAGGAACAATTACTGTCATTTGTCGTTAGCACAATGTATATTGGGATTAGTTTCATATAGGAAATATAGGAAACCTACTTCTGTTTAAAGGGGTTTTCCCGGCATTTACTACTGATTGGCAGAGGTCCGCCACTCGGGATCCCCGCCGATCGGCTGATCGTCCAGCCTGCTGTCAGTGCAGTAGAGCCAAACGTTCTCACTGAGGACAGAGCCAGAAGTGTAACAGACAGCTTTGTTCTGCCGAACAACTATTGTTGACCTATCCTGAGACTAGATTGTCAATAATAAACACTCGGAATACGCCTTTAAGTAAAGGAGGTAGTTGGACTAATTTGGCCAAATTTATTAAAATGCAAATTCCAACAGTTTTTGACAGTCAAGAAATCCAGTAATACAATAGTGACCCTTTGGGTTATTCATTTTGCACGTTCTCGCTCAGCAGTTATTACCGTTTGGCGGTTTTAGGTCTATGACAGCAAACCTCAGTTGAATTCTTTAGTTGCTTGATATATAGCCTCAAAATATACCGCCTTGGGCTGTCTCAGATGTTCAGTTTCTAAATTGCGCAAGTCTTTACTCTAAAGTTGAACTTTCTGTGTAGATCTCAGGAGATCTGATAAGCGCGTTCAAAGTTTTCTTGGAATCGTTGACCCGTCTTCAGGCAGGGTTACCAGCAAACTTTTTTTCCCTGACAAAAGAGCATAGGGTTCTGAAAGTTGCTAAATATTTTAGGAAGTGTAACCTATAACATATTATGCTTTGGCCGCGAGTGCTGTACATTGTCTTTATGTTGTTGTAACTTCATTTCTTTATACTATACAGTTGTAGTAAGAGTGTTACCAAAAAACCTCAATAATCTTTATCAGTAGTACAGCGGTATTTGCATCCTTCTGCTGAAAATTGTGGTCTTCACAACGTGTTTTCAGAATGTCATGTAGCATGATATAACTTAAAGGGGTTTTCAGACAGTGTAAAAAAAAAAAAAATCTATTAGCAGGGCGTGGATAAAAATAAGCAATACTCATTGGTCAGATGTACAACAACCCCCCCCCCCCCCCCCCCACACACACACACATCACCAACCTCATGCGAGTTCTGTGCCTTCAAAACTCCTTTTTTTTTTTTTTTTTGAATGGACGTATTCACATAATGGTGTTATTTATTTTTTGTTTTTATCTCTCACAATGGATAAAGGAGGGTAAAAATTGCAGTATGTTCTATCTTTGGCTGTTCCCACAGAGCAACACGCCATTGTTTTCATTGGGACCCTCAAAGATATTGCATGGCATTTGCATGCCGTTCGACGCAATGTTTCCCATTGAAATCAATGGGAAACGCTTGCAATCTTCTGACGTGCGAGTTTCTCAGCCCAATATCGCACTCATCCGTGTGAATGCATGTGTTCACCATCTCAATAAGCCTAGGTTGGAAGCATTATGTTGGCATTGGTTTCAGGCTGTTGCAGAACACAAGTTATTGGTTGGAGTCCACTGGTGTCAGGAATGCCCTGTCGTGAGTGTTTTTTGGAAAGTCGGTATCTGAGAGATTTCCTGTTGATGCTAACACCTTTCCATCATGCCACCCCTCCTGCACGTTGACCAGAAGCTGTGTAAATCCCCATCTCCAGTGGAGGTGGTAGGTTGTGCGCTCATATAAAGTAAATTAAAGGGTTATTCCAGTGACTTTAAGTTAACACCCATACACAGGATAGGTGATAACTACCTGATTGTAGGGGTCCAACATCTAGGACCCCCACCGATCACCAGAACGGGGGTCCCGTGTCCCCGAGAGGCTGGCAAAATGAATGGAGCGACAACACGCATGCTTTGCTACCACTTCATTTATTTCAATGAGGGTGCCAGAGATTGCTGAGCGCTTACATTTTTCTCTTTTTGGTGGTCCCATTAACACAAGACACGCCCCCCCCCCCCCCCCGGCGTTCAAAGGAGGTCCCAGTAGTTGAAACCCCACTGATAGGCTACTTAATTGCTATACTGTGGATAGGTGTTAAAGGGGTTGTCCCGCGGCAGCAAGTGGGTCTATACACTTCTGTATGGCCATATTAATGCACTTTGTAATGTACATTGTGCATTAATTATGAGCCATACAGAAGTTATAAAAAGTTTTTTACTTACCTGCTCCGTTGCTAGCGTCCTCGTTCCCATGGAGCCGACTAATTTTCGCCCTCCGATGGCCAAATTAGCCGCGCTTGCGCAGTCCGGGTCTTCTGCTCTCTTCAATGGAGCCGCTCGTGCAGAATGCCGGCTCCGTGTAGCTCCGCCCCATCACGTGCCGATTCCAGCCAATCAGGAGGCTGGAATCGGCAATGGACCGCACAGAAGAGCTGCGGTCCACGGAGGGAGCAGACCCCGGCGGCCATCTTCAGCAGGTAAGTATGAAGACGCCGGACCGCCGGGATTCAGGTAAGCGCTGAGCGGTTTGTTTTTTTAACCCCTGCATCGGGGTTGTCTCGTGCCGAACGGGGGGGGGGTTAAAAAAAAAAAAAAAAAAAAAACCCGTTTCGGCGTGGGACAACCCCTTTAAGTTAATCTCACTGAAATGGCTCTTTATATGAATCTTGTGAATATCCCCATTCAATACTCTCTCATAGCCTTTAGCAGATCTAACCTGTGTTATGTTTGCCATTTGTATATATTTGCACCAATACAGTGACAACCTAATATAAAAAATATGTTTTGTTTTTTTTTCCTTATTAAACTTTACAGACCTAAATTTAAAAGACTATTCTGTATACTTGGCGTTTATCATACCCCTGTATCTACATGAAGAACACGCCAGCTCTTCCCTTCTGTGCCCTATCTGAGGAATGCGCCTCACTACATCATCAATCTCACTGAGCGGTCAGCTACACTAAGATCTTAAAGAAATGCTACCCAGCACCTCCTGGTATTCTTATCTTTTCCAGAGCATTCTGTTAGTATTCGCTATGACTTGTGCAATAATTAGACAGGTATGTTAGCGAGAATAGCAATAGATAAAATACTGCAGCAGCCAGAACAATCCTGGAGGAGCCAATACAACTTTGCATTGGTCCGAAAATGAGATATCAATAGGTAATAGCTCAGAAAGTTAGGAGACAGCTCTGTTCTGGTTTCCTTCAGGCCCAGTATGTGCTGTAGACACTGAATCTTGGAGGGTGAACTTGGCTCGTCTTCCATTCTGTCAGTATCTGTAAAAAACTCTCCTTACTTCTGAAACCACTGATTAAATGCTCATGGGATGTTGTTGAACATGGATCAATACCTGCATTACTCTGTTAAGAGCTATACTTGCATCTGTACTGTCTGTGTATGCTTACATAGAATATAATAGATGAGACTAGAAAAGAAGTGAGAAACTGTAGCGAAAACACCTTTATTAGAGATCCTATCTACTAGCACGTTGGACCTTTATTTGGTCTTCAGCACCCCAGCAATTCATCATGGCATAGATTCCACTAGGTGCTAATCTTTCTGCTGGAATATTGGCCCCTGCGGACAGGAAGCTTCTTGCATTTACTGCATATTAGATGGAGGTACTAGTGCTCTTGACAGCTGACAGGAAGGGTTCATCAATTCATGCTGCCAGATTCTGACCTTCCAGCAGCATGGTGCAATAGCAATCTGACCTGGTGATGTTTTTTGCTCACTGATCCCATTTTTGCACCACCAGTATTATAATTGGTTGCAATGTATTTGACTGTGCACTGTGTATTTGTCAGGATGATTCTTGACATCCTCCTCCAACATGTTTATCAGCAAAGAGTTTTGCATCTACAAGATCCTATTTTGCTATGTTTTTTTCGTTCCATGAGAAAACACCACAAGGTTGGCAGTGTATGAAAACTGAGCCTCGGCTAGTCTAGCAATCCCAAGTTCAGACTGCCTCCTGCACAAATAAGCATGAGATAGTAGAATTTCGTCCATGGCCAAATTACGTAAGCTCGCAACCACATCAAGGGTCTTTCTTAGCTTGTACTCTCCAACCTTACAAACTAGCTATTGAAAACGCGATTAAATGTATTTAAAATCACAAACTTACTGATACAAGGGCCAAAAGGTGTTGATCCCCAAAAAAGCTACAATCCCTAAACACATTCAGCCAGTTTGTGTTGCAGGAGGAAAAAGTCCTTCCCAACCCCCCCCCCCCCCCCTCCCTCTCTCCCTCTCTCCCTCTCTCCCTCTCTCCCTCTCTCCCTCTCTCCCTCTCTCCCTCTCTCCCTCTCTCCCTCTCTCCCTCTCTCCCTCTCTCCCTCTCTCCCTCTCTCCCTCTCTCCCTCTCTCCCTCTCTCCCTCTCTCCCTCTCTCCCTCTCTCCCTCTCTCCCTCTCTCCCTCTCTCCCTCTCTCCCTCTCTCCCTCTCTCCCTCTCTCCCTCTCTCCCTCTCTCCCTCTCTCCCTCTCTCCCTCTCTCCCTCTCTCCCTCTCTCCCTCTCTCCCTCTCTCCCTCTCTCCCTCTAATACTGGTTGACATAAAGGCAGATGTTCTGCTGCCTGGTTCTGCTGCTTCTCGAGGTAATCTTGGTTCTCTTCGTGAACTTGATCTTAATTTGAAGCCTTGCTTTCTTTCCCCCCCCTCTTCTTCATCCAGGTCTTTGCACCACTTTCTTCTTGCTTACTCTTTTTCAGCCATATATGGCCTTAGGCTGCTCTTCATAGCGTGTCAAATATTTGTCCTGAACTTTTGCAGTGGTCGACATCAGGTGCTAAAAAGACAAGGCGTTCGGTTAGTTGTGTATTCAGAGTTTGAAGTCTGAAGTTCCACCCAGAGAAGGATTTATAGCAAAGAGTCCATCAAAGACTTGAAAGACGGCCAGTATTCTCGCTAACCTCCATCTTGTAGAGGGGCGAAGAGAGCAGTTTTATGCTATAAGCCAGTCTTAAAGTTACCTCTGGTGTGACGTAAGGGGAAGTGAACAGATGATGGGATCGGTCATATAATACAATCATAAAAATCGGTGTTTTAAATACACAAAAAAATGACTTATCAGGAATCAAGGCTGGAGCTTCAGCCTGCAAAACATGTCAGTCAGCGGCAGTTTTAGCATAGAATGGGTGGCAGATTTCACACTTGACACTTATATAACACTTTCAATTTCGATAACCATAAGACGTGCTCAATGGCAACCTACTCTAATCTGTGAAGAGAACGGGCCATGCTGGTGGTCTTGCCAATAATGGTATTCTCTGGCAAATCCCAATCGAGCTGCATGACGCTAGGCTTTTTCAGCATAGGTCCCACTTCAGGCCAACAGGCTCCCATGGAGTCTTTTACTGACAAAGAAATGTGCACAAAACACAAATATGAAACCCATTCCTTTTGAATGGAATCATTCACATGAGCGTTTTTTTTTTTCCTCCTGTATGTCTTATCTTTGCGCTTATCCTTGGAATGCCTCACACATTGTTTTCAATGGGACCTTGAAAGACATCGCATGGCACTCACATTTAAGTCAATGGGAAACCCTGCCAATTTTTTTCCTGCAAGGGAAAATTGCAATTTCATAAAAGTGATGTGATTATATTTTAAACACAAACACTTATCCACACTGTGAAAACTGCGCGATAGCGAGCTGAGCGTCTCGGCCCAATGTTACGCTCACCCGTGGAGATGTAGCCTGACAGTTTGGCCATACACATGTAGACTAGTAGTCCACTGAAGGTTGTTTTGTAAGACTCTGGCAGTGCTTCTCCTGGACCTGATGCTAGGTCCTTCTACGGCCTGGTTCAGCTCTCTTCGTATAGTAGCCCTTGTCCTGGTATCTGCTCTATGTTCTTGAAACTGTGCTGGGCGACAGAGCAAACCTTCTTGGGACAGCATGTATGGTTGTGCCGTCCTGGAGGAGCTGGACTACCTGTGCAACCTGCTTGGGCTGCAGTTAGCTCATGCTACCAGTTGGGACAAGGACACCTGCAAACCTAGAGAAGAATCAGTCTTACAGATGTTCAATGTGAAGTCAGTAGGTGCATCTCAGCATATGGTATCATCGGTTATCGATTCCATTGCAGTGGAGATGCATTTTTAGGTAGTCTAGTGTCACCAGCGGTGCCCACATTGAACTCCTGTAAGATGCAAGAACTTTTCAAGTTTTAAAATCCTTTTCATGTATGAATAAATCAACTTTACTTTTGCACCTTCCTTTTTAAATCACCCCATATAACATGCACCCCCACCCCTTATTGAGCAGGGAACCCTGGTGTTACATATCAGATCCGTCACTGGATCCATCGAGATGGAAGATGCAACAGGTGGTGACGTTACTCCATATCTGATAACTGTATACCAGCTGCCAGCTTCAGCCACAAGTATATCCATCAGAACATTGGCGATGAGCTATCCATCACAGAGGCTGATGGCAGCTTTTGCAGTCCGGATTGTAAGTAAATGGCGCGGTTTCATGAACTTGATGGCATCAGTGTTATTCGTACCAGCTATAATAGGCTGCTATGTATTGCCATAGTAATGTTGCTCCATTTTAATGTCCGTTTCTAAATAGAATGTCCTTTGTTGTCCATAGCAACCCATCAGAGCTCCGCTCTCATTTTACCAGAGCTCATTAATATGTGAAAGCGGAGCTCTGATGGGTTGCTATGGACAACAACAGACATTCCAACTATAAGACCGCTCGATAAATCTCCCCCAATGTCACTGAGGAAGCAGGGGGACATAATCTTCACTTGATTCAACGTCTCTAGGTTAAGTTTTAGGCCCCCTGTCCACGGGCAGTGCGGTATCCCGCAGCGAATCTCAGCCGTGGGAGCCACTGCCCGGGAGCAGGAGCCGGCAGGCGATTCTCCACAGGTCAGCCTATCTGTGAGATAGGCTGACCGCGGAGAATCAGGGCAATTCACAATTGCCGGTTGCGAGTGGACAATCGCAGTGATTCTCTGCTCGTGGACTCGGGCCCGGCACTTTCCATAGCAACGCCATGGAAAGCTTCAGCCGGCGTGATTCGCCGGCGAAATCACTACCGTGGGCAGGGGGGCCTTAGGTTACGCTTAATGCAGAATTGTAAGATTTATGTTCACACGGGGTGGAGATAATGTGAAATATCTAAGCAGAAAATTCTGCATCAAATTCAACAGCATTTCTGCATTCAAAACAAAGTCAAAATCTGCAACATTGGGGAGACTTTTAACTTGAAATTGGCTGCATATCTGCTGCTGATATCAGTGCAGCCTTTCACCCAGTACTTGTCCGCCTCTAGTGGGCGCTGCGCCGCTGATCAGGTCATGCCACTTCTGCACCTCCGTGGAAGCAACACTCACTAGGGGCATTTTTTATTAAATATAGACCTAAATATTAGTTACGTCAATGGGGGAATTATTAAATGTCTACTTGCAGAATTTTAGCATTAAAAAATTGCAAATATTTGTGCAAAATCCAAATTTGCGACTTTGATCTATTGGTGCTTTCCACCGTCTACACCATATTTGTATGAAGTAGGCTGGCTTGATAGGAGGGCGCTCTGGATCTGATTGTTAGACTGGAGCAGGGGTTCTGGATGTGATTGTAATACAAGGGGGCGCTGGCTGTGTATACCCGTGTGTATTATACTGTGCAGATGATGCATTAGAGGAGGGACTCTGGATGTGTATACGTAATTTTATTGTACATTGAAAACTATGTACACCTTTTGCGCTCATTTTATTTGTTTTTTATTTTGGCCCTTATTTATGAATATTGGCATATACTGCATTAATCCTTTTTAGAACTTGATTAGTCTTAAATTGCACCTAAATTTACAAACGTGTCTCACGGACTTACATATTTGGCAGAAATTACACTGCAGCAAAAATGCGCCAATTCTTGTATAGCCGTGCCGCATGTGGCAATTTTATATTCCGAAATGTTTTGCACCACATATTAAATTCTGCTTTAATGAACTAAAATATAGCCAGCAGTCTAATTACTACTTTTAACACACAAAATAAGGCAAAAACACCCTATCCATGCAGCCACAAAATGCGCCACTTTTAGCATAACGATACTACATGCGCCAAAATTGTGCCAGTTTACAATCAAAAATATGCTTTGCTCCAAAAATGTTCTTCTGCATTATCTATTAATATAAAATAATTAGTCAGCAGTAAGAATAATGATGTTAAAATGAAAAAAAGGGGGGGAAAAATCAAGAAAAAAAACCCAAATCTATCCATGTAGTTTATTTTGCGCCAAAGCCCCTTCATTTACACTAACTTTTTCATTAGGTTTTTTCAGCACCAGTTTTTACTGACCTTTTCTTGAATTAACAATTGATAAGACGAACAAAAAATTTGCCAGCCGACTTTTGGGGAAGAAGAAGAGAAAAAATTTGGCAAGCTTGTCAGATCTTTTTCTTTTGGTGCAGACTATTTGTAAATTCGTCTAAGACTCCGTACGCCTTAATTCTGGCACCGATTTAGACACAAGGGGCAATGTGTTTTTCGAGACAAAGACTTTTTGTAATTGGTTTTCATTAACAGTTTCCGAGTCTTTGATTTCTGCTCTTGTATTGTTTTCCGAGGCATCACAGACCGGAGGAATGAAATCTTAGCAGATCCTGTCAGTTGGAGTGAACTGACAGCTCCCCTGTTGTGAACATGCATTCACCGCCTGTATACTGAGCTATTCTGGAGGAATATGACAGTCGGGACGACAGGGAGCAGAGAGAGACGCCATTAAGGCTCCTTCACATTCACGGATTTGTGCGCGCAATAAGCAGTGTTTAGAACCCATTGATTTTCAATGGGTTCGCTTACGTGCTTGTATTTCGCGTGCGCATTTTGATCGCGCATATAAAGATAGAACATGCTCTTTCATTCTGCGTATTTGAGCAGCAAGAGTCCCCATAGAAGTCAGTGGGGTGCGGAAATGCATTGAACACTGCGCAATTGAAAGAGAACACATCTGGAACTAATTGGCCATTTCAATTGGTGCGTTTGTTTGCTGTGCTTAAATGAACATGCCCTGCGGGCAGAAAAAGTCCAGTGCAGTACGCCGATACACACACAAAAAAGCCTTATTCATGGCACAAAAAAAGTTGCACTAAGCAGTGCGCAATTCCGCTTACGCCTGTGTGAACCCCAAGAGGGGTTCTCTTGGTTTGATAGCTGTTGGCCCAAGATTTCTTGTCCTTTCATAAGTTTGTCCAAGAAAAAGTCGTCCAGGCGGACAGTTCATCCAATCTCAATTTGTCCTATATAGCACTATGTCCAACCTAGAGTTCATCCACTTAACATTGGAAACGCAAAAGTCATTCTGAGCCACTTGTTGTAACCCTATAGTGACCAGGCCTGTTTGTGCATTAATGAGCAGACCAAATTTTTAGATATCTGACATGTGAATTTAACATAGACTAACTCCGCAAATTCTGATATTGTAATTTGTATGAAGACTCCGCCATAGTCTTCCCTGCCTCTACTTCCGCACCACATGGCGACGTCCAAAGTCGTCCTTCGTTAAGTGATTTTATATAGACTATATGTTCTAGAGGAGAACACGCGTCTCTTTTCTTGGCATAAAGTAGCAATGGCGAAACATCAAATGTCTTACTGGACGAGGAAAGCAATTGGACAAAAGATATTGGATGAAATGTCCTAGTGGACGAGGAAAGTAATGGACAAAATCGATGGATTGGACGAAATGTCTTGAAACCGGTCTATTCACTGTAAAACGGAAATGGACCAGCAACTACTCAGAGAGGATGAGATCGATGAGAAATAGCTGTGTAGTATTGGGTGAACGTGGTCATGCTACACAGCCTCTGAAAGAGGGGAGGGGGAGCTGAGCTTCTATACATTCATAAGGGAGACCAGCTGATCAGTGCTGGGAACGCCCCTGAGTCAGAAACCTGAATGTAGGACAGCCTGCAAACCAAGTATGAGGCTTTTTAAATGTATGAGAAGGAAAACACAATGTAAGAATCACATAAGTGCATCATTTCTTTTTTTCTGCGGGGAATTGGTAAGATTTGTGTATTAACTTATGCACAAGGGTTTCCATAACCTTTTTAAGACTTTTTATTATAATCAATATGTATTTAAATGTAGCAACTACAAATTTTATTTGGCAACTGGAGTTTTCAGAGTATGAGCCAATGGCTTGGCAAATTTTCTAGTCTGGAGAATTGCCTTTAAGCAGCCATATAGCGATGTAAAAATGTAACATTTTTTTTCTTCCCTGATTTAAAATGTTATTGCATTGTACTGTACAATTTACTAGCTTTTATATGCAGTACTTATGTATTTCTTGTTACAATTCACACTTCATTATGTCTGCTTGTCTGTTAGATTAACACCGGATATATCGTGATTGTTGGACTCGTGTTTTTATGCAATTTTCTGCATGACCACCATCTTGCTGATGGCAAATAATATTTATTAGCATCATTCTGGTCACCAGATTTTACTATATGCAATCAGAAATGGTATATGAAGCAAAGCAATGTGCAAGATGGCCTACTACACTCAGACCTTTTAATGTACATTGCTGTGTAAGTAAGCGTCCCCGTTCCATAATGTAATGCTAATGCACACATTTAGCAGGTCAATAAGACAATGGATGAAGGAAAGCACTATTTATCAATTGCTGGTGCCATTCTAGTGAAAAGTTTTCCTGCCGTTAACACGTTTTGCTTGCTGATTGCCAATTAAAACGAAGGTATAGTGTTTACTACCTAGGGTTGTAATATATCTTTGATGAAACAGTATGAATAATGTTTCTAAGGTGTCATTCAAATAAATGAGAAAATGAACAAGAACTAAAGACATAAAACCAATGCAGTGCTCGCTTTCCTACACATCCGTTTGTAAGTTTCTTTAAACTCCTTTTTAAAGGCATTTTCCAGGGCTAAAAAAAATTGACTTATTCTAAAGATTGTCCCACCCCGATCTGACATTGATTGCCTGACTTTCAGCACCGTCACTGATCAGTTGATTGAAGAGGTCGAGGCAAGTGCTAAGGTCTCCTCTCTGTCATCTAGAATTACGTTCATCAATCACATGGCCTATGTGCAGCTCCGTTCCATTCAAGTCAATGGGATTGAGCTGCAGTACCATTTACAGTTGCTGCAAAATGTTTGGCACTGTGCCTGGCATACAGTGAAGATGTCACTGCACCTTCCCAAATGCTGCAACCTATTCCATCAGTTGATTGGTGGGATGCCAGGATTTGGACGACTTCTGATCTGATATTGATGGGCTATCTTGATGATGGGGGATCAAAAATGTAGTCCTGTAAAAAATTTTAAATTGTGTCGCTGTATCATTTGTGTTGTCATATCAACTGGTGGAGTGTCACTATGTGACCAGTGTATGTTAGGTGGTGGTTGAATAGATAACCATTGACTATATAGGCTGTCCATGATGATGGTGGGTCGGGGGGGGGGGGGGGGGGGGGTGAAACTGTCATTGATGGCATTTCTTAGCAATGTGCCACTAAGGTCTATGCTGAGCAAACATGGAAAAAGTGCTCTAGGCAATAATAACATCCAATATCTTACAGTGGACCATGAGATGAAACCAATTTTATAATGCAACAGATCCCAAGTCCTTCCTGCTTTTTCCTACGAGTTTCAAAGTAAACTGCTCTAAGTTGCGAAATGAGTCAAGGCCCATTTAGATATGATTCTCGCTCAAAGCCACCTTCTGAGTGATAACCGTTGTGTCTAAATGCATGGCCATTGTGCAGTTTTCGTGCACAATTCGTTCCTTGCTCTATTCTAGTTTTCTAGAACTGAGCGATGAACGCTTATCAGCGGTGCAGGCTGTTATCCCAGTCGGCAGCACTGATAACATTCTTTCAGCTTGTGTCCCGGCTGGTAGTTCACAACGGGATGCGAGCTGTAAGCGCGGAGAACAATGCAGCTGTGTGCTTATGCAAAACAGCTGTATTCTCCTACTGATCGCAGCAGTGTCCCACTCCGCCTACATACCTCTTTGGTAGCTAATTAGCTACTATAGACTATGCAAAGATGATCGCTCAAAACTCTCACTCAAACTGTTGTTTGACCAATCATCTTTCAGTGTAAATGGGGCTTAAAGGGGTTGTCCCGCGAAAGCAAGTGGGTCTATACACTTCTGTATGGCCATATTAATGCACTTTGTAATGTACATTGTGCATTAATTATGAGCCATACAGAAGTTATAAGAAATTTTTCACTTACCTGCTCCGTTGCTAGCGTCCTCGTTTCCATGGAGCCGTCTAATTTTCAGCGTCTAAGCTCCAAATTAGACGCGCTTGTGCAGTCCGGGTCTTCTTCTTTTCTCAATGGGGCCGCTCGTGCCGGAGATCAGCTCCGTGTAGCTCCGCCCCGTCACGTGCCGATTCCAGCCAATCAGGAGGCTGGAATCGGCAATGGACCGCACAGAAGCCCTGCGGTCCACTGAGGGAGAAGATCCCGGCGGCCATCTTCAACCGGTAAGTAAGAAGTCACCGGAGCGCGGGGATTCAGGTAAGCGCTGTCCGGTTTTTTTTTTTTAAGTCCCTGCATCGGGTTTGTCTCGCGCCGAACGGGGGGGCTGCTGAAAAAAAAACAAACCCGTTTCGGCGCGGGACAACCCCTTTAAGAAGCTGTTTAGTTTGAAACCTGTAGGAAAGTGGTTTGGACTTGGGATCCATTGTATTGTAAAATTGGTTTATCTGGTGGTCTACAATAAGATATTGGATTTTATTTGTGGCTGGAGCACATCTTTTTTTTTTTTCCCGTAGCTGTTATCACCACTTGAGCCGGCGCTTTTTCTAGCAAGGAATACTATAAAAGGGGCTTCTACAATGTGAGGGGTCCAAGATGAGAGGTTACTTTTGTTTATGATGAGCAAACCTCTTTAAACAGGCAAGAATTCTGGTCTCTGCATGCTTGACCTCTGTTGCAGATAGAGCATTAGGTGAAGGTTTCTGATGCAGCAAGGTACCTCTCAGCCAGAGATGGAGAGCAGAAGGCCACCTCCTTACAAGTTATGGTTCTAGCTCTATGAAGAGAAGGAAAGGTGCAATTATGCCTAGTAAAGGGATTTTTTTTTCTTCCATTGCAATATGAAACAAATTGGGTAAGTAAAGGGCATTTTGGGGGGGGGGGGAAATCTTACTGGTTAGTGTTTTTAGTACTAAATAATAACGTGCATAGCAAGATCTATTGTGTAATACGGAAATGTGAGGCTTAGACTGGGTTCACACGGAGTGTAATTGCTGCGGAATTTCCATGCAGACTTTCTGCCTTAGGCTAGCTTCGCATGAGCGTAAGCGTATTTACACACGGTTGTGCAGCATATTTGTGTGATGGGTTGCGTTTTTTCGAAAATGTATTTCTGTATTTTGGCGCGCACTGCTTATTTGCGTGCAAAAGAAAACATACAAGCATTCTGCCATTGATTAAATGGGCAATTTAAGTTGAATTAGTTTAATATGGACATAAAAAGTAGGACATACTAAGTTTTTTTTTTTTTTTGTTTTTTTTTTGCGTGACCGAAATGGGCACGAAAAAAATGCACATAATCAAACCCGTTGACATCAATGAGTATTAATCATTGCGTATTGCGCGTGCAAATTTTGCATGTGTGATAGGCAGCATAAATGCGCTCGTGTGAATAGGCCCTTATCAGCTTGAACTGAGAGATTGATTATATGGCAGACTGGTTATAAGAGATGGTGATGGGGGGGGGGGGTTCTGAATTTAAGGGTCAATGAATAATTTACCTTCGCCTTCTCTTTGATCTTTATTTCCCTCCTCTCCTCCACTGGCTTGATGTCTGCTGTACTGGGCATTGTGGCGTGAAAAGGTGAGACCAAGCATTATTAATTTAGGCCGGAAGTTTGTTTATCCATAGTGACCTACGGTACCATCGTCTGGAACTATACTTTTATATGTCATTGTGTTTTATCATGCTTGTCTTCAGTTTAAGCGGTGTACGAATTAATATTTAGCAGTAGAGGAAATTGTACTCGATGGACTTGTGCTCATGGGCGACATTCTGCTCTCATTCCAGCTTTCCCTAAAGTAAAGTAGCTTTTTTTATTTTCATTTTTAGGGTGCATTCACACGAACGTATATCGGCTCGGTTTTCACGTCGAGCCGATATACATTGTCCTCGTGTGCAGGGGGGGGGGAGGATGGAAGAGCCAGGAGGAGGAACTGAGCTCCCGCCCCCTTCTCTGCCTCCTCTCCGCCCCTCTGCACTGTTGAGGAGAGGAGGTGGGGCGGGGCTAAGTTTCGAGAATTAGCCCCGCCTCTCCCCATTGCAAATAGTGCAGAGGGGCGGAGAGGAGGCAGAAAGGGGGTGGGAGCTCAGTTCCTGCTCCTGGCTCTTCCATCCTCAAACCCTGCACACGAGGACGACGTATATCGGCTCGGCGTGAAAACCGAGTCGATATACGTTCGTGTGAATGCACCCTAAGGTTTATACTTCTATGTTCAATTGTACTCAATCTGTCGCCAAGAAAACGCTGCTGTGCAGATCACATTAGAGCGCTTCACTTTTCGGTAAGGTCTTGGACCACCTACCCTTGTATGAGATTCCAGGTCTCATTGAAGCGTCTTCAGTGGATATAGTGACCAGATTGGCTGTTATAAGCAACATCCACTCTGCATCTCGGTTAGTTTTGGTAATCAACCCCACCCGTGTGTCATTGATGTATTGAGGAGCAGAGAAACAGAAGTAAAAACGGAATGAAATGTTTGTTTTATTTCCCATTTGATTTTAATGGGTTTTAAAAAAAATAAAATAAAATTAAATAAATAAATGTTTTATTCCGTTTCTGTGCTCCTCAAATGGAATACAGAAACTGAAATGGTTAACTGAAGTTAAAAGCAGTGTGAATGAGCCTTTAGCGGGGCCTCCTTTGGACCTAATGATATTGGATACTCTCTGTGGCATGCTCCATACTAACGTCTGATTAAAAAAAAAAAAAAAAATCAAGCCCCTAGAAGAAGTAGTAGTTTTGCTGCAAAACGCGGGAAGCACTTACATCTCAGGCAGATATACAAATGATTAGAGTTGTAGTGTGGTTAGATGAACGGTCTTACCATCTGAGGCCCTAAGTGGTTCCACCCTTGGCCTATAGAAAAAACTCTCAGAGGCTCCTTGTGTGTAGTGGATCTCTTCTTCCTCTTGTGTAGAGCTTGTTGACCACTAGTCGCCTCTACGATGGAATCAAAGAGATTTCACCCCGTTAACAGAGTTTGAGAAGGGGAGCATCATTGGAATTTGAGGCGCTGGATGGCAGTATCACCAAATTCCCCCACCTTCTGGGCCGCTCTGCCCAGACTATTAGGAGGGTGTTGGCACCACTGGATGCGTGAGGGCACACGTACAAAATGACCAGGCTCTGGACACCCTCGACAGACCAGTAGAGCGAATCGCCTGACTGTCCGACAAGAATGAACAGCTCCAACTGTTTCATTGTCTGCCATCTAGAGACACATGGAACCTACATATAGAAGTGTTACCTTTCATTGTAATCATGCCTGTGATAATGATATGGCTTCTGAAGAGTTTTTTTTTTTTTTTTTTCCCTTCTATACAGAACAGGAAATATTGGCCTTTTCCACAGATCAGCAAGCCTAATAGGTTGGTTATTTTCTGTTCTGTATAGAAGGAAAACAATTTTTTTAAAAGCTATATCATTATCACAGGCATGATTACAATGAAAGGTAACACTAATTTAATTATATATAATGGGTTTTTTTTGTTGTTTTTTTTTTTAAATTATAGATGGTGACAATGAATAATTTAAGAAAAAAATTAAAAAACACAGAAAATTCTTAAATTCCTTACTTGTATATCATTTTCTGAGGACCCATTCCCTGCTGTTGTGTGTATTTTGTGCTGCTGACTCAATAACCCATTGGTTGTGCAATGTTGTATCCAAAGCCGCATGGCTAAAAATTTCCAACCTCTGTTTTTGATCACTCAAAAATAAATGTGGCTCACAAGGTGCAAAAAAAATTGCTGAAAAGCAATGGAGAAGAATGTCCAAGCAGCAGCATGCTTTCATGGCAGCTGAGGTTCCTGTGACTACTTTATGGAAGTCTCTACATTTTTGCTATTGTTTGATTATGTTCATTTATCAGGAAAATTAAAAGAAACATACATGCTCCGAAGACTTGATTTATGGAATCCTTTTCCAACAATACAATCAAATTCTCTCTATCGGTGTCATGTTTATGAATTATACCGTCGTAAAGCTGTGTCAGCGGGCAGAGCGCGATGATGGATTACAGAAATTACCAGGAGACTTCTGTAAGATACATAACTTAAAGGGAATATAGAAATAATGTAATTCACCGGTATTCATAGCTTTTCACCGCTCCCCTTGAACACAGATTGGCTTGCTTGACTAAATATGATATAAAACAATACGCTCCCCGACTGACCGCTTTTAGGAATTCTGTGTGACTTCGAAAAAGAATGACATAAGGAGTATAAATAAGTAATTCTCCCTATATCCACAATGAGTGAAATGTTTGCTCATCCCTATTGTTGGAATTGTTTTAGTTTACTATTGTATGCAATGTCTGACTCTATTTGTCCATCTACCCTGTGAATTGTAAAATGCTGCAGACTATGTTGGCACTCATGAAGATTGTTAGGCCGCCTGCACACGGGCGAGCCGGACTCCGCATGTGGGGTCCCGCAGCAGAATCCGGCTGTGACCCTGGCCAGCGAACCAGCGTACCTACAAAATGAGTAATGCAGATGACCGCAGGTGTCACTGTTGGTCATGGGCAGTAGCTATTTTTTTTTTCTTCTGCAGATACTCTGCGCAAAAGCAGACCGTGGATTCCGCAATAGGGAATGTGGCATCAGTATATGTTTAACATAGAAAACTTGATTTAACCCTTTTTCCAATGCAATTTGTATCCTGCTTTTCCTAGGGGGCTTACTCTTTTTCTGCCGTTATACAATGGCGCTATCTGCTGGCTAAAGCCAGTACTGCATGAGGTGACACGTTGGATAGGCTCCGACAGCAGAGAGGCTGGCAATATTCAGTAAGAGAACCCAGGCGGATGTCTTCCAACATCAAAGCTGTAAAGCCTTAAATCATAATGTCTTCAGAAGTCAGACGGTGGATTGGAAAGGGTTAAACAATATTTTAGTTTTTTGCCTTTTTTTAAATTTTTCGATTTCACTATGAATATTTTAAGAAAAAAATCCTAAAATCCTGCAGTTTTCAATCTGACTACTAAAACTAATTCCTTTTTAGATGAGCCGATTCTCACCGCTAGCTCGTTCGCTCTCGGGCAGCCTGTTTTAAACAGGCAGATACATTGTTGGCTCGTTCAAACAAGCCTTGTTCAGCCTTGCACATTTGCAGTATAAGCGAAAACAGGGACTCAACGAGCGCTGTTTAAAACGAACGATAAATGAACGACGAACGAAAAGTGATCATCATTTGTCATTGGCTCGCTTTTTGACCGAACAATTATCATTCACTTTCACTCGTTTGAACGATTTTTTTTTTTTATCGATTAATTAATTATCGTTCCGTCTAAAAGCATCTTAACAGTTTGGTTTTGTGTTCTGTAGAGAAAACCCTTTCAGCAATCATCTTATCACAGTCAGAATTACAATGCCAAGTAAAGCCCCATTTACACGCAACGATTATCGCTCAAAATTCGTTCAAACAATGGCATATGAGCGATAATCATTGCGTGTAAATACTCCCATGGTTCACTTTTAAGCTGAACGATTATTTTAAGGTGAGATAACGGGGTCCGCACACTGTGTTCTGCACGGGAGTCTGAGATTACATTGTATTCAGTCGACAACCTGTGCAAGAACAATGAAGCTGTGTGCAGAGCTCAGACCACCTGCTGTGCTCCACAAACCGCTCCCGGAGGCCCCTTTACACGCAAATGAAGCTGATAAAGTGTTAATGGACATTAGTGTCCATTAACACTTTATGCAAAACAATTGCTAAAGCTGTCAATCTGTTAATCATTTGAAATATGAGCCTTAACACCTATATATAGATAAAACAGGATCCACCACTCACAATAAGTGATGGTCGCAGGTCACCTCTTCCCCTTCCTGCACATTGAATAAGTTTATTTTCTGATGACATGTTCTCTTTAAGCTGGTCATACACATTAGGTAAGTGTCCAAACCCACAGCTTTTGATCTAAAGTGTATTGGGGGACTCCAAAGTATCCCTCAACTGCACATGGCTAGGGGGAGCCTATTGGATACGTTGGATTTTAACATGACTGGTCCATTGTACTTGTAGGAGATAAGCCTATTCCAGGCGTATTCCGTGGCAGAGGCTCCATGGCAGAAGCTTATCTTTTCTGCATTGAAATGAATCTATACACATAGCTAAATCAAGCATGCATGTTTACATCAGAGTAGGGAGAAGTGGCTTTTGGCCGAACAGTTTTCAGGTTTCTGGCCAGCTTTAGCTTGTTAATTTGGTAAGGAGTGCCTGATTTTACATGATGAGCTTCTAAACCCGTAAAGTTTACCTACATGTTTTAGATTAATACAATTTTGTTTACTAAGATCCTTATCTGGGGTCTCTATTATCTAGGTGACTTACAAGTATGCTTTTGGGCCAGTTGCCCAGTTGGCTGCTGCACTGAGGTTGTGTTTGCCAGCATTACTCACATCCCAATGACTAGAATACTCGCTCTGCTATGTTTTTATGGGTTAGTTCTTAAGTCTTGTGTAGCAGTAATCATTTTCTCCGCACATTAATAACTATAATTAGGTGGGGGATGTTGCTGATTGATAGGTGCAAAAATATCACAATATTCATTTTGATAACAATTATGTTTAAAGAGGTTTTCCGAGACTTAAAAATAAATGATTGGGGAGATAATAGTGTAAAATAAAGAAATATAAGCCATACTTGCATGTCTAATCGCCTCCTTTTATACTCTTTCTTTAGTCTTCACCCGTCCTATCCCAGAATCATCTGCAGCAGTCACGTGCTATTCATCGCTCACGTGAAAACTCGCCAATCCCCACCCTTGGCAGGCACGTGATAGCTGAGGCCAGTGATTGGTGAGCCATGAGCAGCAGTGACCACTGCAGTAACTTCTGGGATTCTACTTACGGCACTGGATCAGTTTAGCCATTGGAGGGGTGTGAATATGGCGGCTTTTTTTTCTTTCTTTTACACTTTTATCTACCCAGTGTCTCCTTAATTCTCTGAAAACCTCTTTAAACTCTCATATTAAATTGCTAGGAGGGATAGCTAACACTAGGGAAGAGCGAGAAGATTCAAATAGATCTAGAAAAGCTTGAACGGTCAACGGTGACTAATAGAATGGTATATAAGGGGAAATGCAAAGTCCTATATCTGGGCAAGAAAAATAAAAAAAAGCACATATAAGATTGGAGGAATTGGGCTAAACAGCAGCACATGTGAAAAAAACTTTGGTATACTAATAGATCATAGACTGAACAGGAGTCAACAGTGTGATGCAGCAGCCAAAAGGCCAAACACAATTCTGGGATGTATTAAGAGAAGCATAGAGTCTAGATCACATGAGGTAATTATCCCCCTCTACTTTTCCTCAGTCAGACCTCATCTGGAATACTGTATCCAGTTCTGGGCACCCCTCTTTAAAAAAGACATAGACAAACTGGAGCAAGTTCAGAGAAGAGTTACCAAGATGGTGAGCGGTCTGCAAATCATGTCCTATGAGGAACGGTTAAAGCATCTGGGAATGTTTAGCCTGCAAAAAAGAAGGCTGAGAGGAGACCTAATAGCCCTTCAGATATTTGTAGACAGCTGTCAGTGCAGAAGGATCAGCCCTATTCTCGTTTGCACAAGGAAAGACTAGAAGCAATAGGATGAAACTGAAAGGGAGGAGACACAGATTAGATATTGGAAAAACACTTTCTGACAGTGCGGGTGATGAATGAGTGGAACAGGTTACTATGGGAGGTGGTGAGTTCTCCTTCAATGGAAGTGTTTAAAAAAAGGCTGGACAAATATCTGTCTGGGATGACTTGGTGAATCCTGCAATGAGCAGGGGATTGGACCCGATGACCCTGAAGGTCCCTTCCTACTCTACCATTCTATGTTTCTAGGAAGGGTATTGTTTCTTCTTAAGGAGAGCACCTAGAAGGTATGTAATGAGACTTATAAGGCCTCCCATGCTCCTCTGGGAAATATGCAAATGTAAAGATCGAACAATACCCCTGCAGCGCCACCTATTGAAAGGCAGCATTCCTGCAAGTCAATGTTAGACTTTTTAAGCAAGTCTTGTAACAATCTCTGATTAAAGTTAACTATGTTCTAACTTTGCGATGTAGATGTTAATTATTCAAAATGTCTGTTTTCAATGCTGATACTGAAAACCTTTTATGAATAAGATGTAAAATGCCAAAAAGTACATCAAACTTTTTTTATGATTTCTGACAAAATTTGTTGCACTGTACACACTTTAACCTCAGAATCGCTGTATGCTAAATGCTGCAGAGAGACCTTTTGTCACCCCCATTACATTCTGAATAAAATTCAGCTTCAGCTTTAGATTGTAAAGTGTTTTGTACCCTTAAACCAATTTTCTGGTAGTTATAGTCAAAAACTTTGTAGGGCTTCAAATGTCTCTATCTGTGTATGGTAATCTCATCTTGGACTCCAAGGTTACCCTTGACCTTCCTCAGCTTTAAATCTTCGAGAAGAAAACACATTGAAAGGAAGTCTGAATTACTTCAGAAGGGTTGTTGATCCAGGGATTTTTATGATTGTCAGATTGGAGTCAGGAAGGAACATTTTTCCCTTAAATGAGGAAAATTTGGCTTCTACCTCATTGGTTTTTTTGTTTTTTTTTTGCCTCCCTCTGGATCAACATTGGGGGGTAGTGGGCTGAACTGGATGGACATGCCTTTTTTTTCGGCCTAACATACTATGTTACTATGATGTGACAGGTACTATTGTATCTTGTGTCCACCACAAAAATGGGTGGAGACCTAGTAATGGGCTGTATTGGCCACTGTACGCCCACAAGCAACTGATTGGTTGCATTTAGCAAGGTCCTAGCAGCGTGTGCATTTAGTTTTGCCTGCGATGGAGGGTTAGGGTACGTTTCAGTGTTAGGCTTACATTCTTAGCTATAAATGCTTCCATGTTAGAGTGAGACGCAGTAACATGGAAGCATTAACAGCTAATAACGTAACCCTTACACAAACGAGCCATAACTCTTTTGCTTGCCGCAACTACCCTCCAGTGTGGGAACGCAGACTGGGGTGGTGAGTACAGGAGCAGAGAAGGGAGATCGGAGCAGGGGAATGGGGGGGACAGCAAGTGAGTCCTCAGAGGAGAAGAGCAACGCAGAGGGGGGGAGTGACTGGAGCAGAGAAAGGAGACCGTGGGGGAGGGGGTTGGGTGAGGACAGCAGCAGCTAGCAGCGCAGGGCAAGTGAGCCATCAGAGAGACACTGGGGGTGAGTGACAGGAGCGGGGAAGGGAGACCAGCGGAGGAGAGAAGGGGGGGTGAGAGCAGGAGCAGCTAGCATCTCAGCACGAGTGAGCAAAGAAGGGAGATGTGGCGGGGTGAGTGACGGTGAGCGGAGAACAGAGACATGGGGGATGGGGAGGTGAGTGGCAGGACCCTGGAGGCCGACGGATGTCAGGAGCCAGCCTTGCAGCCAATCGGGATCTGGGGTCGTCAGCCTTACTCTTGCCGACACTCATCACTTCCTGTGTTGACAAGGTACAGCAGAACCAATGTAACATCCCATACATAAGAGAATTCAATACAGGTTTCCTTTTTTTTTTTTTTTTTTTTTTGTGCATGTATGGTATTTTAGTGCCACCACACTAAGGTGTAGCAGAAAGAATAATTACACTGGTAGGTGATAGAACTGTAAGGTGCTAGAGCTTCAAATGCCATTCAATTGTGTGATGAAAACACATGACTATTTACCCTGAATTTCCTGAAAGTCTGTCTAAGGGCCCTTTTACATGGGACAAACTGTTGGGAGCAGATGCTCAAAGAGCTGCCCCGCAATACTTTGCTCGGTGAATGGAGGCAGAGTGGGCCAGGGAATGATCTATTTCAACCTCCGCCATTCGCAGTAAACAGGTCATAGCTGAACGACTGCCTGTTTGCACGAGTCAATCATCATTCTGTTTTTTATACCTGCAAAAACTGAACGATGGAACAAATTATCATTTCTTCAGCCGGTGGATGCATTTAGACTGAACGACAATTATTCAGATTGTCGCTGGATCGCAGGAATCTGAACGATTTATCAGTCTAATGGCCCTTTTTCACGGGTTGTTAGTCATTTAAAAGACTGCACGAGCGCTGTCGTCGGCGCTTGTGCAGAGCGTTTAGACTAAAAGACTTTTCCCTGCATCACAGGCTTCTTGCTCAGCACTTCACCTTCTAAGTAAAGCGCTTTGCAGGAAGCATTTATACGTACCGAGAACCAGCGATAGAATGGTAATCTATTCATGTAAAAGGGCCATAATCCAGGAAGAAGTGCAGAGCCGCCTTAAAAAGAGTAAAATGGACAAATCGCCAGGCCCAATTGCATACAACCCTCTAGGTTTTAAGGGAATTAAGTAATGTGCTAGACTATTATTGCTTATAGTTAAGAACTCTATAGTGACAGGATCTGTTCTGTTGGATTGGCACATAGCCAATGTGGTGCCAATATTAAAAAAAAAAAGGATCAAAAAGTGAATCTGGAAACTACAGGCCGGTAAGTCCTACTTCTATTGCGGATAAAATGTTCGAAGGGTTCCTAAGAGATGCTATCATGGAGCACCTCAAGGAAAATGGCTGTATTACTCCGTATTAGCATGGGTTTATGAGGGATTGCTCCTGCCAAACTAATCTGATCAGCTTCTATGCGGAGGTAAGTTCTAGACTGGGCCATGGAGAGACACTGGGTCTCATATCTTGTTTTTTTTTTCTTTCCCTTAAAGCGTTTGATACTGTGCCACATAAAAGGTTGGTATATAAAATAAGAATGCTTGGTCTGGGTCAGAATGTGTGTAAGTAACTGGCTCAGTCATAGAAAGCTGGGGGTGGTTATAAATGGTGCATACTCTGATTGGGTCACTGTTACTAGTGGGGGACCACAGGGGGCAGTACTAAGCTCTGAGCTCTAGAGAATATAAATTTGCAGTTGATAGAAAATTATGCAAACTAACACAAGAGAAGACAGAATACAGTTGTACATTGACCTGGATAAATTGGGGCTTGTGCAGAAAGTGGTAAATGGGGTTTAATACTGATATCTTTAAAATTCTGCAAATGGACAGAGGAAATACATGTCACCATTACACGCTAAATGGGAAACAGGTTCATGGAAATGGATTTGGGGATTTTAGTGAACTGTAATCTTAACTGAAGCAACCAATGTCAGGCAGCTGCTGCCAAGGCAAATAGGATCATGGGATGCATCAAAAGAAATCTAGGGGCACATGACGAGAACATTGTTCTTCCTCTTTACAAGTCACTGGTCAGACCACACATGGAATATTGTGGACAGTTTTGGCTCAAGAATGGCATATCAGAACTTGAGCGGGTTCAGAGTCGGGCAACTAATATAATAAATGGAATGGGCGGACTACAATACCCAGAGAGGTTATCAAAATTCGGGTTAGTCACTTAAAAAAAAAAAAGAATATGTACAGATATATCAGAGGACAATACAAAGGGTCTCTAGGTAGGTGTTCTGGAAAGTGCTCAATAGTTCCTCAGCTGCCCCTGGGCATAGGTAAGTTGCACAAGAGGGGAAAACAAACAACCAACCAACCATATTAACCATCTAACATCCGGATCCCATGTGGCCTCTCCTCGTAAATGTCCCATTGCCCTTACATTATTGCCAAAATTGGTTTACGATTGGACTAATCCATGTGCAAATCTGCTGTCAAATCCATGGCGGAAATTGAAGGTCTTTTGTTTTTAACGGCAGATTAAAATTATCGGCAAAATCAACAGTGGGTTTGCCTGCGGTGTTGATGTGATCTATTGGTACACATGTTTTATTTTTACTACAACACCGTATTATTTTATTAATTTTGTCTTTCTTTCTTTCTTGGAGATGTATGTGTATTTTTCCTATGAAAGTGGTAAGTCGGAAGCGGTTTCTCCAGGAATACATTTATTTGGGATGCCTGCCAAAACCTTTTATTGATGGGCTTGGTTTGCAGAGTGACAGGTCTGCTCCGCTGCCTGACAAGACTAATGACTAGCATGTTGAACTGTCATCGTGTCACTAACATGAAAAGTGACATTACATCATTGAATGCTCAAAAACATCTTAATTGTGCCATGAAGACGTTTTGGGATTTTTGTATAGTTTCTATTTAGGTGTGCGGGGCACGAGAGAAGAATGCAGGGAACGCCGGCACACTGCTGCTTGTAACATTACCTCGGTGTGACAGACAATGGATGAGCCGGTGTTCGCACCCACCTAAATCCCTTTGTCTGCCGAGCAGCGCTCGCCTCTAGCCAGCTGTGAAGCATCGGAGTTGAGGGGGGGTGTTTGGCTTGGTGACAGTTTAGGTGTATGCAGTTGACAGGAGGACACCGCCTGAGGACATTGGTCTCGTACCACTGCGAGCTAGCTCTGCTTCATATGTATCCGAGACTCATTAGCCAGGCCAAAATAGATTACGAGTCTGATATGTTACAGTGATAAATATGCAGTGGCCATTGTGTGGTGTGATTAGCGCATATCACTAAGGCGATCCAGTGTAATGTCTCATACATGTAATCTAAGCATCATGGTCATGTATTTCACATGGTCCTCCACATCCCGAAACGATGAGTCTGTGTTACCTTTTTTTGTTACCGTATTTGAGTGTGATTTTTGGTTCTGCTTTATCAGATGTCACATGACTCAAACTTAGGGTCCTTTTAAACAAGCAGATGACCGCTTGAAGAAGCGCGTGACCTCATCGCTAGCTCGTTCGCTCTCTTGCAGCCTGTTTAGACAGGCACCTACGTTAAACCGAACGATAGATGAACTAGCCATGATTTTTATACCCGCATAAAAATCAACGACAAAGGCAAAGTGAACTATTCTCGGTCGTTCGGTCGTTGGCTCTTGTTTAGACTGAACAATTAGCATTTGCTTTCACTCACTTGAACGATTTTTTTTTTTTTTTTTTTTTCTTTTTACTAATAACTGTTCCGTTTAAAAGCGCCTCTACAAAGGGTTGTTAAGTATTCTGCTTTATTGTTTGTTCATTACACCGGTTTCCGAGGAAGAACTATTATGAGCAACCGTATGACGGACACCTGGATGGTAAAGCGGTCCTGTGATCCATTCCTATATGGTGTGGCTGGCTGCTATCAGTAGTCTGTAAAATAAGATTAACAAACCCGTAAGACCTACTAAATGTGGGATTTGATAGACTGTTCAAGGAGATACAGAACCTGGCTATCACTGCCACGTCTGAATATTACATGCAAAGGGAGAATAACTGGATAAATGAGCAACTAATTTTATTACACCGACCTAGATATATACCGTAAAACATCTGAAAAGTCTAAAATCCATTGCTAACATGCAGTCTTCCCGGAGGGCCTTCCGAAAGTCTTAGGCCACTCTCACACAGGCGGTTTTCTTACAGCGTTGTATAGACTTTTTGACCACTTGACCTCTCGAAGATGCAATCCAAGAGACTTTGCTCCATTAAGAGTTTGAGAGGGGGCGCATTATTGGAATGCAAGAAGCTTGTTTGTCGTATATACAAATTGCCCCCCACCTTGGCCATTATGACCAGAATGTTAGATGGTGTTGGCACCAGTGGATGTATGAGGGCATGCACACAAGGCAACCGGGCTCAGGACACTTTTGACAGACCACCAGCAAAGAGAATCGTCTGATTGACAAACAGCTCCAATAGTTTTGTTGTCTGCCATCCAGAGACAAGTGGTACCATCCTTACAGGCCCCTGTGTCTGTAGGAACCTTTTTCAGGTGTTGGTTGAAGATCATTTGATCTCACAACGCCCATTACATGTACTACATTTGACACCCTCCTGCTGTTTCCTCCGTTTGCTGTGGTGTTGCGAACGTAAAAAACTTGACTGTTATGGAGGGGAACTGGGGTGTCTTCAGAGACGATTTCAGGTTTAGCTTGGGCACTGACAACAGCAGTGTTCGTGTCTGGAGACCTCGGCGTAAGCGCCTCAGTCCTGCCATTGCTGTGGAGTGGCACACTGCCACCACTGTTGGTGTGATGGTCTGTAGAGCTATCTCATACGATAGTCGGTCACCCCTACCGACTATGGTACGAAGACATAGAAAACTTAATGTACTTTAACTGCTATCGCCTCTTATCAGCCAGAAAGCTGAAGTATGTTGTAATCTTCTCTGCTCACACTGTTGTAATTGGATACCAAGATAGCCCAACTAACATTCCACATCCCCCTTCTCTTTGTAGATAAATTCTTCCTGTATGAGTTCTTCCTTCAAGTGTTACCCAATAGTTATGAAACTGTGATTAAGGCAGCCCTCACTGTATAAGGGTGTTGGAATGTCTTTGTATAGGCACTCTGGTCTTGGGATGTTAATCCACCAATGTCTGTGCAAACCTAAAATAAACACCATTTCCTGAGGAGATCCTGGGTGTCCTGTCAAATGTTGTATATCCGTATGAGGTACAATGACAGCCCAATGATATGTTCAGGACATCCTGCAGCCACATGTGTTCCTCCATAGCAGCTTCCAAAAGACAGCAGGATAATACTCAGCCGCACACACAAGGGGGCCACAGGAATGTCTCCACAACATTGTCATACTTCCGTGGCCTGCCCGGTCGCCACACTTATTGCCAAAAAAAAACATTCAAGGGACTATCTCGGACGCCAACTTTGACAGCTACAGGTTTGAACGATTTAGATGGTCCGTTTTAGCAAATGTAGACTGATATGATTTAGGATACCATACAGAACCTGTATGTCTCCATGCCTGCCAGTATCACATCTTGTATCCAAGCTAGAGGCAGTACAACAGGGTACTAGAGCCTCCATGCCACCCCGTATAACATCGTGTATCCAAGTGAGAGGCGGTACAACAGGGTACTAGAGCCTCCATGCCCACCCGTATTTTATCATGTGTACAGGCTAGAGGCGGTACAACAGGGTACTAGAGCCGCCATGCCACATCTTGTATCAAAGCTAGAGGTGGTACAACAGGGTACTAGAGCCTCCATGCCTGCCTGTTTTCCATCTTGTATCCAAGCTAGAGGCGGCTCAACAGGATACTAGAGCCTCTCCCCCCATCCCCCCCCCCCCCCTTCCAAATCACATCTTGTATCCAAGCTAGAGACGGTACAGCAGGGTACTAGACCCTCCATGCCCACCTGTATCACATCTTGTACCAAAGCTAGAGGAGGTACAACAGGGTACTAGAGCCTCCCTTCCAGTATTCTGTTTTCTGCAATAAATTATCCTTTTTGCTCTGACATTATAATCGCTCACTTATATCAACGGTAGAATCACAAAGTTTCATTTGATTCCGACAACTCCTGCTAGGTGCTGAATTAGCTTTTTTTTCTAATGAGTGTATTTTTATGGATTTATACGTAATGGGGACTTGTGACTTTGTCGCGTGAATCTCCTAAGAGTGCTCAATTATAGACGGGTGGATGAGGCCCAAGGTTTAAATGAGTTGTCTGAGTTCATTTTGCCTATTGATTCCCTTTCAAAACCAGTTTAGTAATTTGCTTAATTCTGATGATGTGCCCATTCTCCTAGCTGACGGCATGTCACATGACATCACTGCTTTATCCAGTCCCAGTGACCTCCCGTATACAGATCACATGAGCTAGGAGCTTATGGTTAATGCTCTACATATGGGAAGTCACATCCTGTTTAAGGTGCAGTGCTCACATGGGTATATGGGCATGGCAGGACTGATTTACTAGATAAATACTTGATGCTTATTTCAGAACATTCTGCTCCTCCGTTTGACAACTGGGATCTACCGGTTTGTTTGCTCTGCCCTAACTGTGCAAAATAACTAATAATCCAACATCCTTGAGGTCCCATTAATGCCAAGTTAAATGAATTTTATTGATTTGATGGTGTATTGTATCTAAATAAATTTACTGCCCCTTTAGTGTGAACCCATTGTTGCCTCGGGCACTACACGTACATATGGCTGGTCTCCGTTATATGCACCCCATGAGGCCACACAGTACGCTGGCAGCCAGCTTGCAAGGGGAACACCAGCTGATTAATTGTGAGTGATCACCCTCTCCACCCTACCCGTCCTACACGGGTGTATTTTCAGCCCTCGTGCTGCCCCATGTGCGTTACCTCATACGGGACAGCACACAGACCCATTAAAGGTGGTATGCCAAGATTACAGGTGGTTGGCGTCTCACCGCTGAGTCGACGCTGACCTTAAGAAGAGGGATCCTGTGCCCCTTCCTCCTGCCTATTACCATGGGGGGGCGCTTCTTCCAATGACCAGAATGTATAGAGCGTTGGCTAAGCGTACGCATTTGGCACTTCATTTTATTGGGGCTGATGGAAATTCCTGAGGACACCATTACATTGTGGGGAGTTTGGTTTGGGTGCTGTATTTATGTACTGAGCTTGGTTCTGGTACCGTATTTCTTCACTGAGCTGCTCTGGTGTGGGTACGGTACTCCGTAGCGGCTTTGTGTGCAGTTAGACTGCCTATGAGTATAATATAAGTTTACTCCTTATGCTGAAGGGGTAAAAAATAATTCCATACAGAATGCCATCTAACCGAAGACCGCCCCCTGCATGTAGAAAATTACCAAAGGCTGGTACCTCCGTAAGGTCTACTCTCTCTCTTCGACATTGACCGTCTACGTTCTCCTAAATAATAAGCTCCTCTCGGAGGATGTCTCTCCCGTTGTGTAGGTGGCCGGTTCAATTAAAGGGTCAAAGACTTATTTACTTTCTGGTGCAGATAAGAAATCCGTCCTGCATTGTAAACAGTGCCCATTGTCTACAGGACCGTGCTCGGAATGGGTTATGTTCTCTCCATCGTATTGCAGATGGCGGCCCGGTGCCCTTTAAACCCCAGAAAAGTGACTCTGGGCCAAATCCACGCCATGTTGTTTCTGTAGGTTATTTATGTCTGTGAACATCCGGTGGAGATAAAGCTTGGCTTATAGCGGTTTGATAAATGATTTAATAAATTTCCTCCTCTATTGTTCTGCTGTCGGTTGCTTCTTTTGTTCCATCCTTCTGAGGATTACTTGGGAAAAGGCAAGTCTGTGTAATTAACCCTTTAGCTTCGGAGCATTTCTGTGTAATGTCGGCGATGCCTTGTTCTTGTGTTTTTAATGCGTTGTGTGCCTCTCCAAGAGACCCGCAGCTTCTCAGATGAACGACTTTCATGTTCAGGTTAAAGTACTGGGTTGTTTATTAATATATTGGGTGAAATTGTGATGCATTTATCACAGAAATTAAGTAGTTGCCATGGAAACCTGGAAGCCTTTCTAAGGCTCCGCTGAAAACGCCAGACTTCAAAATTTTTTCATTTTTTTTTTTTTATAGCGATTTTGCGTGGGGTTGAGGAGAATCATGTGACTGACTTTTTGTTATTGCAAATTGATCATGAGCAATAAAATGCTAAGTACCCCCGCACTTATTTTCTTGGAAAAAAAAACCTATATGTCGTCCTGATCATTACAGAAAATGAGAAAAAAAGATAAGAGCTTTTTTTGTGCTACAGACTACAAAAGATGTCTCCTTTATCACAGTGCCATGACAAGGGTATGACTCATCCCTGTGCCCGGCGTTCTAGACAGTGCCAACGAAAAAGTGACACATCTGTCTGTGTATTGTCCGCTTCCTTTCAGTTGACTGTTGTGAGGTTTTAAGGTACTGATGTGAGACTTTATTCGTATCTAGTGGAGGGATAATATCAGAAAGCGGTTATGGTTCCACTTTAGAAATATATCACGTGCACGTAGAAAAAAACCTTTGCGCGCAAATGTAAGGCTGGATTTACACGGACGTATTGGTGTGCGCAATACGCAGAAGATGGAACACATTGATTTCAATATGTTTGTTCAGATGCACGTATTTGGCGTACGCAATTCGGTCACGCAAAAAAAATGCAGTTTGCTTTATTTTCCTTTGCAGGGAAATAACTTTTTGAACTCCTGAAACTAATTGGCCCTGAGAACGTCGGTGGGTCTTACTGCACGTGCAATTGAGCATGCAAAAAGTACAGTAAAATATGCTGATGCCTGCCAATACGCAATGCCCATTCCGCAAAAACGTGCATGCATACGCTCGTGTGAATCCGTTAAGCCTCTGTTCACATCAGCATTGGAGGCTGCTTCCGGTGAAGATCCAGCAGAAAATCCCAGCTGAAATAGCATGGCCTGCCTACTGGAAGCTGTACAGACCCCATTATTGCAAATGGGGTCTGTGGCACCACTTGAACCTTGGGCTTCCAGTATTTTATGTGCAGTTCCAAGGACAGCTGAGCAGTGGAAATAAGTGTAAAACATGGTCATTCAGATGATGTTTTTACTCATCGGAGTGCTGGCCATGTATCTCATAGACAGCACCTTCACCCTTTCTAGCCAGTCAGATTGTTCATGTGACCGTTTTCTTTTTTTAGTTTTTTTGTTTTTTCCTCTTCTTCCCTCAACGACCGATGATCCGTTTGCAGAAACATGTCTTGTTCTGCTCCAATTTATGGACCAGACTCGGACCTGCAATGTCCAATGCCAGCGTGGGTCAGACAGCTGACGGATGCGTCCGTGTGCTCTCCAATGCATGTTGTGCCAGAGAATCTCAAGCTGCAACGTGAACTCTGTCAACGGAATATTTGGCTCTGCTGGTTATTCACACTAATGGGGATCTGTTGGCATTCCAGTGTTTTTTTTGAGGGGGCGGGGCGGGTTTCTTTAAGTCAGAATGGCACGGACCCCTTTAAAAATGTAAATAATGCAGGCCTCTCCTTTTTTCTATGAGGAAATAGATCCAGCATAAGTCTTGTAGAGTGCTTGGCGTGATACTAGTGGGAACAGTGTCTACCTTTTTGTGCCCCCCTACCCTCCCCAAAATTGTTTTTCCCAAGTGTTCCCAAAATTTTTTAGCTTTTTTACACTGTAGTTAATTAACATCTGGAAAAAGGCTCACCCATTTTTCCATTCCTTTTAGATCCATTGACTTTGATGAAATGTTTTTAAGAAAATGAAAAGAAAGGAAATCACGTGGGGTTAGTTTTATTAATCGTTTAGCCAACTGTCATGTTGGGTGAAAATAGTAGTAGCCGACGGGATATAGACTGACATGAACATAGCGCAACTACAACACTGGTCGGCATAGGTCTGATTATGATCATTGCAGAATTTGGGTTATGTTTTCCTATTATATCTATGTAAGGTATATCCTGACACTACCAAAGATGAGAAAAAATCAGGTAGATGAAACTTGGGATTTTGTGTCTTATTCACTACTACTTTTTTGTTTTCTTTTTTAATGTAATGGAGGTACGCCGGTTCTAGCAACTATCTGCAAACACTTAAGGAAATTGTCACCTGTGAAAAAGCTTATTGCTTACTTTTTGTACAAATAATGGCTCTTCAAAACTGCTATCCATGTCTGAGATGAAGACCAGATTACTGTCTTAAAGTGGCCATACCATTCGGTTATCGTTGGCGAACATGTAATGGCTTTGGGGGGAGTCCTGACTTTTCCCAGACAGCAGATAAGGGGGTTTAAGAAGTATCTGCTAGTTGGTTTCTAACTTATTTTCACAGGCAATAAGCCACCACTGGAGTTCTCACAATGACTTAAAGGCATTTTACATGGTTTGAAGATTGGACAAGTTTGTTCGTAGGAACATTCGTTAGCTCAAGGATCAGTCATTGTGAAGGTGTTACTGATCGCCTGAGGAATCTCATACACTTCTTTGTTGGCTGATCTCCTCTTTTATGCAACTGGAAAAAATAATCTGTGATGAAAGAACAACTTCCCGTGTGAAAAGGAGAGCTGTCCAAATCATGGAAGTCTATGGGGAGAGTGCACCAATCAGGGGCTGCCGATTCCTGGCAACATGGCACTCAAAATGTGAGCGCCGATGCCAAGAGAATGAGCAGTGACATTGCAGACTCTGATTGGCTGCAATGTTCACCTGACGTCTGCTGACGTCAGCTGCCATAATTAATGCCAGGATCAGGGCGGAGCTGCAGTGCTGGATCCTAGCGGAGAGGTTCTTTTACTACAGCCAAGCAGAATTAATAATGTGATATTATAATAAATTGCACTTTTTACGGGTGTAGCAATTTTAAGTTTTTTGTTTTTGTTTTTTTTTTATGCGAAATCTGGGAAAAGTATTAAAAAAAAACAAAAAAAACATTTTCTTTTACAATTTTTTTCCCCCTTTTTTTTAAAAAAAAACTTTTTCGGTGCAATACAATACTATGGTTTTGCATTATGCTGTATCTTAACAGGCTGGGCTGCCTATTAAAGACGTGCCACAGGCACATCCCTAGAAGACAAACTATCATGGCATAACTGGGGACTTTCAGAAGGCCTCAGACTGCCATGACACCCGGATAGCACCCCCTGTGATGTTATTGCTGGGGGTCGTCCGAGACACTTAAATCCTGATCGATTGGAACATATAAAGGGTTAACAGCTGCGATCAGACTTCTCTCCGATTTGCGCCTGTTGTGGGTGCGTGTCTGCTTCAAAGACAGCTGAAACCCGCCATGTAGGCAGTGGGCTTGCCTCTTGAGCTCGCTCTGTACACAACATATGCTGTGGACTGCTATATACGTGGTAACTGCATGGGGTATGTGCATTTAGGACGTATATTACTGTATTTATGACGGGAAGGGGTTAAACTACAGATTTCATTGATTGGCACTTGTCGTCATGTGTAGACGGGCCTTTATTAATCTCTCCCCATTTGGAGCAAGGGCATGCTTCTCCAAGGCCAGCATGTCTCGCGGGTAACAAGAGGAGTGTCTCCCAGCTGAACGAGCATTCGGTCGCTAGCTATCAAAGTTATATGGCCACCTTTTAGTAATCCATGGATGCTGAAGGATGTTGATTAGCTCCACAGAGTCATGCTCTGTCATTCTGCTTCTACCAATATATGAGACGGATGGGCACATAAATACCAGTTCGTTTTAGAATCCAGTATTTATATGTACATCACATTTCTATTGCATTAGTGGAAAAGCTTCTCGATTTACTTCTCTCCTCCTGAAATTTACTTAAATTATAGGCTATAGTTCTATGTCTTCCCTGGTAATACTTTCCTGTATGTTGCATTATTTATCTCCTCACCCAGTATATGATGATTTCTTAATTTCACCTACATTTCTTAGTTCTTGTCAGGTTCTATTTCGCACTAATCGCTTATCAATTTTGTGAGGGTATTTTGTCACTAGTCAAAAAGTCAGATTTAGGGAAACTACAAAAACTATAAATGTATGGCTATTACGGTTTGTGAAAATAGCTTCTGGTTGTGGGACTCCCGGTCCAGTTCTTACATTTTAAAATGAGCGTATGTGCTGCTGTTTCTGATTGAAATTGCTCTTGACGTCTGTTCGGGTTCCATGAAGACCTTATTCCATAATTAATGGTGGAAATAGACGGCCAGCACTCGTTGCATCAATTCTGCTTTGGTTGACAGGCCAACTGCCCCGAACATTATTACGTATTTGGCCTAATAAAGGACTTGGTTAATTGGCTACATGTTTTTTGTTTTGTCTCTCTCTGGAATATCTACTCCTGGAATATAGGTGGAGATGATCAATATTGTCCATCAGAGATTAGAACACTGACTTTTAGGGCTCTACAGCATCTATCTGCAGATATATGTAATCCTGTCCAGTAGACTTGGTGAACCTTTTGGTCCTGAGGCAAAATGTGCCCAGGTACTGGAGGGGATGGAGAGCTATATTGGTGCTCCCTTTTATAGTCTTATGGTTTTTGGAGCCTCTCTATTTTTTTTTCAAGATGACATGGTGGTTTTTTGACTACCTGATGCACACTGAATGTTGGTAGTGTATGGGTAGTCTGAGACACTACACACTGCTCTGGTTGGCCAGCACTATTCATGTGAATACCACTGGCCTGTGTGCATTGGGTAGTGACAGGAGCCTCGTGCCCATCTTGGAAGCCTATGGAGGGGCCTCAGAAATAGACAGATATGTGGCAGTGCACCCAAAGAGGAGGATACCAGATAATATAACTCGGTCCCTGGACAGATTTTGTTTGTGAGACTGAAGTATTTGGGAGTTCAGTATAGTCTGCCTGGCTCTGTTCACACTAGCATTATGGCTTCTGCATGACAGAAGCTAGCCGCCTGATGTGCCTCATTTACTTATAATATTATCCATTGGGCTCTATTCATTTTGACGCCAAGAATAGCGCTGCATGCTGCACTCATCTTGCCGTCAAAAGTAATGGAAAACTTCACAGAACCCTCAACTGAGGCTTACAACGTAGATGTGAACAGAGGCTAAGCATGTTGCCCCCATTCTTGCTGTCAGAATAACAAATGATAACAAAGTGATATTCATATAATTATATACTAGATTACTTCTCCGCCCATCTGCACTATTTGCAATGAAAGGAGGCGGGATGGGGGCGGGGCTAAGTTTTCTGCAAATTAGCCCCACCCCTGTTGCGCCTCTCCCCATTGCAAATAGTGCAGAGGAGTGGAGAGGAGGCAGAGATGGGGCGGGAGCTCAGTTCCTGCTCCTGGCTCTTCCATTCCCCCCCCCCCCTGCAGATGAGGACGATGTATATCTGCTCGGCGTGAAAACCGAGCCGATATACGTTCGTGGGAATGCAGCCCACGAGGGTACAAGACTTGCTTCTCTGCCAGGGATTTTCAGTTGGAAGCCCAATAAGAAATAACTGTTAATTTTACATATGCTGAAAACCTTTTTAAACAATGGAAATACATTTTACGATGTTCTCCAGTGTCCTTACGTTGAACATATTTGTTACTATGTGGCGATCAATGAAGTAGAACCAGTTTCCTCTGACATGAGTAGAAACATGCACTTTGGTTTCACTTGTGGCTCTTAAATAGCACTTGTGGTAGGTACTAAATGGCCAGATGGCACGGGTCCGCTAGTTAATGGTGAGCTCAGTCTCTTCTCGTAATGCTCCCTCAATTCATCTTAATCTGACTCTTCTAAGCATTTTTCAGGCAGGAGTGAACCTTTCTTGGCTGGCTCACACTGATAATTAGATATATATTAGGGGACAGCTGGGTCTATTCCTGGATTTAACTGAAACCCAGTAATTAGCCAACCTATACTGGGCTGAGACACATAGGGGTGTTACCCAAATTTCCTCTATTTATGCTATTATATCTCAGCCTAATTGAGTGTTTGGCACTAGATCATGTTTTGTAGCAGAACACTTAAATAAAATGGCCTCAAAATATGAAAACCCTTTACTTAATCCTATTATTAAACCATTGCTGGCTTACAAATGTATGCCACTGCATTCCACTGACGACTTGTTTTAACCATTGGGGATCTATCTAAGCATAAGCAAACCAATTAAGCTTGTTCATATGTAACACAACAGACTAGTGAAAAGTAGCGCATAAGTGACCATTAGAGATGAGCGAGCATACTCGCTAAGGGCAATTATTTGAGCAAGCATTGCCCTTAGCGAGTACCTGCCCGCTCGGAAGAAAAGATTCGGGGGGCGGGGAGCGGTGGCGGGGAACGGAGGGGAGATCTCTCTCTCCCTCCCCCCGCTCACTCCTGCTCACTCCCGCAACTGACTGCTCCCCCTCGCTGGCAGCCGAACCTTTTCTTCTGAGCGGGCAGGTACTCGCTAAGGGCAATGCTCGCTCGAGTAATTGACCTTAGCGAGTATGCTCGTTCATCTCTACTGACCATCCATTTAGGCCGCCTGCACATGAGCGTGACATTGCTGCGGACTGCTGATTGCCATGCACTATCTTGCTGTGTATACGCATGCAATACGTGCCATGGTAGAATATGCTGCGATCTTTACTGCACGTGTGTTTCTTGCAATATCGCCTCCTGGAACAGCAGCATAATTCAGTCTATGGTGCTGTTCTAAGGTGACAGGTTCCCTATAAATCTAGCTTGCACAACCTCGAATGACATTGTGAGTACTTTGCCCAATGAGGGAATGATGGGGCTCTGGCTTTTAAAAGACACAATCGTGATGGGCGCAATAGAATAATGTTCTTCAGTGTCGAAAACCTAATTGGGTCGGTCTTTTGGCTTTGGTCAGAGGTACATTTTCTTTTTAGACCAGGAACCCAATTTTTCTGACTTATGTAGCTCAATACATTTGAGGTACGAGAGAATAAAATACTTAAAAAGCTCCAGTGGTTGCAAGAATGCAGTGAAGTCTATTATCATCATCCATCAACATAAAAATAATCCTTTTTATGTAGCGCCAATGGCACTTTACAAGTCAGGGGGTATAAACACAAAATCTGACACATAGTATTAAACCGATACAATTTGAACAATGGGGGTGGGAGGGTCCTGCTCACAAGAACTTACAGGTTATGAGGGGTGGCATAAGAGGTACAAGAGCATGTTCTGTACAATCTGTCCAAAGGCATATGGTACTGTACATATATACATAAAGCTCTTGTGTAAGTGCAATAGGATGTGTGGGGTAGAAGGGGGTCAGGTTTCCAAGGGGAAGTGTAAGGATGGGGTAAATGGAGGAGTGGTAGATTAGGGAATATGGTAGGTCTCTTTAGAAAAATGTTTAAGGCATGCTTAACCCTTTCCAACCCACTGACATCTTCCTACATTCTGAATGAAGCTTGAACAGCTCCAGTGTCAGAAGACATCCAACAGGGTATTCTTACCATCTATTGCCAGCCACTCCGCTGTCAGAGTCCCTCAGCACACACACACACTGGCTTTAGCCAGCAGATGCCACCGTTGTATCGCAGCAAAAAGAAAGACTTTTAGGAAACCCTCAATCCAAAATTGGATTGAAAAGGGTTAAAACTCTGACCTTTGGGAATTAATTTGACTGTGATAGCACATTCCAGTGAACTGGCGCTGCTCTGGAGAAATCTTGGAGGTGAGAATACTGGTTTCCAGGCCCAGTGTCTTTACTTAGAGGGGTTTTCTAACCTCCAAATAGAAAAACAAAAAACAAAACTGCCCAGTGTATTAAATGGAGGAAAAACCTAAAATACCTATTACTCAAGCTTTTATGTTGCCTCTGGTCCAATGCCATCAACCTGGTCCCCTCCCTCTGCTGCGTTTCCAGATGAAACTGGGAACAAGGATGTCCCTTTCAACACTCACATGATTGCTGCAGCCAATCACAAGCCTCAGCAGTTGCATGCCATTCATACAGACATGACTGCTAAGGCAGAGATTGACTGCAGTGCATTCAACATGTCATCACTTTCCGTTTCAGTGGTGACCAGGTTGGAGGCACTGGACTAGAGGCACAGTGGGAGGGAGAATAATGGCTAATTTTAGTTTTTTAATACCATCCCATATCCTGGGGCAAGCTTTTTTTTATTTATTTATTATATTTTTAAAAGTCAGAAAACTCCATTTAACAATAAAGTATCAGCGTTTTAGACTTTTATACTCTAGTAGCTATTCCGTTTTTTAAATAATGTAGGGATCAATGTCAGCACCGTGGGTCTGAGTGATGTTTAAGGTTCTTAGCTGAGTATTCGTCCATGTTAAATGTCCATTGTTTGAAAATTTCCGATTCTTTGCAGTCTGACTAGCCCTGGTACGTGGTAACACAGCCTGCTTATATAAGGTATTTAGAGTTTTGTAGGGCATGTTAGATCTAATTTCAGTTTCCTTCCTTCCCCTGTGTCAGTAGTTTTGCAAGGATGCAGTGTCTTCTAGAGTCAATCCTCAGAGGAAGCCTTACGCAGTGTCATTCGTTGTGTCTAAGGAACCAGAATTTGTCTGCTGCCTCTGAGGACTGTCTCACTAGTAACGCTGTATGCACTTCACTCGCTGCCGCTGCAAAGGGTCATCCATCTGTACCAGAAGGTGAACCGTTCTGACAGGACCGGTGGTTGCTAGCTCGCTGATTCATGTGCTGTAATACCACGACGCATGTATACAAAGAAGCAAGTATGATATAGATCTTCTGGTGCAATTTATTAGCGCAATGACATTTATTGGTATCACGAGGCTTCCCCATAATGGAGCTAAACTTTCATTGAACTAGGTGGTTGCGAATATGCCGTGAGGTCTATGTAGTCTCTTCTCTTTCGAGAAGTCAAGTTATTGTGTTCTTCACAAGGACTAAAGTCATAAAGAGTTTTAAGTGAAGTGAGCAGAGCAGAGTTATCCGTAGAAACTTGCTTTATCTTTACATTTATAGGTAGTGACATTTTTTATAGTTCTGCAAAAGCCATTGTAGAAGTCTTCAGGGCAAGATGTACAAGCTGTAAGGAAAAATCAGATCGTGGGATGTGTTGATAAACAACTTGCAATGGTTATGACATTGTTAAAGGGCCACTCTGGGGAAACTTTTTGTTTCCCTTGGGTCCAATTCGATATACTAGAGCAGATGATATTCTAGGGCAGATAATATACTTACTGATCCCAATATTGATGAGACAGTTGCTCTGCTCTGGTCCCTTCATCATCCCACTCGATCCCCTCTGTGACTCCTACAGCGTCTGGTGTAACTGGAAGTGGCTTTCTCTATTCAAAATATTGTTCCCAGTAAGAGAAACAAAATAATCGGTTCTCATAGGAATGAATAGAGAAAAAGGGGGAAAAAAGTTTTGTACCGTTTCAGCCAGTAGACCACATTTTAGTATTGTTCCTAGTAGGATAGACAAAATAATCTTGCAGATACCTTCTGATGGCGAACAAAAAGAAATGTTTACCGCAAGCTTTCAAGGCTTCTTCATCAGGGTTATGATATAGGAGCTTGATGAAGAGGCCAAGACTTTAAAGTATGCGGTAACATCTTTTCTTTATGTTAGCCATTAGCCCATTAACGACCAGGCACAGTAAATATACAGTCCCTGGTCCTGGGCTTAAAACCCTGCCGATAGTAAAATTACGGCCGGGCTTTAAACCTCCTGGCTCTGCAACCAATCAGAGCCAGGATGGGTTGTCAGCTGTTAGTGACAACTGATATCCCAGAGGAGAAGGCAGGAGGGGTTTTAACCCTTTCTGCCTTTTTCTTCTCAGAGTACACCATGCTCAATGAGCACTGTGTACGTAAAAGTGTAACTTTCACTATGGCATCCGGGGGGGGGGGGGCATGTGACCGCCGGGGTTCCCTGCTACAGCAGAGCTGGAGGGTCCTACTAGATCCCGGCCAGCTCTGCCAGTGACTAATATCAATAAAGGGTATGTTTTCCCTTGTAACTGGGGTTCCTATAGATGTGTCAAGTAATAAAAAAAAAAAGAATGAATGAATGTCCTCCAGAGGTCTTACATGATGTCATGGGGGACATAGATCGTAAAAAAACATAATTACATACATAAATAAAACAAAATTCCAAAATAAAACAACAATATATACATAAGAAAGAAAATAACACAAATCCGACACCAACCAAAACCGTTGCTGTATGCGCCCTGTAAACCAAAACCATACATATTATATATCAAAACGTCCGAAACAAATAGAGGAACCCGTTCCCGTACTCTATTTGAGCATGAATATACTAAATTTAAAAAAAAAACTATAAATGTTAAAATCATTTTTTTAGCATTTTTACCCCCAATAAAACTAAAAAACGGATAAAAAAGTCAGTGAAAAAGATAATTTAAAAAATCGCCCTATATGTCACAGAAAAAAACACAGCAAAAATAATTTTGGTAGCTAAAGGAAAGCAAATACGGCCGTAAAACCACCACATGGGTCAAATCCCTAAAAAATGTCTGGTCCTTAAGGTACAAAAGAGCCTGGTCCTTAAAGGGGTTGTCCCGCGGCAGCAAGTGGGTCTATACACTTCTGTATGGCCATAATAATGCACTTTGTAATGTACATTGTGCATTAATTATGAGCCATACAGAAGTTATAAAAAGTTTTTCACTTACCTGTTCCGTTGCTGGCGTCCTCGTCTCCATGGTTGCCGTCTAATTTTCGCCGTCTAATGGCCAAATTAGACGCGCTTGCGCAGTCCGGGTCTTCTTATCTTCTCAATGGGGCTCCGTGTAGCTCCGCCCGTCACGTGCCGATTCCAGCCAATCAGGAGGCTGGAATCGGCAATGGACCGCACAGAAGAGCTGCGGTCCACGGAGGGAGAAGACCCCGGTGGCCATCTTCAACCGGTAAGTAAGAAGTCACCGGAGCGCGGGGATTCAGGTAAGCGCTGTGCTGTTTTTTTTTAAAGTCCCTGCATCGGGGTTGTCTCGCGCCGAACGGGGGGGGGGGGGGGGGTTGAAAAAAAAAAACCCGTTTCGGCGCGGGACAACCCCTTTAAGGGGTTAGAAGGTATCATGTCTTAAAAAAAACAAAAATTCTTTGTTCTACTGGCTAATGTATGAACCTTTTTTTTTCTTTTTCTCCATCAATTCCTATAAGAACTGCAGTACAATTTTCCAGACTGCTGGAATATGTGGCTTGACATAATGCAAGTCATGTGGGATAACGGAGGACTGGAACCGAGCAACTGTATTAATATAAGGATTGGTAAAAATCTCCTCCTCCCTAGAATGCGGTGTATGTGGAAGCAGTACAAGGTTTTTCTCTGGAGTGCTCCTCTATTATTGAATATGCACTGAACCTTTATCTTGAAAACATATTGGAAGAAAACTGCAAGTAATTTTTATCTTGCCCAAATCCCTAGTGCAAATTTTCATCTTTCATATTGCACTTGTGTTCTCTAAAATGATGTGGATGATACACTGCGCTCAGTAGAGTTTTTGACTACTGGAATGTTATGATTAATGGGGAATCCCAATATGGAGCAGCCATCCCTTCCCTGTGTGGTTTTATCAGCATTTGTCCTGTCATTTAGCACACAATGGATGTAACCAGTGTTAGGAATTTCACAGACCTTTGCAGAGTATACCGCTCATGATGAAGCAGACGGTGACTTCATGGGTGTTTTTCTGGCAGGCGGCAAACTGCTGATTTGTTAAATAGTGAAAGCCATCTCAGTCGCATAAATCCCAGTGAAGAGCTGTGTTTAATTCACTCCCGTTCGCCAAATATGTACTGATCATTTTCTCTTGGATAGTGCACAATTAATTATTCAGTAAAGCCCAGTGTACATAGGAGGAAAAGGTGTCAAAACTGGTGCAAAGGAAAAGTTAATCAGCTGCTCAAGATTCTACCTCTCTTTTCTTTTGCAGCAGTTTTAATGGATTCTCCGCCATACTGTAGGGCTGAGTGTATGTATATATTATATTAATCTCAAACTACTAACCATGACCTGTCCGTCCGTGAGTGAGTGGGTGGGTTTGTGAGTGACTTACATGCTCTGCCCCTGATCACATGACAGGGAAGTCATCAAAGGTCCTTCATCCCTAGTGAAGTAATTACATGCTCTGCCCCTGATCACTTGACCGTGACATCACAGGTCCTGTACGCACATGGCTGGGTGTTCGTTAGTGTTCCGTAGCAACTGAGGCTGCAGGGAGTTTGTAGTCTGCACAAGGATGCAGGACCTTTGACATCACCGTCATGTGATAAGGTGTGGAGCAAGTAACTCCCTCACTGGCAATGAAGGACCTTTTGATGACATCCCTGTCATGTGATCGTGGTGGTGCATGTAGGTCATTCACTCGGCATGAGCGTCACCATCTTGTGATCAGCAGCGGAGCATGATGGTGACGTCCTCACTGGTCCTTCATTTCCAGTGGTGTGCTGCTTCTGATCCCTGTTGTATGGGATGAACAATGTATGTAGCATTGTGTGTGTGTGTGTGTGTGTGTGTGTGTCACGTGCATGTAGCAGAGCTGTGTGTGTGACACGTGCATGTAGCAGAGCTGTGTGTGTGACACGTGCATGTAGCAGAGCTGTGTGTCGCATTGCACCACCAGAAACACTGGTGCTATAATTTCCTAATAATTATGTGTACATGTCTGTATGAGATATCTATCTATCTATCTATCTATCTATCTATCTATCTATCTAATATTATAGTAAATGACTATGTTTCTAACACAAGGCAGATTAGGCTGTAGGTTCCCATCTCATGCAGGAGATCCGTTCTCCCATATCCTTTCAAAAGAAAGGAGAATGGGATTGAGGAACAGGAAACGTTTAAAATTTCCTTCGGAAATTGTTCTCCTCTCCCATGGGCCATGATCCTCAGTTAGTCTCCCTTACATATTTTTAGATGAATCACCCCAATGTGATGTAAACTAGGGTTCTTTTAATTCACTTCTATTACAATTCCCAATGGGTTCCCATTGCATGGCAGTTCACATCTATTTGAGGTCTTCTCTAGCACTCACAAGAGATGTGGCTGCTGAGTGTCTGTCTCTATTGCAGTTCATGGAAGTTGTAATATGTTCTGCCATTTCTGTAACTCCCTGAAGGTCCAGCTCCTCCTCTCTGGAGTTTTGAATGGGACGCAGGGGACCCCAATTCTTTGATAAATGGGTTTCAGAAGTGGTACCCTCATCACCTGTCAGATATTTATGGCATATACAGTTGATATTCTATAAATGTCTTGGATGGAATTTAAAGGACCCCTTTGTCACCTATGCAGAAGATAGATGATATAGGTTTGTTTGCTGAGGGTCTGACCGCTGGGACCCACAGGTATCCCGAGAACCACAGAACTCAAGTTTGCTGGGTGAATGGCGCTGCAGTGGCACGCATGACCACTAATCTACTAACGGTCTATGAAGATGGCTAAGTACATTGCAAAATGAAAGTAGCAGTAGTCACACAGGTTGGGAGGGCGAAAGTTTCTTCTTAGGAAAAGCATCTAGTAAGTGTGAGGAGACTTTTAAGGCCATACATGCTCCTCTGGTAAATTTATGCAAATGGAAAGATGAAACGATGCCTGTACAGTGCCACCTATTGTAACAGGCCTTGGAACAAAGACAGACAAAGCCAGCATCTTCTCCAGAAGGAAAAGATAACTATGTACAGACAGACTGTTTTTCCTTATCCTATAGGGATAGGCGTGAGCAATTATGGTGGAATAACCCCTTTTAAGCTTTATTGTGGCCGTCTGAAGTCAAAAAAGGTGGCTTTCAAACCAAAAAAGGGTATGTGCTCCTAGTCTAATATGATGGAGCTATTTATCCAGACTAAGGCTTTATTGCCATGAGCGTATATCGGCCATGGTTACAAGCCCGACCGGTATACGCGACCATCTGAGGCATTGGTTTCCAATGCATTCGTTCACATGAGCAAATATATAGAGGTTAAAACCAGCGCACCGTAAAAAATAGAAGATACGTGACCGAAATACGCGGTGGGGTAGTTCTGGTTCTATTTTTTGACCGATTATATGGTGGCGGCTCCCATAGACTCCTATGGGAGCTAGAAAAAAAAAAAGGGAGGAGGAGGCATTTTAGCAGCACCCAGGTGCCTCTAAGTAGTCATTGGTGCCTATTGGAGCTTACAGGTGCCTCTATATAGGCATTGGAAATCATTCTGAGGATTTATGCCGAGTGAGGGCTTTCCGTGGTGCACGGATTTTTTCGCTAAAAATGTTGCACTCGTGCATGTGAATGGATGAGAAAATGCTAATTAGGCACAGAACTTTATCGTAGGAAAACATCCATTCATGCGAATTTACGGCACGGACGATAGAACACAAAAACGCATAGGCTCGTGTGAAAGAGCCCAAAGGGTGCTTTTAAAGGGACTAACCTATCGAGGAACAGATCCCTAACAGGTCATCCCAGCGATAGTCGTTCTTGTGCTTTTACACAGGAACGATCATCACTAGTGAGTAGAGGGGAAGTTGGCCGGGGTCGTTCTGTCCCACCCGCTTTCATTCACAGTAAGCAGACGGTTGTTCATAAGTGAAGGACTGCTTCTTACACGGACGATATGAAACTGAACTATGAACGACAAGTGAAAAACTTCTCGTTCGTCGATTAGTCCGTGCATGCATTCTCGCTGGATCGTGGGAACAAACAACTATTGTAACCGCGTACAAACACTTTTAGGGTGCATTCTTACAGGCGAGTGCAATATCGGTCCAAGTTCCTCGATATGGCGCTTGTAAACCTGCGACGACTTCTGTGAATGTGATGAGTTTTGCAAGAAAAACCGATGGCATCTCTGCAACATATGGCTACTTTTTTTGAAAAACATGTCTGAGTATGAAAACGCCATAACCCCAAAGTCTAACCGAAAAAATGAAACTGCAGCATCTGAAGTTTCCATCTGCAGAGAAAGTTTTCACCTTTACGTCTTGTTCCATTTTCAATATGGCAACTCACAGCAGGACCTCTTATAAAGGCAAATATCCTAGTGGGAGCCATTTCTTTCGAACATTAAGCTATGCACTTATGTTTTACTGTTGCACATCATAGAAGTTTAACTCCTGTAGTTACAGGTAGGGAGGATTGTGCAATTTAGGTGTTACGGCTATTGGTGGCTTTTTTAATGTATGAAAAACATTCAGTAAGTGTTTTCCATTATAAGACTTCCGAATTATAGTACTTTTCTATCTTCCAGATGGCCCACCGCGCAATTACTTTATAGGAATCCAAGACTGTATTGCCGCCATCTGACATTAATGGCATTAAATCTCATTATTGGGGGGCAGAGCTTGTGAAGATCTGCCATGGTGTCTCCTGGGTCCTAAAGGACACCAATATTCCGCTATAACTAACCATGAGTAGCAATTTTTTAAACTTGTTCCTGCAGCAAAATGGCTACTTTGCTGTATGCGGTCATTATTTTCCAAAAACTTTTTATTTTTCTTGGCATCTATAATTTTATTTTTTTCCTGGTACAACAATAACTAGAACATCCAGATTAAAGGAGCATTTATGTGCATTACCCATCGGGAACTCCAGTTAAAAAGAAGAAAATTACTTCTGGAATTTGGTCACGATGACTCAGACACTGAAAGTACAGCCTGTAGTTATTATGGCAGGTTTTATATAGCCTGCGCAGCACTGATATATAACCTCTGGAAAGTCAGTTTCTCTTGCATAGAAGTGTTTACTGCACATTTGTACTGTTCGTTGTATCATTCCCTGAAGAATGCGGCATTTCAAAATGAATTATCGTTTAAATCGATTGTTTATGTTAAATTCATTTTTAAGCAGTTTTGATTGATTTTATATTTTCCGTGTCAGTGCCTAAAGTATATTAAAGAAAAAAAATTAAAATACTGAAATATTGCAGTTTTCACTCTGGCCATTGAGCCTAAGAATAGTCTTGACACTTCCTGTTCTGTAGAGATCCCTTTTAGGTAGTCATCTCATTATCATATGCTTCTAAATTCCATCTTCTGAATTTGTATTGCTTCCATAGGCAGTTTAGGCTGTAGGCTCCCATCTCATTTGGGAGATTGGTTCTCCATACATGTTTTTAAATAAAAAGGGGGATGGGATCGGGGATCATGAGGTGCAGGAAACATTCCCTATTTCCTTAGGAAATGTTTCTCCGCTCCCTTGTGCCGCGATCCTTATTTTCAAAAGACATGGGCTGGTCTCACACAAACGAGCCGGATTCCGCATTTGGGAGCCCGCAGCGGAATTCGGCTCTGACCACATTGTAAATTCTGGATGGGCTGTAGGTCGGACGGCCTTCGTTGACTTCAATGGAGGCCGTCCGCAGCAAAATTAAGCATGCTGCAATTTTTCCCCCATTTGCGGAAATCGCAATCCGTTTTCGGGAGTGTGAAGGAAAAAGCGAAAGTATATACCTTTCGATGCATACTGCTTGCCGCAGATCCTTCGTGCGGCCATGGATTCCATAATAGGAATCTGGTCATGTGAGACAGGCCTTAGGGGTGACTGTTCCTATGCTCCCTCTGAATGGGTGACTTCAGATTGTCAACTAAGTCCGACGTCTCCCATTGAGCTGTTGGACAGCCCACTTGATGGAGTCGGGAGCTAGACCTAAGAAGAGCCCATGCACAATAGGTGAGAAGTTAATTTTTGGACAACCCCTTTGTTTTTTTTTACACTTTTTTATTCCAATGTATTGGTATTTTTCTTATAGTATGTGACCTTTGCTCTATATATACATGCTCTTACTACTTGTATGAATTGTAGAATGCTGCTGAGGATTTCAACATAGAAAAAAAACCTGTTTCATTTAAAATACCTATTCTATTGCAGCGAGGCAAACGAAGCTAATGAGTTTCATTGTGTGGTAGAAGGCCCTTTAATTAAAATCATATATTATTGCGGATCCTTAATTTGATCTCTAAGCATCAATTTGCAACAAAGACACACGGCCCCCCTGCATGAACTGGATGTGGATTACTGCCAAGCTTGGGGATGACATGTCCCAAATGCCAAAATGTAATGTCAGGAGAGGCTTTTCAACAAATTGCAACAATTGTGATCAATTTAGACTCTTGCCCTGTTCTACGGAGTCTCCCTTGATGCAGAAATCTGGTGTAAAATGATCCAAATGGAGACTGTTTAAAAAAAATAAAAATAAAGTCGTGCATTTTTTTTTTTCATATTGACTTTTGAGCCCTACGCCTGTTACTACAGTGAAGAATACGGGTGGGCTTACACGAGTGTATGTGTAAAATGCTGTGGGTATAATGCAGCGTTTTACAGCTGTGTGAGGTGGCGATTTGCTGCATATGACAGTGATTTTGAACTGCGTATGATGCCGTATCTCACGCATGCTGTCATGCGCAGGCTTCCTGGTTTCTAACTTTTTTAAAAAAAAATTCCCACTGCATATAAACACAGCACATACACAATGTATAGAGTTCATGAAGAACAATAGGGCTCTGTTTTGAGTAGTAAGCTTTGTAATTCGCTGCTGCAGCCTGTAAGCAGTATGCCATAGGGAGGACCCGAAGCTGCAGCAATGGACACAGCGGGGAACTGGAAGAGGAGCCTATAGGCTTGGCTGTTGTTTTTACACATGGGGAGCATGTTTACATAAAAGTTGAAGAACTCGGGAAACTCCTTTTTAATGCTGTTATTGGTATAACCAATGAAATAGTTTACTGAAGTTGCACCAACTAAGTGCAATCCTGGTCTGTATTGTAGGCCATGTGATGCCTCTGTCCATCTTTGGGGCCTCATTATCCACTCTAGTAGTCCCTGTTAGGGTGGAGGTAACCTACAATGGGGAATAATGCATTTTTATTCTTGTATGTATTATCTTCTCTTTTTGTTTTCTTACCTAAAAACCTTAATGCACCTTGAAGAGACATAAAAAGCACAGCTTTTACCCCTGGAATATTAAAGGATGCATGTTCATGATCTGTATAGAACGCAAGTGTAAAAACACTAATGCTAGCAGTAATGTGCACTTCAGATGGTGGCAGACGTCTCCATTACAGCTTTTGATGTTTTGTTCTGAATGATCTCCATTAAATGGATCGTCAAATTTTATATGAAAAATGTACTGAGGGCAGAGAAGGGTTAAAGGAAATAACAAACTACAGATGTAGCCAAGTTTAACTTGACCCTGATAACTTTCTGCAACAAGTTCTTATCCTAAGGTGTTGATAAAGCATTCATCTTAACACAACAAAACTCTATTAGGGTACGTTCACACGGGGCGGAAATGCTGCAGAATCTCCACGGCAGAACCGCCGCATCAAAATTCACACAATGGGTGCAGACTTTGACCATGAATCAGCCGCCTGTCTGCAGCTGATTTTAACTGCTACATCATCGCAACCCGACACATGCCCCTCGACAGCCTCTAGTGAGTGCCAAGCCGCTGGTGGGGTGATGTAGAAGTGGAATAAGCAGCTGACTCCTGGTCAAAATTCGCACCATAGGCGACTTTTTATGCGGAAATACAGAATTTGCCACGGAAATTCTGCAGCATTCCTGCAGAATTTCCGCCCATGCCGGCTGCCATAGGATTGCATTAGATAACGCAATCCTAGGCAGACGGCCGTGATTTGTCCGTGTGAAAACACATGCGGAAATCAAATCACGGCATGCTCTCTTTCTGTGTGGGTCTCGCAGAGGCCCGCACAGAAATGTCATTAGTGACGGGCCGGCTCCACTCTGCACTTGGCAGAGAATGAAGACGCCGGGAGCGGGTAAGCCGCAGGCCTCTGCAGGGGCACGGGACCACATCCCGCTGCAAGAAATCTCGCAGCGGGATCCGAGCCAGCCGTCTGCAGGCGGCCTTACTATGAGGTTTATTTACTTTTTAGAAGCCAACAGTTTTTTGTGGTGCAAATTTACGCCAGAAAACGGTCTCATATGTTTGCATCACATTTATCATGTATTTTCTTATTAAACGCTTGTCTGAAAAAGGGCGTGGTCTAAATTGTGCTTTTAAAAAAAATGCCAAATTGCCTTGAATTGTGTCAAAATTTTGGTGCAATTTTTGGCGTAAACTAAAAGCTTATTCAAACACGATTATCAAACAAAATTTGCTCAAAAGCCATCTTTTGAGCGATAATTGTTGCGTGTAAATGTGCTTATCTTTCAGTCTTCTGCCAAACGATGGATCTCAGTTCGGCTTGAAATCCGTTGTTCAGCAGAACAGCTGATAAGATGGACCGCATGCTGTGCTCTTCCCTTGTAGAGCTGATTGCAGCTTATGACATTGTCTCCGCTGTCAGCCTCACTGGCAGAACAAAGACAATTAATTCGGAGAACAGCAGGCGGTCCTCTAAATTAATTCATCTCCCAGTGGCTCACAAGCTACTAATTGGTACTAAAAATCATTAGCACAAATTAGTAGATTATGCAAAATGATCGCTCAAAAGCCATCTTTTGAGCGATCATCTAAATGCACCTTAAACCAACTAATATGTAGTTTAAACTTAGATTAGGCAGTCTTAAAATTCGACATTGATTATTCAGTGATAAATCTGGTGCGTAATTAGAGTCACTAGTGCAATTTTGCACTAACTTTTAGATAGCATTAGTAAATACCCCCCCTCGTTCAGATTCCCTAATGATCGCGCCTCGACCACAGTCTGTGTTTACATTAACTGCAGTTGTGACATTCCATAGACACACATGACCATTGCAGCCAATCACTGGCCTCAGAGGTATAGGTATACAACTCGAGATTGACCACAGCATCACGTGTTTATGAATCGTCTTCGCTACCATCCATATAAACAAGATGGCGGTGAGGATGGGAGCAGCGGTGCTGGATCAGAGGGAGGTCAGAATGAAGAGGAGCTTATTTTTGTCACTTGGAAAACCTCTCTTTTTTGTTATTTCTAATAATGGCATTAAAGACAACATACACATTCAGAGCCACATTGTATTTATTGCTGTAACGCATCTATCTACAAGTAGGGGACAAATAAGAGGATGACCGTACAGACGATTTGTTGCCTGTTACACTGGAGGCACATGGATCTGCATCGCAACTGTAAGAAATGGTTAATGGAAAAGTTTTTACAAAGTTGTTCTATTGTTCAAATGCATTGAAGCAAAGATAATTATTGAGAAGTTGTACACGGCCTTTAAAGTTTACAGAACTGCTTAGACTCTCCCTTCAATAAGAGGGGAGGAGCAGTAGCAAAACCAGGGGGGGGGGGGGGAACTTTGCATAACATATCTGCGTATAGGCTGCAGGTAGCCGAGTCATCGCTAAGTGTCAGCACGGGGAATATAGACAAATAAACAAAAAAAAGGTGTACTACACATGACCGCGATTATACACAGTCGTATGCAGGGCCACAGCCTTAGTCCTGCTAAAGCACATGATTAGTGTTTGAGTATTCTTACATGGTACAACTTCAACAGCGTAAGGCCGCCTGTCCATGGGCGTAGCGATGTCCCGCGGGAGCTGCCGCCCGGCAGCAGGTGAGAGCTGACAGGACAGTTAAGCTCACCGCGGAGAATCGCGGCATGCCGCAATTTAGATTCCGCGAGCAGGATCGTTATGATTCTATGCTCATGGATGCCGGCCCTGTGCTTTTCATAGCAATGCTATGGAAAGTTTCAGACAGCGTGATTCGCCAGCGATTTACCGCCGTGGACAGGAGCCCTAAAGGACGTAAGATGGACCCTCGGGCTGATTCAGAATGTATAAGAGACGAGCAAATCATTCAGGTAACCATTAGTCCCCCATAATATTACAACGCTGTCGGCAGCACATATCCCGTTTACACAGGGAGATGTACCGCCAACAATGATTTTTGGTGATGCATAAAAGATGCGATCCGACGAACAATTTTTGCTCGTTCGTTGAGTCACTGGTAACCCTTTCATGAAGCGCAATAATTGGGCAACAGAACGTTCCTACGGTTGTACTAGACCAATCATCGGGCTGGGTAAAATGGTGTGAGTAATTGGGGCATTCGGGCACGGGTGATGGCATGAATCACTGGCACCTTCCTGCCCGATCTATTCTGAAGACGCAAGAGAAGGATTGAGGGAACTGAGGAAAGGTGAGGATTTATTTATTTTTTTAACCCGTTTAGGACCAGCCACAGTAAATTTACGGCGGCTGGTCCTGGGCTTAAAGCACCGCCAATAGTAACATTACAGCGGTGCTTTAAGTCTCCTGCTCTGCAATCAGTCAGATGCAGGAACGGGTTATCAGCTGTTAGTGACAGCTGATAACCCAGAGCAGAAGGCAGGAGGGGTTTTTAACCCTTCTTGCCTTCTGCTTCCCCGATATACAGTGCTCAATAAGCACTGTATGGGGAAAGTGAAAGTAGCATGTACTTTCACTACGGGAGCCTCGGGGGGGGGGGGGGGGGGGGGTCATGTGACCTCCTGGGATTCCCTGCGACTGCAGAGCTGGAGGGTCAGACTAGACCCTGGCAGCTCTGCAGGTGACTAATGTCACCACAGGGGTTGCTTTCCCCTGTAACTAGGGCTCCTATGGACGCCCTAGCTACTGTGGGAAAGTGTCAAATAAAGGGGGAAAAAAATGTGAATGTCCCCCAGAGGTCTTATATGACATCATGGGGGACATAGATAGTAAAAAACACAATTACATACAGAAGTAAAACAAAACCGAATAAAACAACAATACATACAAAAGAAAAAGAATAACACAAAGCAGACGCCAACAAAAACTGTCGCCGTATGCGCCCTGTAAACCAAAACCATACATACTATATATCAAAACGTCCGAAATAAATAGAGGAACCCATTTCTGTACTTTATTTTAGTGTAAATATAAAAATAATTTTAAAAAAATTATAAATGTTAAAAAAATTATTTTTTTTTGTTTCTTACCCCCAATAAAACTAAAAAACGGAAAAAAAGCCAGTGAAAAAGATATAAATAAAAATAGTCCTATATGTCACGGGAAAAAAAACGCAGCAAAAATAATTTTGGTAGCTAAAGGGAAAAAAAATAGAGCAGTAAAACTACCACATGGGTAAAATCCCTAAAAAGTGTCTGGTCCTTAAGGGGTTAATCCATGCTTCTCTCTAATGGTTCAGGGTGGTTTCTCATCTGTGGCAGGAATTCCGCTTTCCTGCTCCATTCGGAGCGCAGGAAAGGAGAATCCCTGCAACCAAATGATTCCGGACGGAACTAAGCAGCACTGGGCAAACCCATTGACTGAAGTGGCGTCTGCCCGCTTTCTGCCAAGCTGCCTCTCTTTTGGACAGAAGAAAAAATACTGCATGCGGCACTTTTATCTTCCAGTATTTTCAGCCGGATCTACTATGGAACTTCCGGCAGGAATTCCCAACCCAAATGTGGAAAAAGCCTCATATACTCAGAAAGCCCCGTATTGAACAGTCGCTTCACATAGGAAGCGGATAATATATTCTATTGCAGTTATTTTCTCACTTTTAGTCGTGTGTCCAATTCACAATATTCATTTCTGTCATCGGTTTGAGATTAATTTGATGTTTGCCTAAAAAAAAAAAAATTTAAAACACTTGTGCGCAGTCCAGTCATTCACGGTCCCATACTAATCGGATCACCAGTCAGATTATCGCTCTACTGCAGGTTATAAATTCGACCAATGTCTTTACTTCCAGGGAGCAAAAAAAAAAAAATGTGTACATTATGCGGATGTTATGGATGCAAACTGGGCTTTATCGTCCCCCGCTTGTTTCGCCAAAATAAACATCTAATTTGCAAAGCCTGTAAAAGTGACTGATTTACATGCAAAATGCTTTGTGTGCTGTTTGTCTTTGGTCAAACCTCCACATAAAATGATTTGGCATTTTCTGCTGAAGGGGTGTTCGAGACATGTGGAAATGCTGGCGGAAGCACTCCAGCTGGCACAGTGCAAAAGCCATCATTGTACCTCTGTAGTTTCATTACAGCAAGGTCATTTGGAACAGTCAGAGAGCGGCGGAGCACAGAGGGCTATGGGATACTACAGAACCTTTGTTTGTGCTTAATGGGCATGACGTGAGGGCAGCTGACGGTATGAGCAGGTGGAAAAGCTGGCAATAATTACTGGCTGCTGAAACAGATTTGATAGATGGCACAGCATCCTATCGGTGGAAGCAGCAGCTCCGTGCTGGACCCCCTTACACTTCTACCACCCTAGTGATGTCACTGCAAGGTTCAGACTGTCCGCAATTAAAATACTAGCCTCACATCTGTTAGATGCTAACAGTGCTGCTAATTAGTATCCCGAAGCACAACCGCATGGTATTGTTGATCTAGAGCGGCTAATGATCTTTGGGTGTAGACCATTGGTTTCTCGCAGGGTCTCACCAGCGGTCGAATACTAGGCCAAAATGTCAAATTTTACTCAATTTATCTTCTTCCTGAACATACTATAACATTACAATACGTTCAAAGAGTTCATCTTATTAAAACCTGGAATGAAAGGAAACCTTTATTAATAGCGGTGTGCCATCAAGATCAGCTTTGTCTAGATTGGAAATAGTGAAATGAGATCTCTGCACAAAAGGAGGGGGGGGGGGGGCGCCTTCTACTTTCAGAGGGCTGTGGTGAATTTACTATTGATGACTTATTTTTAGGATAGTCTCATGAAAAATAGACAAGTAGCAGCAGTTTTTAGATGCAAAATAAAGTTTTTATTCCCCCATAAAAACTAAGGACACAACGTTTCGACCGTTAATTGGTCTTTCTCAAGCTCGAGAGAGACCAATTAACGGTCGAAAGCTCCCTTTTTTCAGTTCTGGACAACCTCTTTTAATTTGTAAGCATAAGTGATGAACATCACTTAGCCAAACCAGGAGTAGATCCAAGTGAATCACAATTTTTTTTTTTTTTTTTTTTTAACGCAAAGTTTAGAATAGAAGAAAGTTCACTTTACTGAAGATTAGTGGACTTGGTGTATTCTGCAAGCTGTTGTACTTCAAGTTCACTTGACTACTTCAACGCTGTCACGAGTTAAAGATGTTATCCCATAATCCAACATTTTTGTCAAAAATTACCCAGTACCTTCCTAATATCATTAAATGTGTATAATAGTAAGGTGACTCTCCAAGTGTTCAGCCATATACTACAGGGTGAAAACTGATAGATCGATGGGGGTCTGACTGCTGGGACCAACACTGATCCCGAGAATGAGGGTCCTGTTTGCCACACTTCTAGTCATAGCACTATCGCTACTCAAATTGAAGGAAATGTAGCGCTGTCCTCCTTTCAATGGGCTGATGGAAATAGCCAAGCACTATAGCCTGAGTTATAGCTGTCAGCCCTATGAGATGAATGGAGCAACACTGCACGGCCAATGCTCAATTCACTCTAGTCAGAGTAGTGATACTGCTATGACCGGAAGTGGCGCACACGGGACCCAAAGTCCGGGGGATTGGTGAGGTCAAAGTGGTCAGACCCCCACTTCGTGGGATTGGTGGGGGTCCAAGTAGTCAGACCCCCAGTTTGTGGCATTGGTAGGGGTCAAAGTTGTCCGATCCCCACCAATCAGCTAAGTTCTTTCCTATCCCATGGATAGTGGACAACTTCCTCCTACCGGAATACCCCTTTAAATAGAATGCAACATGCCCAAATAAGCTACTATTATTTTGCTCTCTTCTATGTATTGAGACTCGTTCAGTGAATGGAGGCAGAGTGGGACAGAGATCTCTTCCGGCCACGCACCTCCATTCACTGCAAACAGGCAGTCGTTCAAAGATTGAACGACTCCTGTTCACTCCTATCAAGAAGTTGCCCGCTAGTCTCATCATTTCAGTGAGCTGAAACAAAGTGACTAATGAGCGATTTCAGCAATAGTTGCTTTGTGTCCACGGGGCAACTATTGCTGAAAATCACTGCTTGCGGTAATTAAGGCAATAATTGCCCCTTGTACACAGGTACCCTTTGTCCTGGATTCTGGCAAGAAATAACAAATCTACTGTAGATCAGCCGTTACCCATATGGAAATGATCTGCTTCTAGAGAGATACCGAAATGTGTTATTTTCTCAGTTGTGTCTGAAAAGCACATTTTCAAGTAAACTCTAGGTAGTCATTGTATTTCAGCAATCCCTGAGCTTTACCAGCCGGGAGCCAATTAGGGTAGTCATTGGACTAGAACCAATTTGTAGCCAATCAGTGTTACAACGCTCACAGAGGTAAACTAACCTGAACCCCATCAGATCATTATATTGGGATAATTTACATGAAAGACCTACCTGAAAACAGCCTGAGCTTCCAATAACTTACACCACTTGAACAGACTCTATCCTTTTGAGATTATCACATTCGCAAGACTTCATTTTGCATCTGTTGACGATGAACTCGCTAGTGTAATGAAGCCGTGCTGTGATTGTATGCGGATATCTGATATCTCACGGCGTGTATGTAGCCCCACAGTGCCAATCTACAGCCGTGTCTGATTTACAGCAGGAACAAAGTTCTTTTTTTCTTTACTTTTTAAGCTCCGACTTCGTCATCTAAGATGCGGCTGATTATCTTCGCACCTGAAGCCTGTCGGTAGGCAGTCCCAAATTTTACAGCAAAGCTCTCATGCTGATCGCCTTACTGTCTCCGGTTTTTATACCAACCTGGGTTTTCAATCTACTTGTGACTCCCCTCTCCTGTTCCACATCTTTCCCTGCTGGAATAATTTAAAATCTTCCAATGCTTTTATTTAATGTCTCTAAAGATTTACAAAGATCTTCATCCTCGAAATCATGGTAGAGAATGTAGCAGCTTCAAAGCCGAATAGATATTCCCAACACTTGGGTCTCGCTTTCATATAGCGTAGGGTTTTTTTTTCCCCCTCTTTCTAATTTACCTTGAGGCATGTTTGATTGATGTATCTACATTAATCAGTCCCATCTTAGAATCTTTCATGACCGGTTTAATGGGAATATTTTCAGTAAAAAAATACTCCTTTTATTTCACGGCTCTTCAGATGTGCGCCAGGAATAATCAGGACGTTTTTACAGTCATAGACGTGATGCTGGTTTGGTTACATATTTGGTATTAGACCTATTTAGTAAGTGATATGACTGGCACCTGTCTTGGAGCATCAGGACAGTGGTTTTCCAGGATCTACTTTTGTATTATATTGATTTTTGTGTGTGTGTTTATAGTAGTAGATGGATTTTTCGACTTTTGATCTTTCTTAGGACTCCTATCCACAACTGTTTTCAGACCGTATTACGTGTGTGTTGCGCGGCCGTGTAATACACGATGAATTGTGTACGCATCCCCACTCTGAAACAGAGCGCGGAATTAAAAATTTTTAAAAAGTCACACTGCCGATGTGTACAGAATTGGTAAAATACTGCGTGACGTATCGCAGCGTTTTACACATACCGTGGACAAGGGGCCCTTAGGCCACTCTCACACATGCGTTCAGAAAACGCGGCTCGAAATCGCGGCATTTTACCATGACTTTGAGCGGCTGTTTTGAACACATTGTATAGAGCTTTTTGATAGCACTTTTTAATGCACCCCATCATTGAGATGGGTTATGGGGTGCAATACAAAAAAAATGCGAAAAAACGTTGAGAAATAGAAGACACGGTGCTTGAAAATGGCAGCGTTACAAACACCGAGTGCAGGTCTGAGAAGCCCCATTAAAGTCAATGAGAGCGTTGTACCGTAGTTAGCGCGGCGCTCAGTAAAAAGCGGTACGTGTGAGAGCGGCCTTATAGATTCAGGATTGCAGAGTTATGTTAGGGTGAATTAGGGTTTGGCACAGTTCAGGTAGCTATTATGTGGCTGAATTAGTATTTCCATGAATTCCATACATTATAGAAGCCCTCTTGTTTCTGACTAAATTTCTGGAAGGTTGTTCCCTGTTCTCTGATTGGCCAGTGCTGATCATGTTAGCAGTGCTGGCCAATGGGACAGTAGGTATTGTACATTGGTAGTCTAACACCCACCCTTGCCACGGGCACATGAAAATTGTTCAAATGCCCTTTTTGGAAACCCAAATCTGCTGAGTACGACCATCTTATGGGGGTTCTTCTTCAATGTCTGCTTTTATTAAATACATTTACAGATGCGGAGATGTTGAGATAACCTTTCAGACCAATCTGTATTCGAGAAACCTGCTAAAGATATGCATTCTAAGAGCGCTGGGCACAGGCAGAACTCTTACCAGTAAATCATAGGGGATCCACTGCTCAGGATCCCCGTCCATCAGTTGATTGTCCAGCCCGCCATCAGTGCAGCAGAGATTGACGTCGTCATCAGTGGCCAGGGGAGGAAGTGAAAGTGCTGGCTCCACTACCATTGACGTCAATGGTAGCACTGCCATAGCCCTCTTCTAGTGATTGGGTTAGAGTCCCACAGCCTTCAGACTTGCCTAGGTGCATAAACAGATTTGTTCAACCCAACCATCATGTAGTACAAAATGTATTATGTCATCCTATAGTGGTTTATGTCAAAACCATTGTTTTGATGACAGATGCTCTCTAATCTAAAGTCGTAGTATTGCCCGAACGGTAGTACTTTACGGTGTTGATTTATTAAGTTGTCAGTTACTATTATTATGAGTTTATAACACATGACTACTCTTCTACTTACGTTCTTGAAAGCTATTGCTTAGTATTCTATCCTTTAAGCGCATTGTCATAGAGCAGAACTTCTCGAAGCGGGAAGTGTTCTCTTCTGCGAGCCCCTTGTTATGCTGAATTGTTCTTTTAGGTTTACATAGCTGTTTATTTGAATAAAGCCCTTAGGTTGCTGGTTTTTAATTCAGTCTGTTTTTTGTGGTGAAAAGTGGTTTCTGTCACTGTGTTCTAACATAGAGAAATGCTTAAAGGAGATGTCCCGCGCCGAAACGGGTTTTTTTTTTTTTAAACCCCCCCCCCCCGTTCGGCGCGAGACAACCCCGATGCAGGGGTTAAAAAAACCACCCGCACAGCGCTTACCTGAATCCCGGCGGTCCGGCGTCTTCATACTCACCTGCTGAAGATGGCCGCCGGGATCCTCTGTCTTCATGGACCGCAGGGCTTCTGTGCGGTCCATTGCCGATTCCAGCCTCCTGATTGGCTGGAATCGGCACGTGACGGGGCGGAGCTACACGGAGCTACACGGAGCCCCATAGAGAAGAGGAGAAGACCCGGACTGCGCAAGCGCGGCTAATTTGGCCATCGGAGGGCGAAAATTAGTCGGCACCATGGAGACGAGGACGCCAGCAACAGAGCAGGTAAGTATAAAACTTTTTATAACTTCTGTATGGCTCATAATTAATGCACAATGTACATTACAAAGTGCATTATTATGGCCATGCAGAAGTGTATAGACCCACTTGCTGCCTCGGGACAACCCCTTTAATTGTGTACTTGCATACATAAGACCTGTTCCCCAGTTTGGCTTCTGTAAGGGTGCTTTTGTAGTTTTAGTAAAAGTTACTATTCGGTCTTATGGTATAAATTTCCCTTCAAATAAACCCCCACTAATGTACACAATGATCTGCATTATAGTAGGGGTCTGATGGCCAGCAAGATGTTTTGAAGGATTCTTTACTTAGTTGCCATGAGAGTTTTGGTTGAGTTCTAAACTATTCTTTTAGGCGTCCTCTTGAATTTTGGGCTAGAGGAAAAGTTGTATATGGCCTCCGCTGACATTACTTTTGTGATTTATGCTGGGAACAGCCAGGGCCTGTCATGTGTGCCCTTAGGATATCATTAAATGGGTATTCGGGGCAGTTAACTCCTTTAGTACTAATGGCCTATCGGGGTAGGTCAACAGTAGTTGATTGTCAGAGGTCCGTTACTTGGGACCCTCGATGACCACCTGATTTAAGCCTCCACACTTACTGCTGTGGGCCAGATGTTGATGGGTCTGTCCGCGATTGGGTCGGAGCCAGAAGTGCTATAGAAGGTGTAGTATCCCTTGATTTCAGTGGGACTTATACCTTCTATAGCTCATCCTGCCGGCTACAATGAGTGCAGGCGCTGAGATCAGGTGATCACCGGAGGCCCTGAGTGGTAGACCCCTGCCGATCACCTGATAACCTATCCTGATGATAGGTTGGGTCATCGGTACTAAAAGGGGTTAAATGCATGAAATACCCCTTTTTATTCATTGGACTTCCAAAGAGTAGTGTTCTGCCATTCTTTTGGTAGATACGTCCTTATTCACTATTCAACACAAAGGGACCCTGAAATCCTCCGAAAGTCATTTCAAACTAAGCTGACCACCTGTTGCACACTGTGTATTAGTATATACAACACTTCAAGCTGTTCTGACTGGTCAGTGCTGCTCACATGAGCACCACTGGCCAATCAAAGCAGCCTGTAGACTAATGATGCTTAATAATGCACAGTGTGCATCAAGTAATTAGAGAAGTGGTGCAGCCATCTTTGTTTGTCCAAGACCAGAGGGTCACTTTAACTACTTCAAGGATTTTTGTATACGTCTGGACTATAATGGTCTCCAAATAAAGTGATATTGAGGCTTTTAAGTGACACCAGACTATGACCATGGCCCTCTGATGTATATTCTGTGAACCATTCTCTTGTAGAGTTAACCGTATTCGTAGACTTTGCTATTATTTGTCTGATCTTGGAGAGGGGCTTATTTCTGACTATCGCCAATGCAGGTTACATGTGATGTACACGGCTGCGGTGGTCTTTTTAAAATTGTCTAAATGTTTGAATTGCAAAGTAGTTCATGTGTGACCGTACTGTACATAATAATATGGTTATACTCATGAGCAATCTAATATAGGATGTGACTAGAGATGAGCGAGCATATTCGGTAAGGCGATATACTCGAAAGAGCATCGCCTTTTGTCGAGGACCTGCTGGCTCGTCCCTGAAGATTCGGGGGGCCACGGGGGTCAGGGGCGGTGCGGGGCAGCGGGGAGGAGAGAGATCCCTCTTTCTCTCTCCCTCCTAATATCCCACGCTTACCCCCGCGGCCCCCTCGAATCGTCAGCCAGCCGATCACCTTACCAAGTATGCTCGCTCATCTCTAGATGTGACCAGCCAAATATGGATCATCCAAACATGGACATTCAGCTTTATTTAGTTCTGGTTGGTTTTAGTGCAGATCTGTAACAGAGGTTCCAAAAGGAACTGGTGTGAACAAGACCTTACAGACATGTCCTAATGACCCAACAATGCTAATTTGAATGGCTTTTTATAAAGTTTTGAGACGCAAATTTATTGTCTATTTCTCCACATTTAATGTCTTTTCTTCATTTTTGAATTTGAAACTGCTCCCGTGCGTCACTCAAAGTTGGATGTAGCTGACAAGATACAAAAGGTCGGGGACCTCTGATGCAGTGATTTTGGAGGAGATTTGTAGGATATATTGAAGATAATTATGCATGAAAGTTCTTAAGCATAGATAAATCCCCATGTAGCTAGGTATCTGCACATTGAAGATGATAGACGCCATATAAAGATTACGCCCGTAACTCTTTAGAAATGTTGAAATATTGCCGAGTCTCGGATTGTTGGGTTTATGGTAGTACGACTTTCTGTACTGCGCATTATGCGAGCAGTCATGCATTAGTAAGGATAATTACTGTACACAGAAAATGACTATTAATACTTGCTGCTGGAGGCAAGATTTTGGTCTTTTCACTTTTGTGGAGTTTCATCAAAGTTAATCGGGTGTCAAAAAGTATTAAGAGGTCTAAAAAGGGAAATCTCGTATAGTAGTGGGAGCAATTGTTCAGCAGTAATGGTTTACTTGACCTAATGAGGAATCCAGAGTAGCAGTAGACTTCTGTGGATTTTCTCTTTGCTTTTGCATGGAGTGTTACAATGTTACAATGCAGATTTCTGGGGTCATTCTTTATTGCAGAGCTGGTGATTATTTTAGTTAATGACTTTTTACACACCGACTACTTTTGATCACCTAAATGCCCAACAGTCGTCCCAAATATTATCACTCCTATGTTCACATATGGCTCACTGAATGGAGGCCGAGCACGCCGGAGAGCTCTTCCGGCCGCCCATTCAGAGTAAATGGGCGGTCGTTCATAGAAAAATGCCAACCTGTTTAAATGGGGCGATATTGTTAGGTTTTTATACCTGCATAAAATGTAGAACTAGCGCTAAGCGAACAAAATATCGTTAATTGTTGGCTGTGTTTACTTTGAATGACTAGCGTTCAGATTCGCATAAACCAATGATTGCCTAAATGATGATCGTTCCATGTAAAAGGGCCCTTACTGCTGCAGAGGTTTAGAAAAACCACATGGTTTTCCCAAAAGGCAGTGCCCCAATCTGCCCACAGGTTGTGTGGGGTATTGCAGCTTTGTTCTATTTACTTCAATGGTGCATAGCGGCGGTATCAGAAAAAAGTCTTGGACGGGTGTGATGCGATATCTGCAGGAAAGTAGTACACACAATTCTATGGGAGAGCTTAATACATGGGACTCAGAAGGGTCAGATTTTTGTCCCGTACGCCGACTTCAGAGAGGGGCACTGTGGGAGATGGTCAGTATAAAAAATACCTGACCATGCCTCCTGTCATATCTAGAGATGAGCGAGCGTACTCGTTAAGGCGATTTACTCGAGAGAGAGCATCGGGGGGGGGGGGGGGTGAGAATGAGAGATCCCTTTCCCGCTCCCTTTCCCTCTCCCTTTCGGGACGAGCCAGCAGGTACTCGAAAAAGGCGATGCTCTCTCGAGTAAATCGCCTTACAGAGTATGCTCGCTCAGCTCTAGTCATATCCACAAATAGCACCATAACTTAGTTTATAGTGCTGTGAGGACGTGACAGGTTCCCTTTAACCAGAGGTGGGGGTTAAGGCTCATTCATGGAGACTAAAATATATATTAGGAAAAATGCTAAAGGCAACAAAGCAATGTCCGTTACTTGTGGTGACGTTACCGTTGCTTCACGTTGCCTGTGATTTTGGAGAATTGGATAGATACTGTCCTATTCAGACGTGATTCAGAAAGGTTGAGCTTCAAAGTGACTGTACAATACCTTAACCATATTGATCTGCCGCCGTGGGGACAAAACCGTCAGCAATTTCCATGCAATGAAACTGTATTGTGATGGTGCCAGATTCTGTAAACGCTGCAGTCAGGGACACAATGCATTGCTATGGAGTGTGACCCTACACAACACGGTGTGCCGTCTTGTAAATCTAGTTAAAGGGCCTGTACTTTTTTTTTTTTTTCTAGACATAGGAAAAGTTCTAAAATAAAAGCACATGCTACAATCACCAGTTTGATCCCCTCCGCTGCATCAGCACCGCTGCTCTGTCCCTCCTTTCCAGAATTCGCTTACAAGCCTGCAGTAGTCACATGAATGTAAACACGTGACCACTGAAACCAATCATTGGCCTCAATGGCGGTATACCACCACTGCAGTGGTCACATGGTTATATGGGCACCTCACTGCTGCAACCTGGCGAAGCAGACCCAAGTTGTGGTGCCGGAGTAGTGGGGAATTAAACAGTAAGTATAACTATAAAGTTATAAATCTCGCTCTCGCTTCCCCTTTCACAATATTGTAGGCTGAGCACAAATATACTGGTAGGTTACCAGTAGGAACTTCTGACGTAGCATTAGATTTTGGAGCCAGTTAGTTTACTTCAGGAGCCGACTTAACTTTTTTGGTGGCCAGCAATAGTTTGTTTCTAAAATTGCGGAAAAAAAAAAGTAAGGGTCTGCAGTTTTGTTTTGTTTTTGTTTTTTTCCTCCCAGAAATGGCACCACTCTTTTTAATAGGATGTGTCTGATATTGCAACTCCTCTACACTCAAGAGAATAAGTCTGAACTGTAATACCAGGCACAGCCTATGGACAAGAGGGGCTGCTATTGGTTGTGATTTCTTATACAGTTGAGGTAAAATGAAAGCTGCGCTGTGATTGGCTGCTATTTTCTACACAGCTGAGGTACAATGTAAGCTGTGCTGCGATTGGTTGCTATTTCCTACACAACTGAGGTACAATGAAAGCTGTGCTACGATTGGTTGCTATTTCTTATACTGCTGAGGTAAAATGAAAGCTGCGCTGTGATTGGTTGCTATTTCCTACACAGCTGTGGTACAATGAAAGCTGTGCTGCGATTGGTTGCTATTTCCTACACAACGGAGGTACAATGAAAGCTGTGCTACGATTGGTTGCTATTTCTTATACTGCTGAGGTAAAATGAAAGCTGCTCTGTGATTGGCTGCTATTTTCTACACAGCTGAAGTAAAATGAAAGCTGCGCTGTGATTGGTTGCTATTTCTTATACTGCTGGGGTAAAATGAAAGCTGATATTTGATTGGCTGCTATTTCCTACACAGCTGAGGTAAAATGAAAGCTGCGCTGTGATTGGTTGCTATGAGCAGATTTTCTTTTAGCCAGCTTTCATAAGCGTGGGTGCTCGGCTCATTTTTGTGCCCCACTCTGTATATTCCAGGACTACTAATCCTAAAATCACTGCAATACATGAGTTTATCACCTAGCACTGCATCTATCGAATATCTTCCATTAGTTGTAGTTTAAATTGCATTTATAGTTCATTTTTTAAAAAAAAATTATTTTTTTCTCCTTGTCCAAATGTACTTGTGTGTAGAACACCGTAGGACTCGTTATTACTGTATGCACAGCTCTAAAATAATGAACCTTTTGCTCTTTTTCCGCTGCTTTTCCTTCCAGCTGCATCTTCATTCTCCTTGACCGTTTTACGGCTTGACGTCTGTGTCGGAGCGTATACACTGAAAATATTTCACTTGCACGCAGGAAGCTTCAGTCCTGGTATCTCAAGGATAAAATAGGCGATTAGCTTTAAAATCCTCAGTTCACAGCGGCACCTCCATACTATATTTTATCTGCGCCAACAATGTGTAATTGAAATGCTTCTAGATGACGGGAAGTGGCTGTAATTCACAATAGGTGATTTCTCATTATACAGCAGATAAAATCTCTACCGCCATTACAGCAATCAAGACCGATTGTTCCTGCTTCTTGGTGATCAAATACCCTTAGCACATGAGTGAGTTTGTGCTATTTGGCATCGCACATATGTATGTACATGTGAGAATGGAAAGGTAGCAGAGCTGAACTTATACTGCGTCTCGCTGAGTTTAGAAAACTCAGTAGATGTCATTAAAATTCTGTTGACCAACTTCTTTACGCTACCAGATCAAGCCGTTTTTAATGCAGAGATCTGAAATGGGTTTCCAATTGCAGAACCACTCGTTAGGGCTATGGAATGGGAGTCGGTTTTTAGTGAAGGCGGGAGAAACTTGGTTTCAAAATAAAAATATTAAAAACTAATAAGCCTGATGTTGTCCTATGACTAATTTGTGAGCAAGTTGGGGTGAAAAAATAGAGGGTCGAAGTTTGAGTCGAAAGGTTGGCTTACTGACTCCACACTGCTGGTTCAACAATAGGGTGTTCTGCTATAATGACCCCATGAATTTTCACCTACGAGGCAACCGGCAGCACCACTACAGTAAAGGAAGCATTCTATGTACCCACACCTTCAAGTGACTTCTCGTATTAAGTTTTCATGCGTATACCTGAGGAAAAACACTATATATGGCCACTATATGACTTGTATATGGCGTTTTTCACCTTTCTATTCATCTGCAGTCTCTATCTCTTAATACCTCATGTTCAATTCGTTGGTAGGTGTAGGCTATCTGGTATGATGTCTCCATACACTGTACACAGAGCCAAATATCTTCTCTGTCTCCGTAGGATACCCTCCTAATTAACAGCATCATGGAGGACATTATAAAGCAGCAGTGAGCAGTGTAGATGTGATTTCAGTAGCTGTTGGACAGTAAATTGCTTACTATAACTTCATGTTTTCTCTTTCATCTCTATAGACTTCTATGGGTTTTATGAGATGGTAGCTCATCCACTTGCTGTGCTCTGTCTTATTTCTGTTAGCCCCATGTAAATGAATGGAGTGTCACCGCACATGAGCGACTACTGTTTCACTCAATCTCCATGTTGCTGCAGATTGGTACAGCAAGCCTACAGTGATGAAGAGGGGAACACAGCACCCCCATTCTTGGAAGTTGTAGGGGTCTCAGTGGTGACACCCCCCCCCCCCCCCACAGCGACCAATTAGCCTTTTATCATCTATAAATAGGTGATAAATGACAATTGTGGTCCAGTGCCTGTTTAACACATTGAAATCAGTTGACTGTTTGTCCGGTGCATGGATGGTCATTCTTTTTAGCCACTCGAGATAAGTGGCCATAACCAGGCACCTTTGTCCCAGTTCATCCAATCAGAAACAATAGTAGGCATATCTTTTGGACAGATTTGGCTAATTGCTCATTACAGCAAGTTTGTTACACATAATACAATATTTTACTTAGGTCACACCTGATGAAGTATTTCATAACACACAGAGCAGGATTGCAGAGGGGTATTTATTATACCCTACTGAGTCTTCCCAAAAATAGGACCTACCCTGATAAGAGCTACCCCAGTTTTTCGGGGGAGGCTTGAAATCTAAGGCCTCCACCGAAAACAAGACCTAGCTAACCTTAATTTAAAGAAAAACAAAATCTATACTCAACTGGTCCTTGGCGTCCCAATGCCTCCCGATGGTCTCCGGTGGAGCTGTGGCAAACTGCATTCTCCCCATCTGACAGCTGAGCTTCTTCCTGGTGATGGGGGCTTTGAATTTCCCTGCCTCCAGCAAAGCGAGCGCTGTGATTGGCTAATTGAGCCCCAGCCAGCCAATCACAGCTGGCACTCGATGAGCCAATCACAGCCACTCAGTGATATCCATTACTATGGAAAGCTGATGTCTTCTTCAGTTGTGTTGTCTCTTTGCCATTGATGCCTGACTTTTTAAAAAAGTGTTTTATCTAACACAATTGTTAAACGAAGACTATATGCAATGATGTAACGTAAAAGAGTATTATGTTTTCCCAATTATTGAAACTGTTTCTGTTATTATACCGTATTAATAGATCAGTAGACTTAAAAACATTCAAACCTGAATTCAAATTTAAAGTTACTGGCATATAAAAGATAAGAAGAAAAGTCTCCCATAGGGGAAGCTAACCGTAAGTTGGTGTGGAATGTGCATCCAACCAAGAGCTCCATATTTTTTGGAACTTCCTAGGACAGCCCTTATGTTGGTATATGGCATTTTCATAAGAGATAATTGTGTTGACCAGCCCAAAGAGGGTGATTCCACCACCATCCACTTCATGGTAATAGTTTTCCAAACTTAAAATTGTATTTCTCTAAGAAAGTTGAAGCCTGACTTTGTTGTTTTCCATTCAATTAGGGCGTATTCTAGCGACTGCGCACAACTTTCGAAAGGTCACTGCTTCCACTTACCATTATTCCAACCATTCATCTACATCCTTAAACTGAACTCCAGTGCCTGTTTTTGCTGACCTACATGACTGCTGCTTTCCAGAAAGCTTCAGATTTTCACATTGTTTAAAATAGTCGCCGGGGAGTGCAAAAAACTACATCTCCCACAATGCCCCAGTGCCAGTTACTGACGAGTGCACATTCAGAGCTGTACAAACTGTGTCATTACAGAATGTGAAGGCACTGAGCATGCCTGACCAGTAAATAGCAGAGCACACAGGTCATACGCAATGGAGAACTAAGCAGCGGGGGGACAACAGGTATAACAACATCTCTGCAGCTTTGTGAAACACGTTATAACAGTACATTGTAAATTACGTGTTATTGCCTTATGAAGCAGATATCATTCACTCCGAATCCCTAGAATATCCCTTATAATTAAAAAGGACATGTAATACTACTACAGGGGAAAGTCATAGCAGCTGATCACCAGGAGATTCAGATTTGGTCCCACACTGATCACTCGGTTCCCAGGGTGGCATGCTTTTCAGGACTTTGGCTATATCTACAGATGTAGGAGATGAACTTGACATATTACTTGCATCGCTTGTATTGTGATAATAGGGGGGTTCTAGCAGTGGGAAATAAACAATTGTGTGGGCATGGAATAAGTAAGGCCTCATGTCCACGGGGAAAATCCGGTCCGCTACGGATTCTCCATGTAGAATCCGTAGGGGGTTCCTCCTGCCCCGCAGACATGAGCGCTTAAAATAAGAATAAACTTACTTCTCGCCCGCTCCGGATCTTCCGTTCGCCGCGGCTTCATCTTCTCTCCGTCGCGGCCGGATCTTCTTTCTTCGGCCCGGCGGATGCGCAGGGCACGTCGGTTGCGTGCCTCGCGCATGCGCCGGCCCGAAGAAAGATCTGGCTGCGATGGAGAGAAGATGAAGCCGCAGCGAAGGGAAGATCCGGAGCGGGTGAGTAAATTCCGATTTTGGTCTCCCGCAGATCCGGACGGCTTTCATAGGCTTCAATAAGAAGCCTGCGGGAGCCGTCCCCGCGGGAGACATGCACGAAAATGGAGCATGGTCCAGATTTTTTTATGCTCCATTTTTTTTTTTAAATCACTTTTATTGACCATCCACGGGTATTTATCTACCCGCGGGTGGTCAATGCATCCCTATGGGATGCGGATCCGCGGGCAGGAGAAGTGTTAAAATCCACTGCGGATTTTAATTCTTCTTTTGCCCGTGGACATGAGGCCTTTAACTTAAAATTTTTTACATTTTTTTATTTATTTTTATTTTAACAAAAAGCAAAAGCTGTTCTTACCACTTGAATTTAGATGCCACCCTATTCAGTGCGGGGGTCCTGATCCCCACCTCTTCGGCTCTGTACAAAGCCGCAGACCTGCCATTTTCAGTACATGTGACCGCCCAGCCAGTCACAGGCTTCAAAGGTGGTTAAGCCATGAGTGCTGCAGCTGGGGTGGGGGCGTCTCAGTGGTATTGAGTATGGCTTGCGTATTTTAATTTCTTTTAACCCATTATCCGCCTGTGGGTTTTCTTTTCTAACCCTGAAAAATCTTCTTCAAAGGGAACCTGTCGCATAGGAATACATTTTCTGTCTGCAGGCAGCGTGCTACAGAGCAGGAGGAGCTGAGCAAATTGATATAAAGATGTGTGGGCAAAAGATTCATTATAACTTGTATTTTAAATAGTTACTGTGAGCGATGCATACCTTACAGTAATAAAAGGGTTAGAAATAGCAGAAAACAAATATGGTTCAATAAAGATGTAAAAAGGGGCAATAAAGAAAAACATTTAAACAATTAAACTACTAATTGAAGAAGGCAGTAGTGAAACACTGAAAATCTATTGGGAAAAAAAAATAAATTATGTAAACTAAAAAGCAAATAAACAGAAAAAGTAGAGACAAGGAGACTCCTTCCCAAAAAGTAAAACTAACCATAAAATGTTTTTCAGCTATATAAATAGTCAAAAGATTAAAATTGAATGTGTTGGCACTTTAAAAGAAACGAAGGAAGAATTGTAGAAAGTGATGAGGAGAAAGCAATTGTAGAAGGTGATTAGGAGAAAGCAAATCTATTTGTTTTGTATGGTTTTTTCCAATTTTATATGAAAAAATGTGAACAACTAATAAGAAAATAAACGTATCCAGTATAGAAAATACGGTAGGACCCAAAGAACTTTGTAAGGAGTTTGATTTTTCTTGATTCAAAGTGATAAACTAGGTTGAACAGTACAACCAGATAATGTTTTGAAAAAGGGAAAAGTATGTCTCTTTATGTCATCAAGGTATCTGTAATCTACCCAGCGGACCCTTAAAGGGGTTGTCCCGCGCCGAAACGGGTTTTTTTTTTTTTTAAACCCCCCCCTCCCGTTCGGCGCGAGACAACCCCGATGCAGGGGTTAAAAAAACAACCCCTACAGCGCTTACCTGAATCCCGGCGGTCCGGCGTCTTCATACTCACCTGCTGAAGATGGCCGCCGGGATCCTCTGTCTCCATGGACCGCAGGGCTTCTGTGCGGTCCATTGCCGATTCCAGCCTCCTGATTGGCTGGAATCGGCACGTGACGGGGCGGAGCTACACGGAGCTACACGGAGCCCCATAGAGAAGAGGAGAAGACCCGGACTGCGCAAGCGCGGCTAATTTGGCCATCGGAGGGCGAAAATTAGTCGGCACCATGGAGACGAGGACGCTAGCAACGGAGCAGGCAAGTATAAAACTTTTTATAACTTCTGTATGGCTCATAATTAATGCACAATGTACATTACAAAGTGCATTATTATGGCCATGCAGAAGTGTATAGACCCACTTGCTGCCTCGGGACAACCCCTTTAAGGCCTCATGTCCACGGGGAAAATCGGGCCCGCTACGGATTCTACATGTAGAATCTGCAGCGGGTCCCTCCTGCCCCGCGGACATGAGCGCTGAAAAGAAAAATAAATGACAATAAACTCACCTCCCATCCGCTCCGTTTCTTCTCTTCGCGGCGGCGTCATCTTCTCTCGTCGCGGCCGGATCTTCATTCTTCGGCTCGGCGGATGTGCACGATGACGTCGGTGACGTGCCCCGCGCATGCGCCGGGCCGAAGCAAAATGATCCGGCCGCGGCTGAGAGAGGATGGCGCGGCGCCGAAGAGAAGAAACGGAGCGGGTAAGTAAAATGTGATTTTTGTGTCCCGCGGATCCGGACGGCTTCCATAGGCTTCAATAGAAGCCCGCGGGAGCCGTCCCCGCGGGAGACCCGCATGAAAATGGAGCATGGTCCAGATTTTTTCATGCTCCATTTTTTTTTAAATCACTTTTATTGACGATCCGCGGGTATTTATCTACCCGCGGGTGGTCAATGCATCCCTATGGGGTGCGGATCCGCGCGCGGGAGAAGAGTTAAAATCCGCTGCGGATTTTAATTCTTCTTTTCCCCATGGACATGAGCCCTAAGGCTTTCTGTCAAATAACATTCCATGAGAGTAAAGGGTGTCATTAGCTCTTCAGCCGTGAGAAAGTGTACAATAAATTCTGCCCATTTGTTAATCATATGACTGGTGCTTCTGCCTTTACTCCTTTCTGTGTCTGTTCCAAGTTGTTCGAGACGGTCCACTACTAGCCGTACTTTAGCCATTGTTCTAGAATACACCTTTTGGCTACCAGACAGTTGGAGTGGGAGAGTCCGGGAGGACCATGAAACAAGTCTGTTTTATACTCCTGCACTAGCCGGATAGGGTAAGCTACCGTAAATGCCAGGTTTCTGGAAGGATGAAAGCAAACAGGGCCCTATGCATAATTCTAAAGTGGTAATCCCTTCACACCTCCATTTATTACAATCCACTACAGCGTTCGCCATCCCTTCAGGATTTAATTCCCCACTTCACTGTCCCCAAATTGTCTGGCCAGTGCTGCGAAGAATTGGTTAGGAGAGCTAGATATTAAGGTATCCTGCAATAAGCTACACATATATATCTATCACTAAAGCCATGAGTAGAATTACATCAAATTGGTTCATCACTATCTCCCTTCTCACATCACACAACTATTTCATAAACAAGCCTTTGATTTGGTATGGTTCAGAAAAGGTCTCGTTATTAGATACCTTCGGCATGGTCAACCACCTAGTTTCCATGTCATGTGGGAACCTGGGTGATTCCAGAAGAGGAGGAGATGCTTCAATATTCAAAAGGAAGGCTGGAATTTCTTTCTTATGGTCTTCCAAGCCAAAATAGTTGCCTGCAACGCAGTCGAGTTCTTCATTTTTTAGGGCAGTAATTCAAGAGGGGGTGTGCAGCAATGTGCAACGGTCCCAGGGAGGCACTGAGATTCATGTTGAAATTGGAATAACTCCTTTTTTTTTTTATGCGATAATGTACCTTGAAGGTACATGCAAGGTTGTAGTCCCCTATGTTTGTAAGTTTAGATCCCCACCATCATTTGTCATCACCATCAACTTAATGTCCCTATTTCAGGTCTCTTGCCCTTCCAAAGTCCATGGGAGATGGATTTGAGTTTCAATATATCTATGTGTTTACGTAAGAGTGGTATTGTCTGCAGTGGTATATAATTGCTTAGAGAAGCTCATTTAGAGTAAATGGATTTGTCCAAACAAATAGGGATAAACTTTGCCATCCTTTTTATTGAGCAGACATGGATAGTTTAGATGGTAAAGTGATTCAGGGGTAGTTCCTACTCTAATACCTATTTAGCGAATGTGATCTTTTGCTAGGAGTATCCCCGAGATCTCGTGCTTGTCTTGCAGTGGAGCACCTGTCCTTCCCGGAAAAAGTAATTAGTATTTTGACACGTTCAATTGAAAGCTCGAAAAACTGCCAACACAGGACAATACTACAAATATCCAGTGTAGATCCCATAAAGAGTAAAGCCCCATTTAGACAGCAGTAATGTTGGGCAAATTATGTTCGACACTCGTCCCCGCACATACACACTCCCTTGCTCCTGCTGGCTCACAGTATTGTATTGCTGGCTCACAGTGGGGCGGCAGCAGCAGATTGCAGATTTCAGTTCTTGCTCCCTCTTGCCCCTCTCCATTCAGTTGATATAGTGGCCATTCAATACAGTTTAATGCGGCATAAATGATGAGTTTAACTACGACAGTGCAGTGTAAATAGCAGCCGTTCAGTATTGAACGGCCACTATGTTAACTGAATGGAGAGGGGCAGGGGGGGGGGGGAAGGGAATAGCAAGAACTGAAGTCTGCTCCTGCTGCCCCGCTGTGAGCCAGCGCTATAAGCTCCCGTGCAGGAGCACGGGAGCATGTATGTGCAGGGACGAGTGTCGGGCATAGTTTGCCCATCTTTTTGTCCTGTCTAAATGGGGCTTTAGATGTCCTCTACAACAAGGGCTACATTCAAAGCTCAGTTTCCTATCTGAAGGCCTGGAGAGTGTCCTGAGAGTCCAACAGTTTGGCCAATGGTTCTAGAGCCAGATTGAAAAGAAGGGGAAAGTGGACACTCCTGCCTTGTTCACTTCTGTAACTCAAATCTGTTGGATAGAAAACCGGAGGTGTACACAATGAGTTAAGGGTTTTTGTAAAGCTTTTGTATAGAAACAGGTCCTAAAACAGCCCGACAAGCCTATTGCATTTAAAACCCGCTGCAGCCATCTGCATTAAACATGGAATATTGTGTACAGTTTTTGGCAGCGGTACTCAAGAAGGACATATCAGAGCTTGAGCGGGTACAAGGCGGACAACTAAAGTAATAAATGGAATGGGTGGACTACAATACCCATAGAGGTTATCAAAATTAGGGGTTATTCACTTTAGAAAAAAGGCTAAGGGGCGACCTAATAACTATGTACAAATATATCAGGGGACAATACAGAGATCTCCCTCATCTATTTATACCCAGGACTCTGACTGTAACAAGGGGGCGCTCTCGACATCTAGAGGAAAGTGCCTGAGAACGTGGTGATGGTCAACTCCCTAAGGGTTCAAGACATGCCTGGACGCCTTTTCTTGAGTGAAACCATATTATAGGCTGTAGTTGCTCGATTACTTCAGAAGGGTCGTAGATCGGACTAAATTTTCATTGTGACCGGTTCCCTTTAAGCCAATGCAGTAGTATATGTATATTTTATGTACACATTCACACGTGTAGAAATTATAGACCTTTTCTCATTTTGAAACTTCTATTTGAAGAAAGTAGGTAGAATCCGACAGTGTGAGCACATTCCTCATCGTGAACTGAATGAGGGCAGCTCAAATCTGGAGCAATAGAATAAATTATGGATCGTAGTCGAGCTGTGACCAATATAGATGCAATCTATCACAAGGATGGAATAATCCTGGCCCATATATGCTGAAATACATACATGTGCATTATTGATCTGATGGGAAAGATAAAAGTAATACAAGTTTCCTCTTGCTTTGTGAGTTTTCTCTCGGTGTGCATCAGATGTGGCACTGTCTAACACGAGGCCATCAATGCATGAAGCATTATTTCAGGTGGCCTTATCTGAATATACGATAGCATCTTGTATAGGATCTCACAAAGGATTCTTCCATATCTCTGTGGCTATATAAATAGTATTTTTGAAATTATTTTTTTTTTCAAATTATGGACATATTCATTTGCTTGTCAGTTTCTCCTATTTGTGTAGCTCTATAATTATGTTTCGTATTGAGGATCCTACTTTAGAGCTATGTTGGTTATTACATTAGAGAGACAACCCTTTTTCTTTGAGAGAGATTGTCATAGCACAATCGTTTAGCCATTTGCGGTCACATCTGGCCATGGTTTGCGGCTGCCACTACGTGTCCTCACCCTAACCGTTTTCTTTGTGTGTATGTGGAAAAAAAGCTGCTCCGTGATTGGTTGCTGTGGGCAACAAAGACAATATGTCTATTAGACCTTTTCATAAAGGTTTGCCCTTGAGTGCAAAATTGTTCAAGCATTAAGGCTATGTTCGCACGATGGAAGCCACATTTGGCTTATTCCATACGGATTTCACCTCCAAGTCCGTGGATTTGTACTTCAATTCACCGGGGATCCCTACGTGGATTTAATCCTCTTCAATCCGCAAATCCCTATGTGGAGTTGCCAACCCAGAATACATGCTAAGTCCCAGATCACAAGTTTGGTGAATTTTTTTTGTTTTCTCTTTTCAACATGTAGAGTCGAAATTTGCAGGCAGCAAAAGTCTTGGCAGTGTAGACTACTTTTTGGATTCCCATTCAAATAAATGGGACACTTAGATGAGACAGATTCGATGTGGAATGCTTGTAAGGCCCCATTCACACATTGTAATCCTTATGAATTTCTTCATTGTTTTTCCCTCCATTTGGTTTTCATGGCAAAGAAAAAAGTGACATGTCCCTTATTGATATGGAAACCACATCAGATAGCCATATGCAGATTAGCTGATTTAAATGCAGAGCTGTATTGGAAGCACACTACTAATCTATGGTAAAAAGTTGAGGGTCAAACTCAAACTTCTGCTATGGTTTCCACTGCAAATACACTGTGGATATTTCTGTGAGGAAAAACTACATCGTGAATATCCTGTTACCTGTTACCTGCTCACACAGGAAAAATTTGATGCAGATCCGCCACATAATCCATGGTAGAAATTGTAGGCTAAGCCTCAAATTTTTGCCTCCGATTTTCTATACATGAATTACATCCGGATTTCTCATTGCATCAAGAAGTAACATTGGTATTTTTTTTCTGACACTGGTTTGAAATCTGTAACTTTTTAAAATAAAAATCTAAATTGTAATGAATGGAATGAAAATTCTATATGGATTCCGTGGCAAGTTTCACCGTGTGAACAAGGCGTGAGGCTACTGTTTTCAAAACTGTAGTATACTATCCTAACAAAGTAATTATACACCTGAGCAACAATCAAAAGTAGTATCATTTACATAAGCTTATACTTAGTGGGGCCTCCTTTGGCCCTAACGACACCTCCATGGTATACTTTATTTACATCTGATATACTTCTGCTGGTATTTCCCTCCATTCATCGTGCAAACCTCTGGGGAGTTCTGTTCATATTTCCTGACCTAATTATTCCAATTCGTCCCAAAGATGTTCAGCAGGGTTCAGGTTGGGACTATATACAGCTCAGTCCAATTATCGAAAGTCCATATTTTCGAAGCAACGCATAGGATTGTCACGTTGTCTGGTTTAGATGGTATTCGTAAATAAGCCACATTAACAGCGCATTATTGACCAGAATATCAAAAGTTCACCTCTGTGTTCATGGTTCTTGCATGGTTCACTGTGATATGTTAATAAGACACAATCCGTTCAAATGATAGGGGTGTCCAAATATTTTCGATATAAGTGAGGTTCAACATCCATACTAGGGATGTACTACCCAGACCAATGCAGTTCTACTCAAGCCGTATAAATGATGGGTTGTGTTGGTTTCCAGAAACCTAAAAGAATATAGAATCCCTATAATATGAAATGAATGAATGTTCTCTCTCTGTAGATGTATAAATAAACTACAGAGACCTTTCCAACGATGGCTGTCTCTTCCATGTTCAGGCAGCTGATAACTTAATTTCCTGCTTACAATAAGCTATGGTCAGTGCAAGTAATCAGAAATAATACCGTGCCCACTCACGGCTGGCAGCGTCATTCCGCCTTATCGACATATCGCTTCCATTGACGTCAATGCCCAGAGCTTTGAGTAATAACAATTTTGTGAATTAGCATTCTTAAAAAAATAATCACCATTTGCATGCCGACTTACGTTCCCGATGGTGGTCATTCTTCTAGTAGACGTTCTCCTTCCCTCCACTCGTTTCGAGGTGTCTTGCAGAGCCGGCCTGCATGCCTTGATACTTTTCACCATACCTGCTCGATTCCTAATTGAGCTTATTTCATTTGTGGTTTATTTTTAGATTGTATCTGTGCCAGAGCAGAAGTGAATTACTTAGACTCGCAGCAGGAAGCCATAATGAAAGAAAACGCCAGTGAATGTGGATTGACGATCGCACGCTTTCACATGTCAAAAGGCATTGTGCAGCTTTATTTGAATTGTACTTGTGCTCTTTGTGCCCAGGGCCCCTCGTGTGCTCCGGCGCCCGCTTGCACGGTCTTCTACAGAATTCGTCATCTGCCATGGGATTTACCATCTGCTGCAGAATTTGATCTAACTGGTTAACAATTAATGAACTCCTGGGTTGGAGGACTTGTGTTGACAATGGCTTTGTGATGTTAAATTACTGGAAGGTGCAGCGCCAATTACTGGAAGTATTGATTTTATTTTAGTTTTTTTTTTTTCTGGGTACGGCCTCTAAATTCCCTCTCTCTTCCAAGTCTCTTTCTTATTTACTGCGTGCGGTGGGATGTAAAATAGATTTGTTTTAGTATAGTAAAGATATCAAATGCCGTTTCTCAGGGAATTGCTTTGGTTTGGAGTAATGGGAAGTGCAGTGTTTATGTGAGAGGTTGTTAGCGGGGATGGTGCCGCCGTTGATTTAGCTGCACATTGCCGGACAGCCTCTTTACAAACGGAGAATTATTTAATATACGGTTGGACTTTGAACTCGATAGGAATGAACGTGATAAAGGCTGCCAATTAGAGGAAAGCGCATTCACGCGGTTTTGCAGCTGCTTATTGCTCCGTGCTTCCAATAAATCGGATCTTTATATTCCGACTGCGTGTTGATCTAATCCTTTTTATGAATGCTGTATACACAAAGGTAAACTTCACCGGCCTTTTTTAATTTTCCTTTATTATTGCGCCTACCTCAAAATTACTTGTCATATTTTCCGCCTTAAATTATATCTTCGCAGGTTTGGATAAACTCCAAATCCAATGGGCAAACAGCAACAAATGTTACAGTTCTAAGTGAGGTTTTCTGAGATCATAAAGAATTTGGCCGAAGGGAGAAAAGGCATAAAATAAAAAACAAATACGGATGTTAAATCCAGCACCGCTACTCTGGTGATCTCTGCTAGTCTTCGTTTACTTGACTGCAGCGCTGACGTTACCACATACTTGCGTCTCCGTTGCAGCCAATCACTGGCCTTAGTGATCTTGGGCACATAGGCCTACGGACACTCATTCAACATTTTGCTTCTTTTCTTTTAAGCCTTTTCCTCCCTTTTTGACACAATTTTCATGACCACCTACAATGTTAAAGTGGTATTCCAGGCATACAACCCCATTCAGTGTTGATGATCTAGCGTCAGAATAGGTCATCAATAGTTTGGCAGGCTTCCGCCACTCTGGACCTTTGGCAATCAGCTGGTCTCCGCTCCCGCACTCACTGCAGCTTGGCAAGATATCTGCATTGGGGTTGGAGCTGGAAGTGTAATAGAAGGTTTTGCTCCTATTAAACCCTTCCTGCTCCAGGGTGTAAGTTTACATCCTGGCAGCGGGCTACTTCCCGGAACAGGGCGTAAACTTACGTCCTGGGGATAGCGCGAGATCATAAGCGATCCTGCAATGCCTTATCACAGCGATCATAGGTACTATGGTGAAAGTCCCCCAGAGGGACACAAATGGTGAGGGGGAAAAAAAAGATCAAAAATAAAAATGTTAAAAATATTTTTAAAAAAACAACTTTTTAGGTGCTTTTTCTCATATTGGCGTAAAAAAAAAATCCCACATATTTGGTATCAACACATCTATAACGATGTGTATAATAAGTTGCACATGCTTTTTATTCTGCTCAGCAAAAAGTGTGTTAAAAAAAAATTTTTTTTTTAGCATTTTGCCTCCCAAAAAACGCAATAAGTGTGTTAAAAAGCCATATGTACCCCAAAATGGCACCAATAAAAACTACAGACTCGTCTCGCAAAAAATAAGCCCTTACGTAGAAAAATAAAAAAGCTACAGGAAAAAAAGATTTCCAAAAAAAGTGTTTTTATTGAAGAGAAGTGGAAAAACCTAAAAAATAGAAGAATTGTGTTATCGTTGTAATCGTAGTGGCCCGCTGAAAAAATGTATTCTTTCATTTATGTTGCATAATTAACGCTGTAAAGGAAAAAAAAAATTTATAGCAGAATTGAGGCGTTTTCTCTCACTGTGATCATAAATAAATAAAAGCTTTACAATATAGTCAACGTATCCAAAAATGGCAACATCAAAAAATACAGTTCATCACGCAAAAAACAAGCCCTTATACGGCCGCATTGACAGAAAAGTACAAAAGTTATGGCTTTTGAAAAATTGAAATAAAAATACGCCAAAAGTCGTTGCATTCTTAAGCCCAAAATAGACCATGTCCTTAATCCTTTCCAATCCAATTTGTATCCTGGTTTTCCTAGGGGGGGCTTACTCTTTTTCTGCCATTACACAACTGCGCTATGTGCTGGCTAAAGCTATCCCTGCATGAGGTGACACGTTGGATAGGCTCCGACAGCAGAGAGGCTGGCAATATACAGTAAGAGAACCCCGACGGACGTCTTCCAACTTCAGAGCTGTACAGCCTTAAATCATAATGTCTTTAAACGTCAGACAGTGGATTGGAAAGGGTTAAGGGTTTAAAGTCAATGGGAGCCAGGGGCATAACGTTCTTTCTGGCTATTGTAATCCACCCATTCTGTTTATTACTTTAGTTGCCTGCCTTTGTACCCGCTCCAGCTCTGATATGTCCTTTTTGAGTACCGGTGCCCAAAACTGTCCACAATATTCCATGTGTGGTCTGACCAGTGACTTGTAAAGAGGAAGAACAATGTTCTCGTCATGTGCCCCAAGACCTTTTTTGATGCACCCCATGATCCTATTTGCTTTGACAGCAGCTGCCTGACACTGGTTGCTCCAGTTAAGTTTACAGTTAACTAAAATCCCCAAGTCCTTTTCCATGTTAGTGTTACCCAGTAGTTTCCCCTTAGTGTGTAATGGTGACATGTATTTCCCCTGCCCATGTGCAGAACCTTACATTTACCAGTGTTAAACCTCATTTGCCACTTTTCTGCCCAAGCCTCCAATTTATCCAGATCCTTTTGCAACCGCATTGTGTCCTTCTTGTGTTAATTACTTTACATAGTTTTGTGTCATCTGCAAATATTGATATTTTACTGTGCAATCCTTCTACCAGGTCATTAATAAATATATTAGTAAATAGGGCCCAAAGCTGACCCCTGTGGTACCCCACTAGTAACTGTGACCCATCAGGACCCAGTGACTTGTCTATTTTAATCTTTAAGACGGCTCTGCATTTTTTTTCAGGGTTTACACTATTGACATTTAGTGGAGAGTTTACATTATAACTTTGCATCTCATCTGACCTTTTAATTTCCTCTGAGAATACGCTAGAGAAAAAGCTATTTAATAGTTTTGCATTATCTTCATCACTCTTTACAATTTCTCCTACATTATTTATGAACCCCTTTAGTGGCACGCCTTGGGATTGCTGCACTGACCATGCAGTTAAACCCAGAAGATTTCTGTGGACAACTCTAGTGCTGAAATTTGCAGAGCACTGAGCTGTCATCTGAAATCTTCCGGTGTTTTAATTGCATTGTTGACTCATTTAAAACACAGACTCTGTGAGGCATGACATGGTAATAATAAACCCGACACTGAAGGGCTTAAAGGGCCAATACTTTAAGTATTAATCGTTTAACTATTTATATAGTTAAAGAACAGTTTAGGGTTCGTTTTACTCTTTTGCAATAAGTTTGTCTCCATCTTTGCTGGCTTTTATTAGATTTTTTCTTTTTTTACATTTTTTTTCCCCTGTAGGTTTTTAGTGCTTCGTCGCTGCCTTCTTGTTTTCGTATTCTAATCACTTTCTTTTTGCTGTTTATTGCCCCCTTAACAACTGCATTAAGACATATTGGTTTTCTCCTATTACGGAGTCTTTTATTCCTGTAAAGTATGAACCTCTCACAGTAAGTAATTAGGATGTTTTTAAACGTTTCCATTTATTGTTTGCACTCTTATTTTTGAGGACATTGTCCCAGCCAGTAAAGTTAAGGGCATCACTAAGCTGATCAAGCTTGGCCTTCCTAAAGTTTTAGTATTTTCAGTTTCCCTATAAAACTCTCTTGAAAGACTAGTTGAAATTTATTACAAATTATAATCACCATTTCGAGGTGCCCCCCCCCCCCCAACATGCACCCTTGTTATTCTGTCGTGTCTGTTGGTTAATAAGTCCCAAATGGATGTCCCTCTGGCCGGGTCCTGTACAAGTTGGGTAACGTAACTATCTTTTTAATCAACAGAAAATTCTTACCTTTATGGGATCCACAGGTTTCGATTTCCCAGTTTATATCCTGAAGTCCCCCATAATAATTACCTCATTGTGAATTGCTGCTTCATCTATTTGCTTCAATGATAGATTTTCAATAGCTTCTCTTATATTTGGTGGTCTATAGAAAACCCCTATGAGGATTTTATTGTTTTCCCCTCTGTTTTCACCAATAGAGACTCCACATGTTCATCTCTGTCCTATATATCTTCCCGTAATGTGGGCTTTAAACAAGATTTTACATAACGACAAACCCCTCCCCCTTTCTGGTTTTGACGATCCTTTTTGAACAGACTGTAACCCTGTAAGTTCACCGCCCAGTCACAGCTTTCCATTATTCCCACAATGCTGTAGTTCTCCTCAGACATGATTGCTTCCAGTTAGTCTACTTTATTGGTCAGTCTTCTAGCATTAGTCACCATACAGTTTAGAAGGTTTTGGTTATTTTCTATATTACGTGTGTCCCTACTATTTTTTTTCTGCCAGTTCTAACCCCTCCCACCGCTCCACCCCCATTTCCATACTTAGTCCCAGGTCACTCTCTACACTATCTTTCCTTGTATCTCTCTGGTTGCCATCCCCCACCCAGTCCCTAGTTTAAATACTCCTACAGCCTTCTAGCTATCTTCTCCCCTAGGACAGCTGATCCCTCCCCATTGAGATGCAGTCCAACCCTACAGTAGAACCTGTAACCAACAACAAAGTTAGCCCAGTTCTCCAGGAACCCAAACCCCTCCTTCCTACACCAACTCTGGAGCCACTTGTTTACCTCCCTAATCTCCTGCTGCTTTTCTGGTGTGTACGTGGTACAGGTAATATTTCAGAAAATGCTACTTTCGAGGTCCTTTCCCTAAGCTTACATCCTAGTTCCCTGAAATCATTTGTAAGGCCCTTTTCACCTACCTCTAAATTTGTCATTGGTGCCAATGTGTACCATGACTGCTGGATCCTTACCAGCCCCCCTTTCCCCCCAGTAATCTGTCAACTCAATCCGCGATGTGTCAAACTTGAGCACCAGGAAGACAACACACCATTTGACAATCCCGATCTTTGTGGAAGATTGCCCTGTCTCTCCCTCTAATAATGGAGTCTCCCACTACCACTATTTGTCTGGCCTGCTCTGCGCTCCTATTCCCATTCTTACTGGAGCAGACTTTCCCCTGGTGGTCAGACGCCATGTCATGCTGCTGCATGGCTAATCCTGTAATGGCATCCCCTCATTTACAAACCAGTTAAGGACTAGCCTCCCTGGATGTCTTCCTTCTTCCCCACTTTCTGTCACTCAGCTAGCGGCCTGCTCATCCTGCACTCCTGAACTACCATCCACCCCCACATCTACTCCAGCAAGCGCCTGCTCAGTGAGCAGCAAACTTCTTTCCATGATGCGAACAGATGTTAGTGTTGTACGTTGCACATTTAGATTGAGGATCTGGGCTTCCAAATGCGCAATATGCTCACATCTCATACATCAGCATGAACCCTTGGACGGCTGTTCAAGGACTACATACATGGCACAAGACGGCATTATCAATCATCGAGCACATTCTAAATGGAGATCGTACAAATAGATTACATAAAAGAAAATAAAAATATATATGCAAAAATTTCAAATAAGTGGTGATTAATAAATTACTCTTACAAAGTCACTAATCTCAAGTCACACACTTATGACACAGTACACTTACAACACAGTACAGGTATAAGACAGCCACGCACACTCACTCAGGTGTGTTTTTTTGCAAATTTCTGGTGGGCTTTCATGTGTCTTTTACTGAGGAGAGGTTTCTTTCTGGCCACTTTACTGGAAGATTCTCTGCATACGGGGTCTTTGGAGCTCCGTTGGAGTGACCATTGGGTTCTTGATCACCTCTCTTACCAAAGTCCTTCTCCCCCAATTACTTAGTTTGGTGGGTCAGCCAGCTCTGGAAGAGTCCTGATTGTTACAAACTTCTTCCATTTAAGGCTGCAGTCCCACGAACGTATATCGGCTCTGTTTTCATGCCGAGCCGATATACGTTGTCCTCGTGTGCAGGGGGGGGGGGAGGATGGAAGAGCCAGGAGCAGGAACTGAGCTCCGGCCCCCTCTCTGCCTCCTCTCCGCCCCTCTGCACTATTTGCAACGGGGAGAGGCGGGGCTAATTCTCGTAACTTAGCCCCGCCCCCGCCCACCTCCTTTCATTGCAAATAGTGCAGAGGGGTGGAGAGGAGGCAGAGAGGGGGCGGGAGCTCAGTTCCTGCTCCTGGCTCTTCCATCCCCCCCCCCCTTCCTGCACACGAGGACAACGTATATCGGCTCTGCGTGAAAACCGATATAAAGCCGATATACGTTCGTGGGAATGCAGCCTAAGAATTATTTAGGCCACTGGGCTCTTGGGAGCTTTCAGTGCATTAGATATTTTTTGTATCCTTCTCTACATCTGTGCCTCCACACAATCCTGTCTCTGGGTTCTACAAGCAGTGCTTTTCCTCCTCATGGCTTGGTTTTGGCTCTGATATGTTTCTGAATGCATTGTATATGTAATTACTACTGTTGATTTTTAAATTTCGTTTACTGCAGTGTCATTAATATCCTGAATGTAGCCTGTGTATGTATGTATGTATGTAATATATATATATATATATATATATATATATATATATATATATATATATATATATATATATATATATATATATATAATATAAAATGTATAATCTCACAGGCTGTCTGCTAATGTAATGTCCCACTTCTGTAAGCAGTGATTGTTCCCTGTCAGATGTTCTCAATGTGTAGCATCACCTCTGGATTGCATATGAGTTGTGACTGGCCTGATCCCGAGGTACGACTTCACATTGCTTGCCTCTGTGATATAGACAGCACTAATATAGGATATGAGCTGATATTCACTGACAAATGAAATACTGTCTCTTTGTGTCTACTGATTTAAGAATCTGCATCTGTCCGCTTCTTGAATTTTAGTTAGGGTGCCTGTCCATGAGTGTAGCGATATCCCGCGGTGGATCTCCGCCACGTGAGCCGCCGCCGGGGAGCAGGAGCCTGCTGACAGGCTCACCGCGGAGAACCATGGCAAATTGCGGCATGCCACAATTTGCCGCATGCGAGCGGAGAATCGCTATGATTCTCCGCTCGTGGACAGGAGGGCTGAACTTTCCATAGCAACGCTATGGAAAGCTTTCACTGCGTTTCCCGTGGCCGGATTATCGCCCTGCGGAACGCAATGAAAATATGTCCATAGACAGGCAGCCTTAGACTTTGTAACTTAAAGGGGTTGTCTCGCGGCAGCAAGTGGCGTTCAGCACTTCTGTATGGCCATATTAATGCACTTTGTAATATACATCGTGCATTAAATATGAGCCATACAGAAGTTATACACTTACCTCCTCCGGTGCTGGCGTCCTCGTCTCCATGGTGCCGTCTAACGCTGTCTTCTCCTTCCATTTAGACGCGCTTGCGCTGTGCGGTCTTCTGCGTCTTACTGTATAGCTTTGATGTTGGAAGACATCCGCCTGGGTTCTCTTACTGTATATTGCCAGCCTCTCTGCTGTTGGAGCCTATCCAACGTGTCACCTCATGCAGTACTGGCTTTAGCCAGCATATAGCGCCGTTGTATAACGGCAGAAAAAGAGTAAGCCCCCTAGGAAAACCAGGATAGAAATTGGATTGGAAGGGATTAATGTGCTAGTGTAATCCACTTTCCACTTGTCAAAACTTACCAAATGGTGGCCCAATTGATGTCATTTAAGTCACATTCCCTTGAAGTAAATAGGTATGTGTGTAAAAAAAAAAAAAAAAAAAGGGGGGGGGGGGGGGAAAGACCATGTAAATGGGTGCAAGTTCTGTCAATTGCGAACAAGACTTTAAACACATATGTGAATAAGCCCTTACAGTGGGCTGATTTGTGTAGGCATGCTTTTCCACCCCCGCCTTTTTTGACTGTATAGGAACGTGTCTTCTGATGAAGATGCATATAGAGTGCACAGGGAATGTTTCCAATGTATATGTCAAACAGAGGCAAAAACACCAAGGTCTGAACACCGCCGCGTCCCCACAGGGGTTGTCATCCCGCTGTCTTAGGGCCCAAATCTTATTGTTCGTAAAGTGATCAGTTTGACATCTCCTGCCTAGAGCAGCCTCACGAACGGCCCAATACACGAGTCCATGCAGGGAAAGTTGTGCTAAATCCGTATTTGTAATTTAATTTACAAAGCTCCTGTTTTAAAGTGCTGTAGACTGAGTCATAAATACGAGGCAGGAAGTGCTCAGCCTGATGGATCGTAATACATAATTCTGCCGTTTCCTCCGCGTTCTTGCTTCACTGCGCTAATGGCTGCAGATATTTTCTCTCCTACTAAAAAAAAATGCCATGACAAACAGATGAATTAATAGCGGTGTCTGGAGACAAGACCTCCTGTATTACCGAGCTCGATTAAAGGGGTCTTAAGCCTTCCCATGAACGCTTCACGGTGACATTTGCTTTAAAGTATTTAAAGAACACTGCTCACTTCTCGTTGCCTAATGTCAGACTGAAGAGCACGCTGATGCATGGGGAGCGGACTCTGCCGCCTCGCCGTTAGTCATCCTTGTTATTTGTCCAATTATTTAACCTTTCCTGTATACGGGACTTTGTTGAAATGTCGCCTGCCATTATCAGTCCTGCCTCTTTTAATACGAGGTAGTCATGTTTTAGAGATATCGGGCAGAATTCAAAATTCTAAAGCTTTATGAAAACATTTTGAATTAACAAAAATTTAATTGTAAGTGCCTATTAAAGGAAAGCTATAGAGGGAAGCCGTCTTGGCCCAACCTCTGTCAATGGTGAACTTTTACTTATGCGCAACAGTTTTTTGTTTTTTTTTTCTAAAAAAGCAGAGCTGTAGCGTAAAGCATGGGTGAGGAGCAGGCCATCAGGCCGAGCCTTGAATGAGACAAAGTTAGGCTCTTTTCAGACTTTTCTCTTTCAACTTAGGCTACTTACGCATGGGTGAGTGCAATCTTGGGCTGAGAAACTCTGACAGATATCGCGCTCGCCAGTGTGCGGTTTCATGCCGACGCGAGGCATTTTTCTGACAAAAAAAGCCTCCTATCGCCTCTCTAAAGTAGCAATCCTCTAGAGCGGATTTCAGGCGTGTTAGTGGATCGGCAAGTGTTTCTCATTGTTTTCAATTGGAAACCTCACATCGCACTTGTATGAACATTAGACTGCATGCAATGCGTTTTACTGACCTATTGAAAACAAAGGATGATGCTTTCCAAGGAACGGGAAAAGATAGGACATGCGCCAATTTTTTTTTCCCCGCTCATGTATATGACTACATTCAAAAAAATAGGGCTCATATTCATGCAAGTTTTGTGAGTCTCGCAATGCACCAAACTCATGCAAGATTCTTTGTGTTAAACTGGCTTCATACGTTGAAAAAAAATCTTGTTGTAAACAATCCATAAAGCGATCCAAAAATAATAGGTCAGCACGCAAAGCTTCCATAAAAAGAAAGTTTTCCATATTCTATTCATTACAATTGTTCCAGTACAACAGAGATGAGTCTCCAATGTGTAGCAGACAGGCGGAATGAAGGCATATAACATATCAAGTTCATAGAATTAAATATATGCTCAAAAAGTGCATGTATGCAAAATTATATAAACAAACATTTAATCATCTAAAATGACACATCAAGCATACAAAGCATTAAATCTATGCATGTAAGCAGCAGTACATAATGTGTAAAGCCACCTTACCACCTGAACCCCGACACGTGTTTCGCCCTAAGCTTCCTCAGTGGGTACCTGACCTATTATTTTTGGATTCATTGTGCAGCAGAGCATGTGTTGTTGGTTGTGAGATGCAACCGTTATTTATTACATTACAGTAGATAAGGCAAGTGGCCCTTACATATGCAACAGTATGCCATACAGTGTTATATGTCACTTATAGCTTACAAAGGGCATCATATGCGGTGTATGTGTTTTTGATGACATACCCCTGCAGTGAAACACATACATTACTACTTTATTCTCCTTTTTCAGCTTTTTCTATTAATAGACTAGGGAAACTGTAAAGTCTTGGTGTAGAATTACTCTACTATCCTCGTTTCTTCTCTTGTGATCAGCACGCAACTTGTATTAAGTTATTAGCAATAGAATACTTGGATTCTACCAATTCTTCATAATCCTATTAAACCTTGAAATGATCTAATCCTAATTCCAAGCACCCAGAAGGGATTTCCTGGGTTTAGGCAAAAAAGTGAAAGAAAACATTAGTCATCAAACTCTCCATATTTCAAGGGGTTTTCCCACCATAGACTTTTATGGCACCTGGACTAAACCTACCAAAAATCTGATTGAGGAGATCTTCGTAGTGAAGAATTGGCTGCCCATATGCACTCGCTGTCCGTTAAAGGCCTTCCCTCTTGGTCATCTTCATGGAACCCATGGTTCATCCCTGAACCCACCCCACTGGCAGTTTTCTACCATGTCGCCAACAGTCACAACCAAGCATCCACATCCTAACTTGGTATGCTTTATCCCAGCTTAACTGGAGAAGAGGTCGTGCCTCAAAACACGTTTAATAAAGTTTAAGAAACCGCATAGAAAACAATAAAGAATACGGTTTAAACTCCCAATGCCATCCCTACCGGGAGAGCTGCACCTGGTGCCAGACTTTAACCACTTTCCAAAACTTTTATGAAATCCTTTAAATTGGCATCATAACTGAAAGTATGTTCAACAAATCAGCTCAGTAGTTTTGCTCAAGCATATCTTCACTCACAAATCATCATCTACCCAACTGAGGTGAAACTGCCATGGTAAAAACAAAGCTATGCTGCAACTGGCGCTGATTTTGATGCAAATCCAGACCAAAATCCACAGAGCAGGTTGCAGATTTTGGTGTGGCTCCAAAACGCGTGAACATACTATTTGGGCACGTTCACACGGTGGAAATCGTAGCAGAATTTTTAATGTGAATTCCGCCTCTGAAATCCACGTCTTTCTGATAGGTCACTTTTTTTAGTTTCCACATTAGAATTCCGCACATGGATTTTGCCTATTGACGGGGCAAATTTTACGTGCAGATCTGCGCCAAAAGACGTGGATTTTGATGCAGTTTTTAAAGGCAGAATTCACGCAGAAAATTCTACCGTGTGAACATACCCATAGACTGCTATCATAAATGTGATGCCGGGCTACTTTTCCATGACCCTGTATAATTCTCTCCTGTATCAATGTACCATGTGCAATAATGAACAAACTTTTCTTATTACGCAAACTACGTGGACAATTTAAGGATAACTCGCAGCATCGTTCAGTACTATATTTCACTGCGGAAGCATACTTTTTCTCGATGGCTATACACTTGATTCTAAACTGAGTACAGTTTTGAAAAAAAAAAAATCAGCTTCTCTTTTTTTCTGGTGGAGGGATGCATGCGAGTGCCCGGCTTAGTTCTTTATCCTGCACAGATTATAACAGTTGTTGGATCAGCGCCTATCGGCATGCAAAATCCTTGAGCGGCGCCTGTTCCTGGCAGCAAATCTGCCACTTTAAAGGAGCTTTACATGTAGATGTCTACTTGTTGAAATTGCCAAAGAAGATACTTTTACCGCTAGCTTCTGAATAGCCGTCGAACGCAATTTCTTTGGCTTTCAGACATAACATGGTGCTGCTAGAAGGCATTTTTAGTTCACTGTTGACAATAAGTCAGACGTTTTCCCCCTATCTGCCGCAGCTATCTTGTATTGACTTGACTGTTGAGTTGAAGCTCCTCTCACATCACAGAGTAATTCATCTTCATATCTCTCACTAATGGAAAACATTCTAATTATCAGTTTTGACACTGCATTAATAAATTGCTGGATGTCTTCACAGCATGGTAAGACTGTGATTATGTAACGCTCACAGGTTGACCTGCTCTTTTGAGAATTTAAGAACATCTTTAATAGGCATTTCTCTTTGACAAGTGATTTGCACAGCATATTATCCAGTCTAACATCAAAAAGTCATATTTTTTTTATCTTTGCAAAAAAAAAAAGTAAATGAACCTTTTGGAATTACCACATGGGTCGTTCTTTTAATAAGCCATTTGAGTAAACATTACGAGTGCAGAGAGAAAAAAGACCCTTGAGTTTAATAACCTGTAGATCCCCCTTTAGCAGCAATCGCCTCCAGCAAATGTTTAATGCAGCTGCAAATAAGATTTGCACAATGTTGGAGGAATTTTGAACCGTTTGCCACTACAAATGTATTTTAGTTCAATATTTCTGGGATGCCTTCTGTACTCAGAACTCTTCAGGCCTTGGCATCTCGATAGCGCTAAAGTCAGGACCCTGATTTGGCAGTTCCAGAATACAAATTATTTGTTTTAACTATTCATTTGTTGTTACTTGTATGTTTTGGGTCATTTTGTCTTGTAGCATCACCCAATGTCTTCTCTTGAGATCATGGACTACTAAGGGGACCAGATTTTCCTTGGGTCAAAGTGGTATGGTCCAGGGCGGGGATTATCACGATGTTAGATTTTACCTCCGTCTTTATAAAAAGTACAGTGCCGGTTCAAAAAGACAGGAAGCAAATTCTGCAGTAAGCTGATTTCACACTATGTGTCTTCCCCCCCCCCCCCCCCCCCATTTCCGTAGGCTTACCACTGTCAGCGGTCCCAGACTTCCTATTCCCAGTGGCCACACCTGACCAGGCCGCTGGGAACCTAAAGTCAGGGAGCGCTGACTGTGGGAAGTCTTCAAAGGAGGTGAGGGGGAGCACAGCATAGTGTGACATCAGCTGCTGATACGTGGCTCATTTCCAGTCAAAATCTGTACCATTGTTACAGATTGAATGACAGTTTTTTTTAGATGCTGAATTTGCTGTGGACATTCCGCAGCATTTTCACCACGTGTAACCCTTAAGTCAGCTTGAGCTACTCTGCCACATGCAGAGTAGCCCCAGTAGAAATAGTGACCCCCACAGTGACCTCAGTAGTAATGGTGACCCCCCCCCCCTCACAGTAGCCCCAGCAATAAGTGTCTCCCCCCACAGTAGCCCCAGCAATAATAGTTTCTCCCCCCCCCCCCCACAGTAGCCCCAGCAATAATAGTTTCTCCCCCCCCCCACAGTAGCCCCAGCAATAATAGTTTCTCCCCCCCCCCCCACAGTAGCCCCAGCAATAATAGTGTCTCCCCCCCCTCCCCTCTACAGTAGCCCCAGTAGTAAGTGTCTCTCCCCCCCACAGTAGCCCCAGCAATAATAGTTTCTCCCCCCCCCACAGTAGCCCCAGCAATAATAGTTTCTCCCCCCCCCCCCCCCCACAGTAGCCCCAGCAATAAGTGTCTTCCCCCCTCCCCTCTACAGTAGCCCCAGTAGTAAGTGTCTCTCCCCCCCACAGTAGCCCCAGCAATAGTGTCTCCCCCCCCTACAGTAGCCCCAGCAATAAGTGTCTCCCCCCACAGTAGCCCCAGCAATAATAGTGTCTCCCCCCCTCCCCTCTACAGTAGCCCCAGTAGTAAGTGTCTCTCCCCCCCACAGTAGCCCCAGCAATAATAGTGTCCCCCCCCCTACAGTAGCCCCAGTAATAAGTGTCTCTCCCCCCCACAGTAGCCCCAGCTGCTGCCGGTGTCCAGAAGTCTGTGCACCTGCAGCACATGCGGAACCAAAGATGAGAGGTGAGGGGGAGGAGAATCCCGGAGGCACAGACTGCAGTGTATGCATCTGGCCGCGGCGCTGCAGAGTGATTACCAGGCAGGGAGCTGTGGCACCTCGCCTGGTAATGACTTTAAACTTTTTTTTTTAACGTTACATGATCGCTATTATCCATTGGATAGTAGCAATCATGTGACCGGGAACCACATAAAGCAGCTCCCAGTGATATCTCTCTGTCTTGGGCTACACATGTGAGCCGGGAGCCAGAGAGATTTTAAATTTCCCGAGGAGTGAGCCCTTCTGTGCACGCACCCGACGTGTGACGTCTGGCGTGCATGCGCGCAGAAGGCACTGTCAGGACTGGGAGGCCAGAACGCTGCGGGACATCGGAGGACTGGGGTGAGTACCGGGAGCCGGCAGCATGGAGCTGTCACGTCTACAGCTTGCAGGGTTTTAATCCCCGCAGGGAGCATATTTTTACATCCCTTGGGATTAAGGCCCAGCAAGCCAGGACATAAAAACACTATGGGGTGGTCACTAAGGGGGTTAAACACACTTACACCAAAAGCAATACAAGCCGCAAACTCTTTGCACTTTTTATGTAGATTTTCTAATATTCCACTATAGACTTTAAAATCTCGTTTGTTCACAGCGATTTTCACCTAAAATCTATGCCTGGGGAAGAAGATAGCTACTTGAGCAACATACATTAGTGCTTCCATTAGACTTGTTATAGTGCATATGACCACCTCTACGCCATTTCCATTTGTAGCGGATTGTGATCTCTGCTTTTGCAGAGATCATATGACAAACAGGATTTAGGATTGGAATTTCAAATTATAAAATGCATTGGCTAAATAGCTAATCCCTACCATGTTGTAGCCCTATGTAATCACTCTCGGGGAGATCATTGGATATTTAAGGATTATAGACAAATCTAAAGTTATTGTCTCATATGTGCTTTGAAACTTTCTTGGTTGTGTAATAAAACAAACCACTGGGAACACCCCGACCCCAACACACACAACACGGAACTGTTTTCAGGGGTTCTGTGGAATGAAAAGGCACTCTTGTCCTGGACCATTTAGACGGGACGAATGTTGGGCAAACTATGCCCGACACTCGCCCCCTCACATGCTAGCTCCCAAGCACCTGCACAGGAGCTAGTATCGCTGACTCACAGCGGGGCAGCTGGAGGAGATTTCTCTCCTTGCGCTCCCCGCCCCTCTCCATTGACTTAAATGGATAAAATCATAACCCCATGTTATGTAAATTTCAAGTTTTAGGAGCCGATGTGCAATTGTGGTGTTTACAATAAATGGTTTGGTGGGTATTTGGGAGGCAACTAATGTTGGCACAGTGATGAACTTGAGGACCTTCAAGGGCAGTAGGCCAATATTATTCAAAGCCTGTTGTTTAAAAGGGTCTCCTAACAGATCATATGGGACATCCTGCAGGAATCGGCAGATTTGCCAAGGCGCAGGTTCTTGAGACCCCCATAAAACAACTGCTTGCCAGGAGAAGCCAAGACCAGCCAAACATTTTCCCTGCAGTGATTGGAAATGTAGTAAGTAGTACATAGCAGGCATTCAGATGAATTGCCATCCTTGTATTACCACGGTGGCTGGCCTATTATTCTAGAGCAAGAACTGCTTCTGGTTAGCGACTCTCTTCTAGTTCATAGAGGGGATCTTTACTTGGGACACTCCTAAATGATGTCTATATGCCTTTTACGGGACAAATGGAACAGGGTTGTCCGGGGTGCCGGTACTTAGTCGTCCACTGGTCTTCACTCCCAGGTGCAAAAAGCCAGCGCTGTCGTCACTGGCACCAGGGCCACTGCAGCCACTCACTGGCTAATGTCACTGATTAGCTGCAGCAGTCACGTGTCCCTGTGTCGGGACGACGTCATTCTGCAGCCAGAAATGGTGACTAGCGGGGGGATCAGGAACTGGTGGAACGGGAGCAGCTGGAGAGTTGAGTATAGCTACTTTTTTCTTGGAGCAGCATGGTGGGCAGCTTTAAAAAAAATTTAAAAAAATGCCCCGGGATATCTGCTTTAACTACCAAAGACCTCTATAGATGGCAATTACCTTTAAATCTTGAGACTTTACTCTGATTTTGCAAACTTTAGTTGCTTTACTTGCTCTATTTTCTGTGTGTTTGGTTAAACATATTGATCATTGACTCCGCTTTTAAGTGTGTACACTGTGCCGCAGCTGCTGCTGGGCATTGATTTCATCTTTTCTTATGCTTCTCCTCTTTGGTCTCTATGAACATGATATATTTGTAAAGAACTCTATGAAACGATGAAATATCACTGGTTTATTGACTGGGGAAAAAAATCTGTCCAATTAACGTTATGCAGGAAAAAAAAAAAGAAAAACACAAGCTCCCCGCCTATCTTATCCAGAAAAATCTGATTAATAGTGCAACTTTCAATAGGAACAGACATGGATACTACCACCGCAAGGCTGCTTTATCCCTCCTTTGTTGTCGGCGCGGAGCCTACACATCTTTGTACTGATCAACGGAGTTATTTGAAACCTTCTTATCTAATATCCATTACTTGCCCGACTGAATAGTAGCTGCTGGGTGACACATCTGCCACTACTGTAAAATAATATATAGATTACCCAGCGTTACATCTTGTAAATATATACCTCCAGATTGAGGACACTGCAGGTGCAATGTGCACAGGGACCTCTATATATACACCTTTAGTCCTGCAGATAGTCTATAGAGAAAATATGAGGCCAAAAATGACTAGTCATAGGCTTGGTTGAATGATTTAAGGTAGACCTGTAACATGTCCACTTTAGAAAATACTTGTTTCTCATGAAATAACTATTTTGGAGCATCTTTTCTTAAAACGCTGCATTGTGCCATTCCTCTGTTATTCCTCATAGACATTTATGAGTAAATTGACAACTGGGTGTTACCAATTTCAGTTGTCACAGCAGGGGTGGATCCTGACACACTGACACTGTTAGTACTTACTGGACCACATGAGGACACCACCACCAAATTAGTAGTACCCAGTTGTCCGTTAATTCATACATTTCTAGGAGGGACACCATAATGGCACTGGTGCATCTGGTCTCCACCAGAAGTCTGGGTGGAGACATAATGATGCAGTGTATCCACCCTGTTAACGCCCACAAGGTCCTGTTTGGCTTCCTAGAGGTTTAGGTGTCGGGTTATGCTGCCAGCAGTAGCAGGGGGGCCTAAGGGTTTGCCATGCCAGGAGGGTTAGGGTGGGTTAAAGAAGTAGCTGTAACAGTGTTTTGCGGTGGGTGGAGGGTTAGGGTGAGGGTTAGTGTTAGGTGTGCTTGTAGAAATTGCCCCCTCTGCTGCTGTCACCACCCCGCCGCTGTCGCTGACAGTCTTCCCGGCACTGTGCTCTGTTTCTCCGCTGTTGTCATTCAGCCCCCCTGCCGCTGTCCCATGTACCGTCGCACCTCCTGCGATGATTCTATTGCGATATTCTCCCATTGAATTCAATAGAGCCGGCAATACAGCCGGCTCCATTGAAAGCAATGGGCTGCCGGCAACCGCTGCAATGATTTTCAGGGAAGAGCTTAAAATATAAGCCCTTCCCTGAAAATCAATCCAAGAATGTGCAAAAAAAAAAAAAAAAAGTATACTCCCCTCTCTGCAGCTTCCGGGGGCTCAGCCGCATCCAGCCGGCTTCTTCTGCTGCGATTTGCCGGTCACGAGTGGAGAATTGCGATGATGGGGGGGGGGGGGGGAAGAGCCGCGGGGAATGCAATGAAAACCCGCCCGTGGACAGGCAGCCTAATAGAGACCTCCTGCTGTGGAAATCCGCGGTGAAATAGAACATGCTGCGATTTTTTTTAAATTTATCCCCCCCCCCCCGCAGCGAAAATCCGCTCCGAATTCCGCATGTGAGCATTGGCAGCAGGAAAGCTATTAGTCTCAATAGAACCTAACAGCTGCAGAATTCCTCTGCGGGAAACGCAGCAGAAACCCATCTGTGGGCATTAGCCCTTATTCTGTATCTTAAAAAGCGCATACTTTGCATACTGTACCTGCAGTATAGTGACCAGACCTCCCCTCTCCTTATGTTCCATTGATTAAATAATATTTCAAGCACGTTTTTTAGATTGAGTCATTTCCGTTCCAAGAAGCCCAAATATGGATTATTGTAAAGTTAATTCCCTTCACTGAAGCTGCTTGAATGAGTTCAACTTGATTATGGAGCTCAGCCACCAGCTAGAAATCTCATAAAAGCTCCACAACAAAAAGAATGCTGACAACGATTTTCCTTGCTGCGCTCATAATTGGTCATTGCTTGCTGAAATCTGCTGAGTACAATTAGGCTCAGGTTTTTTCTGCCATGCACAGTTTGTTATATAACCACCAGTACCTTTTGATATGAGAATTCCCTCCTGTCCTTAGATCTACACAGGCATATACCATGTACCATCTCCGTGTGAAATTGGGCCCATGACATCTTCTGTAGGATGTACAGTTTCTTTATACATTGTAGGCGCTAGTAAATGTGAATATTAAGAGAAGCGTGTTTTAGGGCATGTTCACATGTAGTGTAAATGCACCATACAGACGATAAAGTACGTGATCAGCTTATGAAAACGCGTTTCGGGGATAACCCCTTCGTCAGTTCAGCTGGTGTTTAAAACGTACAAGCAATTGGTGGGTCCCAAAAGGGTTGGTGATTAGATCGGTTTGCCTGTGGAGTGCGGGTCAGCCAGGGCAGGAGAACCCGAAACGCGTTTTCATAAGCTGATCACGTACTTTATTAAATAAAAGTTTCCCAAACCTTTGGTCACTTCCTATTCGCTTCACCCTGGAGTGTTGCTCCTTCTCCACTGCCAGTTTTTTAGTTCTATTCTCTTATAATGGGGTATGTCCACTTTCTGTCCCGCTACTCACGGTTTTCCGTAGCACCTTTTTTTCTTCCAGTATTTTGAGCTGGATCGGTGACAGAACCTCTGGCTGGAGATTCCGATGTGGAGTTGAAGCCGCATAATACTTAAGCGGATTTCGCAACAAAGTATGACATGACTTTTTTTATTGCCCTGCGGCAATTCTTTCCATTGAATGAATGGGTCAGTTCTGTATGTGGATTTGATGTAAATCTGCCAAAGTGAGCAGGGCATAAAGGCTTCATACAAACATATCGGATTTTCGCTGCAGGTTTTAGTGGGTATTTTGGCGTAGTTTTCACTCTCATATGAAGAGAAACCTGCACTGAAAATCCACAGAATAAACTGACATGCTATAGATTTAAAGGGATTTTCTGAGACTAAACTATTGGTGACCTATCCTCAGGCCTACTGTTTGGCCTGTGAGCAGCTCAGAGCCATCCAAGTAAATGAGATTGAGCTGCAGTGCCAGGCATAGCCACTGTACAACGGACAGTGCTGTTCCTGGTATGGACTGAAGTGGCTGGAGTACATGCCTGACCAACACTGTCACTTCAGTCAACTAGGGTAGCATGGATCCTGAGCAGCGGACCTCCACTGATTTAACTATTATGACTAGAGTTGAGCCAACATACTCTGCCGAGCTTGATGCTCGTTCGAGTATTAGCGTACTCAATGGTGCTCGTTACTCGAACGAGCATCAAGCCATGTTCGACCCCGCCCCAGTTTTTGGCTCCTCCCCACAGTGACATGCCTGCTTTGGCCCCTCCCCGCCGCGACGCAACGCGCGTCATTGGCAAATTTTTTGGCAGGCAGGCGAGAGACCGAGAAAGACCTAGAGAAAAAAAAAAGTTCGGCACCCGGCGTCCCTCATACAAAAATGCTCGAGTCTCCCATTGTAGTCAATGGGGTTCATTACTCGAGTAGAGCTCTCAAATTTTACGAAAAGCTCGACTCGAATAACGCGGACCCGAGCATTTGGGTGCTCGCTCATCTCTAATAATGACCTTTTTCCTCATCTCCTAAGGTTTTACTCATTAGATGTTTATTAATTTTACTTTCACCTCGAGATTTTGTTTAACTTTAGCCAAAAAATGTTTCTTTGGGCCAAATGACCTTTTTTTTGTTTTGTTTTTAGAGAGGCCTTGTGTGTTATTTGTAATAAATTAGATGTTGACGAATCAGCCATTACATAATATATAAGGCCGCCTGCAGACGGGCGGAAATTCTGTGGTGGGCTTCCCCGCAGAATTTCCGCCCCTGAACGCCTGCATAGCATTGCATTACAGCACGCAATCCTATGCAGACGGCCGCGGTTTGTCTGCGCGAAATCATGTGCAGCAAACAAGCCACGGCATGCTCTAATTCTATGCGGGGCTCGCACAGAAACAACACTCACCGGCCGCCGGCTCTGCTCTGCGCATGCGCCGGCTGCCCAGCAGCTGGCACATGAAAGAGCTGGAGCGGGTGAGTCCATGGTGCTCTCTGCAGGCGCTCGGGTCGGGTCCCGCTCGCAGCCGGAACCGACCCGGTCATCTGCGTGCGGCCTAAATCCACACTTCAGCTGAAAAACCTGAAAGCGTTCCTTGAAAAATTATATTCTTAAAGGGGTTGTCCCGAGGCAGCAAGTGGGTCTATACACTTCTGCATGGCCATAATAATGCACTTTGTAATGTACATTGTGCATTAATTATGAGCCATACAGAAGTTATAAAAAGTTTTATACTTACCTGCTCCGTTGCTAGCGTCCTCGTCTCCATGGTGCCGACTAATTTTCGCCCTCCGATGGCCAAATTAGCCGCGCTTGCGCAGTCCGGGTCTTCTCCTCTTCTCTATGGGGCTCCGTGTAGCTCCGTGTAGCTCCGCCCCGTCACGTGCCGATTCCAGCCAATCAGGAGGCTGGAATCGGCAATGGACCGCACAGAAGCCCTGCGGTCCATGAAGATAGAGGATCCCGGCGGCCATCTTCAGCAGGTGAGTATGAAGACGCCGGACCGCCGGGATTCAGGTAAGCGCTGTGCGGGTGGTTTTTTTAACCCCTGCATCGGGGTTGTCTCGCGCCGAACGGGGGGGGGGTTTAAAAAAAAAAACAACCCGTTTCGGCGCGGGACATCTCCTTTAAATTCTCGTTGACTTGAGTACTCAGCACCAGGGGCTTATTTACCATATCTGAGGCCTCTGCTCCACCGCTGGTTATTAGGAGCCATACTGTCTACAAAGTATCTGCAGCTTCATTAGTCAGTGAAGACTTCTTAGCTTCCCAATACACTGGATCAATATATAATATATATAGTTTAATGCAGAATTTGTTGCAAGATTTCCTTTCAGAGGAGTTTAGTAAAGTTTTGTGTTCTAAGACTGTATTCCAATAAATACATTTTATGTTCCATCTAAATCTTGATTTTTTTTCTTTCTCATAATGGTGATGAAAAGCCTGAGGTTACCATTTTAATAAAGTGTATTTATCAATTACAAGATGAGTCATATGCGAATCAGTCGGAGTCTGGGAAAATTGAGGAGTCGGAGGTTTGGCTTACTGACTGCTCAGCTCTGTGTTGAGAGGGGTACTTGGTCAGATGACGCAGGGCTGAATTTGGCATTTCTCTCTTTGATGCTGTATTCTTTGTGCTCCCCTATAAAGGTGGCCATACACGTCAGTCGTTGCCGGCCCTACAGTCATGCAGCCAGTAGCTATTTTTCCTGCCCCACCTCCCCACACATGAATACTCGGTTCGACCTCCTCTGGCAGCAGCTTGTTTCCGGGAAGAGTAAAAAAAGATCAGGCATTGGAATTCAATGTGCCTGTTCCTTTCTTCCCCCCGACATGATTTATTGGAGGAGAGTTGGGAGGCCCTGGTAAGCAGACAAAAAAGGGCTGATCCTACATGTATCGCTAGGTTCATTAGAGCATTAGTAGCAAAATGTGGGGGAGAGAGGAGCAGTGTGCCTTAGGGGCCCCATGGCCCCTCTGCCACATAATACAGCATTATTATAGCTGGCACATGCTAAGGGGGGGAGACGCCGTCGCACATTTTGCTTTGGGCCCAAGAGGTTCATGTAACACCTCTGTGAGACATCGGGCTTTGCTAATCTCCAGCTTCAATGAAAAGGAGGACTGGGAGATCTTGGTTATGTTTAATCTCTTTTTATTAAGTTTTCAGAATATTTTACAAACATTAGGAAATATCAGTAAAAAGGAGAAAGGAAAAACAATAAAAGGGAAAATGGAAATAGGCCTCGCAGGGCCTATGGTTCATATTGTACAACAATTGGGCACATCTTCTTGTAAACAACAAATATAACAGTCAATTCGTCTAGCCCATAGATGATCCCCGGACCCCCTTGCCCCCAATCCACTGTTCTTTTACTATATCAACGCATATTTAACTGACGGTAAAGGTGGGGTCTATGTCGTGATGAATATTATGGTTTATGTGGTGGGGATCCTTTTCATTTGAGGAAAGAAGAAAGAGAAAAAGAGGGGGGGGGGGGGAAGATATAGAAATGATCTGAGCAAGTTAATTAGATAGCGCAGAAAGACAAGGTACTTTGACTATAGCTCACTGAACACCTCTACACAGACAGAACCACACATACACTCACACATAAAATAAGAGAACGAACAACAACAACATAAAAAAACAAAAAAAAGGGGGGCGGGGTGAGGGGGGGGGGCGGGGCGGGAGCACCCTGAGCGTCTTCCAGTCGGTCCCCAACTTCAAAGGCCCTGCGGCCCCTACAGGGCTCGTGAGTACGTTTAGTAGAACAAGCTGGCAAACTCTGCTGAGGACTCGAACATAATCCAGGGCTGCCAGGTCTTTCTGTATTTCTCCTTTTGTTTTTTGGGCTCTCGAGAGTGCTCCGCACATAGCTCCTCCATCTGGCTAAGGTATGACATCTCCTGCTGCCACTCTTTCATTGAGGGAACTTGTGTGGATCGCCAGTGACGAGGGATGACTGCTCTGGCTGCTGCAATACAAAACCGGAGCAAGTCTCCCTTTTGTGCACTAATGGGGCCCGGCAGGATGGAGAGGAGAGCTATCTGCGGCGTATTGCTAATCGATTTTCTGCACATTGAGTTATATGTGGCAAACACCCTGTTCCAGAAGGGCCGCAGTTTATCACAACCCCACCAGACATGTAACAGAGTGCCTCTATCAGTCCCACAGCGCCAACACATGTCCGACACCGAGGGGAATATCGCATGTAGTCGCGTCGGGTATCTGTACCATCTAGCCAACACCTTGTACCCTTTCTCTTGAGCAGCGCATGCCATGGTGAGTTTGTGTGTGAAAATAAATGATTTTTCCCAGTCGCTCTGTGTGATTTCCTCTCCTAATTCCTGCTCCCAAGCCCACTTGAAGCCCGGGCTTGTGCAACTAAGTTCATGCATCAGAAGGCCGTATATTTGTGATAGCACGTGCTCCGGAGGCGACCGCAACTCGAACAACCTCTCGAAGGGGGTCAATTCCAGGCCCGGGGTGTCGCTTCCCTCCCAAGGTGTGAGGAAGGAGCGTAACTGAAAATACTCGAGCCAGGAGACACGAATGTCTCCGAATCGGTGCTTGAGTTCCTGCAGAGTGGGAATTGATTGCCCACCCAGGACCTGCTGGACCCTGGTATCCTCCCGATTCTCCCAACCCAAATAGCGTTCTCGCTCCCTCCCCGGTGGGAAAGCTGGGTTATTAAACAATGGCGTCAAAGGGCTATGTTCCCTGGGGAGATCTTGGTTATATCTTGTAGTCAGTACATTAGAATTCAAGGAATGTACCAGAAATTTCCTGTAATTCAGAATCCAAACTCTGATATTCTGGCACTTCTTCCCATATATGAAACCAGCTTTACAAACAAGACGTCAGCAGTATTTTTCTGACGCCAGTCAATCCAGAATATTTTTGTAATTGTGATTTTTGGGAATCTTCCTGTGGTAAACTTGCCAGCTTTCTTATAATACAGCGTGCTACTCATGTACTTATAAACTACAGCTTCATCTAAGTAAAGCATATTGCACAGAATTACAATGCAGGAGCCTCTCACAACTGGTGCAGAGGAAAGGTGGAGCCATTACCCATAGCAACCAATCAGAGTCCAGCTTTCATTCCTCATAGGCTCTTTTCAAAATGAAAGCTGCAAACTGATAGGTTAATAAGGGCACCCGCTCCACCCTTCTGCCATAAATCTCCCACAGCAGGAGCTTTATTCTCAGGTGTTCTTTGTAATAGACGTATGTTATATGTTTAATAGACCTAGTGTGTTTATACTATACTGTTATCATACTTTAATGAAACATATGATTTAATCTTTTCATGACCAAGGGTCATAAAATAATTTTGGAACTGCAGATTCTAAAGTAGATTTTTTAAAATTTTTTTGCCTAGCCCCGTGTGGCGCAAAGTGTTACGGCTGCAGAAATGCAGTCCTAAGCTCTCGCTCACGACCTGAAGGTTGCAAGTTCAGTCCCTGCATCATTCAGGTGTCCGGTTCATGGTTGACTCATCCTTCTGAGGTCGGTAAAATGAGTACCCAGCTTGGTGGGGGGTAATAAATAAATTGCTCTAAAGTGCGGCGGAATATGTTGGCGCTATACAAATAAGATTTATTTCACTTTGTTTTATTTGCGCTCTATTGGAAAAAAATGCAGCTTTCCTCAGATTCTCTTCCCTTCTATGCTGGTGTAGTTGGTGTAACTTATAAAATTGACCACGGAAAATCCTCTAATTCTCCTGTGTATGGAAATACCAGCTGTGATCTCCCCTTTGACATACTGAGGCTTATTTACTATTGAGTAGTCAACAGTTTTCTGGTGCAAATGCTTTGACCCACATTTCCTATTCCTTTTTTTTTTTTTTTTTTTTTTGCTATGTCTGACAGGCGTTTTTTCGTAAAAAGGGAAATGGTCCAAATTCTGCAAAAAATTGTGTAAAAATAAATAAACTACGCTGAATGCAGGTGGCTGAATGCAGTTTTGGTCTGTGAGATATGCAGCACTGTCACAGACTGAGGCTTCTTTCCCACGAGCGTATATCAGCCGGCCATGTTCACGGCCGGCCGATTATACGCTATGTTGGAAGAGATAAAATTGGTGGACGGACGCACAAATCAAACGCTTGTGCGCCCGTTCAGACGGCATGGGTCCTGGAGCATATGCACCGAGACTACCATGCCGTCGCCCCTTTTCCACACTGCTAAACTCCGTCCCACTTGCAGCTTATGGGAGCCCATGCAGCGGCCGACGTATTCCGGCCCAAAAGATAGTTCCAGGACTATCCTTTAGGCCCGACGTAAAAACGCGCAGCGCTATATTGACTGGCGGGGCGCTTTTATGTCTCAGGAATACGGCCATGTGATTTGATGCATTGGAATGCAATGCATCACATCACAGCGTATATATGCCAGCCGCGAAAATGGCCGGCTGATATACGCTCGTGGGAAAGAAGCTTGAAACTATTTTTACTGCCTTTTTGGACCTTTTGTGTGTTTTTTTTTTTCCTTCAGTGCCTGTATTTACTGCATTTTTCACATGCGCAAAAAAAGGCCCCATAGACTTCTCCAACCTTCATGCATAAATGCGCAGTGAATACACATGTATTATGCAGATTTACACAATCCTATTGATTTCAATGGGCAAATTTGGTCTGCATTATGGACCAAAATGGGACATGCTGCAATTTTTTACACACTATGTAGTCCCCGGTAAAAATGAGTTTGACGCTTTTGTCCTAGGGTATCTATTTTATCCAGAATGTGTGATAAATGTGCGCCCACACTGAAAGGTAAAGAACTTTGGTAGTTTCCATCAATTGTTTTTATTGTAATGTTTCTTTTTAGGCCGCTGTCAGACGAGCGCATTTTAGCACCATATTACAGACCCGTCACAGTGCGCTTGTCTGAAACGGGACATATAGGGAAAAGAAAAATAATCCATTTTAACCCTTTGCAATCCAATTTTGGATTCAGGGTTTCCTAGGGGGGGTTCTCTTTCTGCCATTTTACAATGGCGCCATCTGCTGGCTAGAGCCAGTACTGCAGTATGGGACATGCTGGAGAGGCTAGTAATATACAGTAAGAATACCCTGCCAGACGACTTCCGACATCGGAGCTGTACAGCCTTCAATCAGAATGTCTTCAGACGTCAGACAGTGGATTGGAAAGGGTTAATTATGGGAACCTGGCATTTAGATTGGGCACCATTGTTGCCACATTGGTCACAAACATAATTATTTCAATTACTTGTCTCATTGCTAATGTCCACTTATTGGCACAGCAGCCGGAGAATTGCAGTGTTCTATTAAAATTAATCAGCCACCAAACTGCCGACTTAAATACATTGTAGATCCAAGGGGTTAAAACTTTTGCCACATTTCATTAGATAGCTGTCCTTGAGTTCACTAGCCCCAGAGGTGAGAACTCCTCAGTCATCCTGTAGTCCAGGTTCTGTTTCCACATACTGTTCAATGACGCCCCCTATGTATTTGGACTGGAAGCACACAAGATCCTGCTGCCTCGGCCTCGCAGTCTGGCTGGTGTTTGCCCGTTTGGGGCTGCCGTGTACAATACAGCACCTTTTACAACTAACAGTTCCTCCCTAGATGTTGGTTGACTGGTAATTGTATGGCGGCAGTGAAAGCCTATGAGAAGGTGCTCTGTCCGGAGCGATCAGTCACTGCACACATCTTCATTTGTTCTGTGCATTCTCCTACTACAAGGATCTATGTCGTGTAGGACTCCGCAGCAGGAAGAAGGAGGAAGCGGAGGAGGCTGAGATAGAACACTTACAGGAAAGTCACTATTGTCTAGAGTAATTTGTGAGGGGAAATTATAGGGATTAGAATACTAATGAACAATATATCACAAAGGGGCTGGAAAAAGCGCTCCCTCCACCCATCAAAGGCTATTTCTGTGGGAGATCATGTTTCTTTTTATGGTTCGTTTTCAACAGGAAAAGGAAACTCCTGTAACTTCAGATGGTAAAAAAAGATATAAGCTTCCCCATGAAGACTTTTTGTAATTGGTTGTCATTAAAAATGTTCTATTTAGCTCAGAGGACTGAAATCATCACAAATTCCGTCATAGTAAACCGACAAGTTGTTTCTTAGCTCCTCCCCCAGCCTGCACCTGTGTCGTAAACACGCAGAAGAAACACGGAGCAATTAATCAGTGGAATGAGTGAATGACGAACGATTATTTTAATGCCTCCTAGAGATGAGCGGGTGAGTGGTGAGTTGCAAGAGTGAGCAGGGGGGAGCCGGTGGGGGGGGGGGGGGGGGGAGTAAGAGAGAGAGATCTCCCCTTTGTTCCTCCCCGCTCCCTACGCCCCGCCGGCAGCCGAATCTTTAGAGACAAGCGGGCAGGTACTCGAATAAGGCACTACTTGCTCGAGTAGTTTGCCTTAGCAAGTATGCTCGCTCATCTCTAATGCTTATGGAAAATTTATGACAATCGGTAAGCGAACAAATTATTGTTTAGTCGTTACACGACTCATTGGTTATTTGGACTATAATAGTTCTGTGTAAATGGGCCCAAACTAATATTACAGAGGTCTACATGACAGTGCTGGAGGATGGTGGAGGATAGAGCAGAGTAGATAAAACTAGCATTACAGAGGGCTGGAGGATGGAGAGTAGAGCAGTGAGAACTAGTATTGCAGAGTGCTGTAGGACAGCATTGAGAGATGTGGGGAGATGCTGACCATGAAATAGCTGTGTAGTATTGAGTGGGTGTGGTTAGGCTATACAGCCTTTGAAAGAAGAGAGGGGAAGCTGAGTTTATGCAGGTTCATGAGAAAGACCAACTGATCTGTGCTTGGAATACCCTCCAGCCAGATAACTTAAATGTAAGAGAGCCTGCAAACCACATATGAGATTTTCTAAATGCACGAGAAGGAAAACTCAATGCAAAAAAACAGATAGCTCATCATTTTCTTTCTGTACGGATTTAATAAGATATATGCGCATTGATTTTTCATGTACAAAAGTTTCCATAACCTTTAATTCCAAAGAGTGCAGCATGAGCCATTCCAACTCTAAGGCAAGAACACAGTTTGTAGAAAGATGGATTGTTCTGCCACACCAAAGTAATAGCGAAACTCTCTTCAGTATTCAGTTATTCCATTAAAAATCAAATCACTACGTATGCATGTGTAGTAAAAAAAAAAATAAAAAAAAGGAATGCGTTTCAGACACATTCTTGCCTGAAATGTTCAAGTATTTCAATGCCTATGTACTGATATGCTTTTCGGTGGAATTTTTTATAAAGAAAAGACATTTTCTAGTACTTGGATGTGTCAGAAGAATCCTTCCCTCTACAGTGGCGAAGGATAACTCGCAGTAGTATGCTTGAGCCCGTGAAATAGCTTGAGTCCATTGAAACGTTTGTTCTAAGGTCTAGTGTTGAACAAATCTTGCTCCGGTCATCTCATTTTGTGTAATTGAAAATGTATAGCCTGTTGCTAGTGCGTGCCATCACTTTATGATCAGAGGGGATCTAACTTCTGGAAGCTTCACTGATTTTGAAAATTAAGTACTAATTTAACCCTGAGCGGCAAGCTCTGATCATCAGCTGTGCAGGGAACTACAGCATTAAAGAAAATGGCTTTCGAGAGCACTAATGTGCACCAAAAATCCATGTAGGGGACACAGCACTTAATCAGCACTGAAGCCACTTCATTCTCTGGATGCACTGAGGTCCCTGAGGAAGAATACCCAGCTTTCACAAAGTGATGCCATCTCCTGGCTATGTGCCAGCACATTATAAGGGAATACGCTTTTGGGGTACGTTCACACCTATCGGAAATGGGTGTGGTATTTCCACAGCAGAAATTCTGCACCCAAATCTGCACAAGATTACAGTGGAAGATTTTGTTGCAGAATTTTGCTACAAATCTGCGGCAGACTTGGCCACTTTTAATTGAAATGTTGACATCTATGGCAAAACGGCATCAAAATAACATCAAATGCTGCGGATTTGGATGTGGGTTTTGATGCAGAATTACAACTCAATGTGCTGCAAACTTTGGTGCAGTTCTGCACCAAAATATACAGTGTGTAAACAGACCCTAAAGACTCCTACTACACAAGGCTTTACTTTGAGTCTTTTTCTACTTTATTAGGGTGCATTCAGACGACCGTATATCGGCTGGGTTTTCACACCGAGCCGATATACGGCGTCTCTCTCTGCAGGGGGAGGAGGCTGGAAGAGCCGGGAGCAGTGCTCTGAGCTCCTGCCCCCCCTCTCCGCCCCTCTGCACTATTTGCAATGAGGAGGCGGAACGGGGGCACGGCTAAGTTCCGGGGAATTAGCTCCGCCCCCATCCCGCCTCTCCTCATTGAAAATAGTGCAGGGGGTGGAGAGGAGGTAGAGGGGGCAGGAGCTCAGAGCACTGCTCCCGGCTCTTCCAGCCTCCTCCCCCTGCAGAGAGAGACGCCGTATATCGGCCGGCGTGAAAACCCAGCCGATATACGGTCGTCTGAATGCACCCTTACTCTGTAGGAGTATATTCAAGGAGCTGATTAGAAGAGGGGAACTCTGTTTAGAGTATTCTCTAGTATCTAAAGGCCCATTTACACACCACTATTATTGCTCAAATTTCATTCAAATGAACAAATTTGTGTGATCTAATGGTTACGTGTGAATGTGAAGCCATCGTGCACTATTTGTTTATTTTACCGTTTATCGCTAAGTTTCAGCCTGCATAAAAATGGTCGTTAGTTCGATTTGCTTTTGGCTTTGATTAAATAGCATTTGTTCAGTCTTTTAAAGACTGAACAACTTAAGGGGAGAGGTGATTGTTTGCCTTTTCAAAACACAGGGACTACTGGTTTACTCATGCAGCAGAAGACAATGGCTTATCTTCACACTAATTAAAACCCTGCAGGCCACAGATTCCTCGTATAAATACAAGCCCACCTGAGAAAACAGCATATACAGTGTTTGCATTTCTATGCAAAAAAAGTTAATTAATTCAGTCATTGTAAATGGGGCTTAAGGCCTAATATCCACTGAAAAAACAAAAATACAATCCCTGCCGATTTCTGTGGTAGAAGCACTGCGGGACACCATTAATTTGATTTTATTTTTTTCTATTGCTTGGGGGAGATCATAAGCAAGGAGTTGAATGGAGCCCATCCACGTCTGATCCACAGTAAAATGGAGCATGCTACGTTTTATTCCGTACGTGAAATCCGCAAATCAAATCGCATCGCATCACATGCAGGTGTTGAATTCAATTTAACTGCCTGCGGATGGCAAATGATCCTCTATGGGCAAATTTGACTGTGGATCTCACCCACAGAAAAACACACAGATTTGCTATTTCTATTTTTCTTGTGGACATGAGGCCATGTTTCTTTAAAGCAATGGAACATCATGAGTAATGTAGACCCCTTGTAAACACTCTAAGAGATTTTCTTAAAAGGGTTTATTTGGGATTTCCAAAACAGGGCTGCTGTCTTCCCAAAGTAGCGTCACATCTATCCACAGGTTGTTTTGAAGCCTTTTAGCACAGCTGCACTCCCTTCAAAAGCGCTTGGCTCCAATTCAAGACTCAACTCATGGACCAGTGTGGAACCATTTTTGGAAGAAAGCAGCAATGTTTTTCTGAGACTCTTTCCACACAGCGTTTTGCTCCCTGCCCTCACCCAAGTCCCAAGGTGTCCATCTCACTTTCTGAAAAAGACATTGCGATGCAAACCTGGATGGAACCATAGCCTTCAAATATAGACCATTTTGGTCTTTGTTTCATGAGGCTTCAGTCTGTCAGTTTTTTTTTTTTATAGAAGGCTAGCACAGGGATGGAAACTTTATGAAAGGAAGACCAAAATGGTCTCCATTTCACATGTTAAAGGCTATGATTCCATCTTAATGCTGTTTTCGGCTTGTAAGACGGAAACCCAAGATGAAGAGTGGGGGTACATTGTAAAGTGCAATGTGAAAGAAGCCCAACCATGGACAAACTCTTATGGACTCCGATACTGTTTAAGGTTCTCAGGCTGTGTTTCATGGACTCCAGTTTGGAGAGAGATTTTATGGTGAACATGGGATGATAAGCGGGGTACTGCCTGTTAAATATTACACACACTACTTCACACTGGGTTATTTAGTGTGGACTTCGAAGCAGATGCCTTGTATGAACCTTTTCCATCTATTGATAATAAACCCCATATTCTGCTGGACCTCCGTGTACAGAGCCCTGACTTTTTATAGCAGGTGGATTTCTGACTAGAACATTGCTCCTGTTAGCCCAACTTCAGTGTTTGAGACTGTGTAATGTGATAACTTTGTGGCTGGAATAACCGAAAGTAAAGCATGACTTCAGGTGCTGGACAGCTCCGACTAGTCATACTATTTGCCTTTTATTGTTAGTGAAAGGTTCTGTTGCTCAAAATAGAGCCGTTCAGTTTATGGATAGGATCTGCAAAACATCAACAGGTTACACTACAAGTAAATGGGGTCTTACAAAAGAAGTCTGCATCGGTTTTGAGGCATACCAGGGATTTTCCAATCTTCAGCATGCCCTATATTTTGCAGATTTGAGCACATTTTTGTAGCATATTTCTTCCTTTTTCTCGCTACAGAGACATTCACCTATCAAAAGCTAAAGAGCCTCTTCAGGCATTCAACGAAATGGCCATTATCTGTGTAACCTGCAGGAAACCGGTCATAGGACAGATAAATGCATCTCTGAACCATAGGCTTAGGTTGAATGGTAAGCCTAAAGCTTTTGTATCTTGTGAGCCACATTCAACTCTGAGTGGTTAGGTGCTACAATGGAGTCAAAAATTGAGAAAATTTTAGGTTAGGTCTAAATGGCAACCTTAGCCGTAAAACACGTCACATGGCCAAGGATCTCCCTATGGCCCCATTGTATCATATTCTAATGCAAGTGAATTCGACTACGATGCAACTCGCTAGTTGCTGCAAACCCTCCTAATAATTGCAAGAAATCTAAATCTGATGGATTCCTTGAAATTGTTGAGTTTCGGCAACTTGCTAGCCACAATGCAACCACATTCATTTATGTTAGGATGCTCTGTAGCAGGGCAATTGGGCAAACCTTGGTCACATGACTGGTGTTGCTATCAAAGTCATGGCTCTAGCCTAAATGTGGAGAGACTATGTATTGTGAAGTTTCAAACAGTTGCTATAAAACCTGTAGATGTGAAATTTGGCCGGTTTGTGGTTAGGATCCGTCTGCAATAATGTTGAATGCTGTACATATAGTAATAACCCAAGAACCCCATGGTGAGCCGCACATCAAAAAAACTCAAGAACCCCATGGCGAGCCACACATCAAAGAGTAGCGAACCATATGTGGCTCTTGAGCCGTTGATTGGGAATCACTGTCATAGAATCTAGAGATGCATTCAACTCCCCTAGAACGGGTTTCTTACAGGTTGCACGGACAGCAGACAATTATCGGGGAAGCATCCCCCTGGTCTTCCCCGCCATCATACCCCCTAATACCCATGCCATTAGATCTTTTAAGTGAACCATGGGTCCGTATGTAAAAATGTTCATGTGTATTAGCCTCACAGGCTATAATAGGGCATGTGCTGCCCATGGAATTACACGGACAGCACATGGCCCCAAAATACACCTAATAGGAGAATATACATCAGGTTAAAGCGCAGATTTCCCTACAAGCATTATCCTTCAGTTACTTCTGAAATCCAGTCCTGTAGGGTCTCTGATGAGGTTTTACTCAAACATCCTCTTTGTATTAAGCGGAAGGCAAGCTTTTGTCAAGTGGGTTTTTGTGCATCATTCACTGGCACTAATCTCTAATGAAAGGGCTTGTAATGAGCAGAAGATCTGTCAGGCCAATCCTAATATGACACGCGTGACTTTTCGGAAGATATTGAGACTTAATTGGGAATAAAAGATTTTTACGTTTCCGTTCTAATAGACGTATTTCCACTGTTCTTGACTGTCATTTTATGGAAGTTCAGCTGCGAATAACCTCAAGCTGCCGAAATCACTGATGTATAATTAAAAGCGTCTGTCATAGTGCGCTCTCTTAATGTGGATCCTGGGTCTGGATTTTGTGTATGTTTTGTTTTTACTCTTGAGATAATTAAGTGTCACAGTGTTATCATAGTGTTACTTGCATTATATCTTGTGTCTGTAGGATGTCATGTAATTATCCGCTGCCAGGTCCTGGATGTGGACCCAATGTTGAAGTGGAATCCTGGTCAAATAAATAATTTAACGCAAACGCTGCAGGGGAAAAACTGAAATATAATTTATTTAATGCACCGATACTGTAAATTTCTAGAATTTATCATAGTGGAGAAAATAAAAAGTTTGACATCTGTAAAAGTTTGAGTCAAAATGTAAGTCAACATGTGCATAGCCATACAAGCTGCTGAACGTATTCTAGGGCCTGAAGGGTCCCATGAGCCTTTCTGCCACGTTAGAAGGTATTGGTATTATAAATGACACATAGTAGCTCTTGTTTATCGATTTTTGTTATGCCTTTCTTGGCCAATGTTTATTAACGCCTTCTTTAAAGGGGTTTTGTCATAAAAAAAAAATGATCTAAACTTGCCTATCCCTTCCCTGTCTGTCTCCTTATCACCTCTTCTCCTGGTTGAGCTTCTCCAGTGCCCAGGTCAGCTCACTGCAGGCTAGGACCAGCTTGTTATGAGGGCTGCTTATCACAAACTCCTTCCTGCTGGGTCAGGGAAGGTCACATCCCTGTGCTGTAGCTTCACTGCCTAGGAAGGAATTGTAATCTATTTCAGAGACAGCTCCCATGAGCAATCTCTGAAGAAGATAGGCAGTCCTCCTGCTGGCCTGTGAGCTGTGACGTAACGTACATTGGAAGACTGCCAACCAAATGTACATAACCTCACAGGAAGGAGAAGAATCAGGCAGCTGGAGCTGAAGTGAGCCCCTGGACTGCAGGAGACAGGAGAAGATAGGGGAGGTAAAGATCTGGTAAGTAGACTGATGGGGGACGAATAGATAAGTAGAGCATTTTTCTTTTTTAGTGACAGAACCCCTTTAACAAAAAAGACAGCCTCTACATATTTCTTGTAATGAAATAATGGTCTTTGTATTTTGGATTTAGAAAGTTTCCGCACGCTTTCTTGCAGAAATATTGAGGACATATAAATTTAAGTATATGAGAGATCAGTACACAGATCTCCTTATCTATTTGTACCCAAGACTGTATACCAAGGAGATATCCTCTAAATCTAGAGGAAAGAAGGTTTGTACACTGACATAGAAGGGGGGTTCTTTACTGTAAGAGTAGTGAGACTATAGAACTCTCTGCCTGAGGACGTGGTGATGGTGAACTTAATAAGAGTGCAAGAGGCGCCTGGATGACTTTTCTTAAGTGTAGAAATATTACATATTATAGTCACTAGGTTAATGGAGATGGGTTGTTGATCCAGAGAGTTATTCTGGATGCCAGATTGGAGTCAGGAGCTTTTTTTTCCCCCTAAAATGAGAAAAATTGGCTTCTACCTCTGTGGGGTTTTCTGCCTTCCTCTGGATCAACATTGCAGAATAATAGGCTGAACTTTTCAGCCTTGCAAACGGTTAGTAAGGCTTTTGACTTATCTCTGCACTGTGTAGAATATTGTAAGAACCAACTCTAGCCATGCTTATAAGATGGATGTTGGTTACTTGACTCGCCTGACTCTTAACGCATTGACTAGACTTGCATGTTTACCTGAACAGGGAGAGTGGAATAATTAGCTGCAAGATATATCTGATAGTGCTCATCTTCTGGTGGAACTAGGAATTGGACAGATTGAAATAAAACCTAGACAATCTTTGTTGTCTTTATGGTAGCTATAAGGAGACAGTTGAATAGTATGTGTACTTATTAGAATCAGTTATGCCCTAAATCAGTAGGAACGGATTACGTTTATCTAAATGTGTATTGCTACGTGTTTTCTTATATTTCTTGCCGCATTTCAAGATTGATTTTGATTTGTTTTTGATCATTTTCTTGTTGTAGTATGAAGGTCTCCCCTGACCCCTAGGTCTGCAGGACCCTCTTAGGACAATCGGCACCTCTATGTATTACAAGGCTGCTTGTTCTTTTTGCATGGGCACCAAATAACGCAATTTGAATTCCAGTATGGCTGCTGTAAGGTAAATGTGTGGCCACCCACAGCCCCAGGGTCTTTTCACACATGCTCCTGGTTTTTTTTGTTGTGCAGCTCAGCAATAGAAGCTGAATACCAAAAAAGTAAATACTTTGCCTGGCATGAATGATGCTCGGCTGGACCACATTGATTATATTGAATTTTGGTTGGATTTCCATCTCGTTGCCCAGCATTCTATTGGAGATAGTAGTGCAGCATGTACAACTGGGACTTTGGACCTAATCTGCACTGAAGCCATTGAGCAGAGCTTCAGCAGCTGATGAGGATTACTTTTGAGAAGAATTTGCACAATTCTGACAACCCTTTAAAGGGATTATCCAAGGACAGGGCTTTCTTTTTTTTTTGTTGTTGTTTTGGTCTTTTTTCAAAACCTGCTCGGCTTGCTGTACCAACATTAAAAACAATGTCTTCACCCTCCATGTTCTGCTGATGTGTGGTCCCTCACTGGTCTTCACTTCTGGGTGCAGCGCGATGACGTCCTGACACCAGGACATGTGACCACCGCAGCTAATCATTGGCTGAAGTGAGCCAGTCATTACCTGGGCTTGGTGTCATTGCTGGCCCCTTGCTCCTGGAAATAAAGACCAGCGTCTTTATACAGCATGTAACTTGCAGCATAACCGTCTCGCACGGAGGGAAAGTAGCGGCTATTGCTGGGATTGCCTTTTATAACTTGATTGAAGTTATAAAAGGCAGAGCTCCACGTGACTGCAGGGGTTTAGCCTTCGGGTACAGTTTTTCATGGATTTTCTTAGATTTTTTTTTTTGTGGAATTCAAATATTCCATAATCTCGACAATCCACTTATCTGGCAGGACACTGCAGTTTTTCTGTATACAGAAAGTTTTAGCCGTCTTTTTGTGTGTGTTCCTTTCTGAGCTGCATGCTGACTATTGAGGAGAACTGCAGGGAACCAAGCAGAACCTTGCGGATTATGGAAGACAATCGCCTGCCGACAGGCTGCCAACAAGATTACAAGGGAGTCCGGGCAAACGGAGCACAAAGGCAATTGCCCGTCATTGCTACATGTTTTACAGTTGCAGAAGGTCTTAATAATGGGACCTCTTTATTGTAACCCTGTGTCTCTGTATTGGTTTACTGGAGGTCATTGGGTCACTTGACAAATAAGGTTACAGTGAGTAAATAATCACTCATGGCCGTAGTGTGGACATACACAGTGACTGAACCCCTGCTAAAATGCCATGTTTTTGTCCTGTTAAAAAAATGAAAATCTGACAAAAATGAGTTATTTCAGATGTATTTCCACCTTCAATGTGACCTGTTATCTGTAGAATTACATTGGAAAACAAACTGAAATCCTTTAGGCCGGCTGACCACAGGTGTTGCGATATACCGCCACAGGGGAGCATTATTTCACCCCGATTTTGCACAATGAACCTATCATTATGTAGGTTGATCACGACATGCCGCTATTTTTATATGTGAGCGGAAAACCAATGCGATTTTTCTGTTTGTGTACATCGGGCTGCGCTTTCCAGAGTTATCCTATGGAAAGTGTTCGTTGCGTTACCCGCGTGCGGATTATCGCCACGGATAACGCAGTGAAATATCGCCCGTGGACAGGAAGCCTTAGGATGGAAAAGTTTAAAAAGAAAACGAAGATGTAAAATAATGTGGTTTGCATAAATACACAAACAGACAGTGGAAATAAAAAGTCTACACACCCGTAGAAATCAGTGTGTAGGTTACAAAAAAACCTACAAAGTGTTTCTTCCACTGGTGACCCAACATTCTAAAACATTGTAATTCATCATTTGTACTCCGGAGGCACTGCAGGGCAGGTGCCCACTTGCTGCTGAGTTTCCCCTCCGATTGCTGAGGTACAAGAGCATGGTAACCCATAATCGGTTAATTGTTAGGACCCTTCTAACAAAACATGATTGTCCAAAGTGGTAAATCTCTTGAAAGGAGTATTTTCAGCATTTTCCTCAATTTTGTTTTAAATTTAGCCATTAATATTATTTTGCATTTACGTTATAGATAAATGTTACACGTACATTCACATGTCTCTCCTGTGGCGGCTCACATAAGTATATGCGTAAAACGCTGCACATATCGTTTTACCACTCTGGGAGCCGGCAGTGAGCACGCTATCGCTGCTTAGGGCAGTCAGACTTGTTTTTATTTTATTTTTTTTATTTCCTGCTCTGTTGCTTATAAACGAAGGAACACAATGTAATTGCATATGTCTAGCGCTTAGTACGCACACACAGAGAACAAGAGGGCTCTATCGCACGTAATATGTGGTAAAATAGAAGATGCTGTTTTCTTTTTTTACGTGCTTATTATGCGCAATAGAAAAAAAAATTGTGTAAGTGGGTGTATAATGTGCACGTAATACACGCCTGCCCTTAAACTAATGACGTCTTTAGTAAGAAGACAGAAAAAAATGTAACTCTAGAGGGATGATGGTGTTTTTTACACTGTTATTTGTTTTGCGAAAAAGTGAAACACCGTATCAGATTGAAGCGATATTCCTCTCTCCTTGTAGGCCATTCCACAAGCTGGGCTTATATACTGCATCGTTCTCTGTCAGGTGTACAATATGGTATGATGACTTTCTCCAGTCTGTGTCTGTGTGATAATTGGATCCCATGTATGTATGATGCTTACTAGAGATGAGCGAGTATACTCGCTAAGGCACATCACTGGAGCGAGTAGTGCCTTAGGCCTCCTTCCCACGAGCGTGACGGGCTCCGCAGCGTAATATTCCGCTGTGAAGCCCGTCACGGCGCCCCCCAGAGCCCCTATACTTACCTGCGGGAGATAGCGTGAAATCGCTTCCCCGCCCACCACCGCCGCGTCACCGCTCGTCACCGCTCGTCACCGCCCACCGCTCTCGCGTCACCAGCCGTGTCACGTGACGCGGCCGGACCGCGTCATTTGGCGTCATATGACGCGCGGCGGTGGGCGGGAAAGCGTTTTTTCACGCTATCTCCCGCTGGTTACAGCGGGAGATAGCGTGAACGGACGGCTTCCATTGACTGCAATGGAAGCCGTCAGTGCGTACAGCCCGTCCTCACCCGCAGAAAATAGAGCATGCTGCGGGTGAGGACGGGAGAAATCGCGGTGCGTAATTCCGCGGTGGAATTACGCATCGTGAGCATGGAGCTATTAGGTTCAATAGAACCTAATAGCTGCGTGCAACGCAGCGGATTTTCGCCGCGAATTACGCGGCGGAAATCCGTTCGTGGGAAGGAGGCCTTAGTCGAGTATCTCCCCGCTCATCTCTAAAGATTCAGGGGCCGGCACGGGTGACAGGTGAGTTGCGGGGGGGAAGAGCGGGAGAGAGAGAGATCTCCCATCTGTTCCTCCCCGCTGGCCCCCGAATCTTTAGAGACGAGTGGGGAGATACTCGGCTAAGGCACTACTCGCTCGCTTATTTCTAATGCTTACAGTATATCTGCACCTGACCAGGTCTGGGGTGACCTTCAGCAAAAATGACTAGAAATACCTCCAGGCAATGTATTTTTCTCTAGTTGTGGAATTTCATGACTAGGCATGCATCAATAACCTGGATGTAAGGGGCCATGCTGGAATAAAGCAGTACAGACCTCAGTTCATTGGAGATTAACTGGATTTTTTTTTTTACTTTTTGTATTACTCATACTTAAGGCCCAGTGCCCACGGATGGATTTTCGCTGCGGAATTTGCGGCCAGATGCCCACCGTGAACTCTGCAGCAATGTCCGTCCATAGACATGCTATGTTAAAAGATTCTTCCCTGCCCATGATCAGAAATCAACTGATTTTCCGCTTGCGGCGCAGGGGGGGGAAATCCGTGGAAATCCGCATCATAGCCCAGCGCCGGCGCGTCATGCCCTGCACTGCACTTGCAAGACACTTGCGGCAGATTCAGAAAGGCGAGTATCTGTCTCTGGGGGTCATATATATTGCTGCGTAAATATTCCCCACGGGCAGTAAAGAATCCCCTGCCACAGCTGTCGCAGTGGAATTTAATGAATGGCCAAGCGCTGCCTGTGATTGGCTGAGTGCTGTGACCAATCACAGGCAGCACATAGCTGTCATTCGATGTATGGCTTAGTGCTGCCTGTAATTTGGCTGAGCGCTCAGCCAATCAGATACAGCCCTTTCAGCAGGTGGGGATAGGCAGTCCTATCAGTGATTGGCACTTACCCCTGTATGTACAGTTATACACAGATAGCTGTCAATCACTGATAGCTCCGCCCATTGGACTGTTCCGCTCAGAATGTGCAGAGATATATAGTTTTATGGGGAAAGATTTAGTATAACTTGTATTTTATTCATTTATATCAATCTGCCCAGCTCCTCCTGCTCTATAACATGATGCCTGCAGTTTGGACAACATTTTCAAGCTGACAGACTCTCTTTAAAGAACCAAGATAATTTTTTGGGCTTTTCCCTTCTGCGTTCTGGCAGGCATAACTTGTTTTACTTTTAGGTTGAGATTGTTGTAGAAGGCCTTGTATTGCAGGAGTATTTTGTAGTTTATTTTGGTACCATTTTCAGTTACATATATCAGTGATTTAGACCTTATGCCCACGGGCGTGGCATACTCCGCCAGCGGAATATTGTAGTGGAGTCCAACAAAATGCCCCCCAAAGACCCCATACTCGCCTCTCTGGATCCGCCGTGCAAGTCCCATCTGATCCCGTGCAAGTCCCATGTTTTTGGGAGTAGAGTTTTTTTAAAGGGATTGCCTCAGGGTATCGAGTGGCATAATCTAACACGATCAAAATGTATTGATGTCCTCTAGCCGACTTGACTATGGGACCCACCAAATCCATCCCAATTCTTTCAAAGGGAACCTCCATAAATCGGGAGAGGCACTAAGGACTGCGGAAGTGCGACACAGGAGTGGTGATCTGACAAGTGGGGCATGACTCGCAGTACTCCTTGATGTCCTTGTATACCCCTGGCCAGAAGAACCTTTGAAGAATTCTATCCTGCATTTTGTCAGTTCCTAAATGTCCTTCTAATACAGGATTATGTACTAAGTCTAGCACCTTGCGCCTGCACGGCTTCGACACGACCAGCTGTTCCACCGCTTTCCCGCTTGTTTTTGTTACTCTATACAACAAGTTATAAATTCATGGCAAAATGGGGAAACCTTTGGTCAGATCCCGATTCTTGTAACACACCATTTATCACTACAACATTTTATTTTACATTGATAAGCATGGGGTCCCTTACCTGGGCTGTCCCAAAGTTCCCAAACGCATCTCGTGGTCTCTTACCCCGTGTAGGTCTGGAACTCGTAGCTGGGGTCTGGACGGAATGGACGTCCCGTAGGTAGTTCTCCGTCGCAGTGTAGCGGTCAACCAGATCTACCAGCTGGTTAGCATCCTTGGGTCCTCCACGGCTGACCCAGCGTTGCAGATCTGCCGGCAGGGCACTGATATAACGGTCCACCACGACCTTATCGACCATCTGGGCGGGTGTGCAAATGTCCGGTTCCAGACATTTCTTTACCAGATGGTATAGGTCAAACATTTGCGACCTGACTGACTGGTCGGCCCTGTAGCTCCAATTATGTACTCTCGGAGCCTGAACCGCGGCCATAACCCCCAGACCAGCCAGGACCCCTGCTTTTAACCTGGCGTAGTCTGTTGCCTTGTTCGCACTGAGGTCGGGGTATGCCTTCTGGAGTTCCGCCGTGAGGAACAGTGCTAGAACCTCGACCCACTCAGCCTTGGGGAGTTTCTCATGTTCGGCGGTTCTCCCAAACACCGTCAGATACGCTTCAATATCATTATCAGATGTCATTTTCTGTAGAAATTTTTGCACATTCTCTCTGGGCCCTTTCTGTGGTCGGAGCCCCTTCCTTCTGTAAGGTGGGATGCTTTAGGAGGACCTCCGCCAGCCGGTCCACCCGTGCCAATAGCTCTTCCATCACAGGTGTTGGTGCCTGCATCGCGACCGCAGGTTTTACCCAGGACATAGACGCGGTGTCTTGCCATTGCCCTCCGCAGTCAGGATTAGATGTCTGCATCCGAGCACCGACTGTAACAATGTTCTCCAGGGGATGTGGCTGCAAGGACACGCTGGACAGGATCACGTATAAAACTTCCGTCCGTTTTATTTCAGGCAGAGTAACAAAGTCCATTCAACTTCACATGCAAAGATGCACCACGCAGGGTGCTCAGGGGGTTTTCACAGGTCGACGCTGCAAGGTGGTATCTCCTCCTCAGCTGATCAGACACTGACTCCCTGGGAGCTGCAGTATTTATGCCCCAGTAACGGGGTCAGTGCCTACAGCTGCAGTTCCTGAGAACCAGGGTGAAGTTGTGGACTGGACCGCCACCCTGTCCAGACTAAGAGCCTGGGAGGGAGATATACTCCATCCACAACTTTACCCTTTAATTGTCTACATATATTCCCCCCACCTTCTCCAGTCCGGAGGGCTGGGCCTTTTCGGTGATTAGACAATGCACCCTAGACAGGGAATCAGCATTACCTTGTTACTTGCCTGGTCTGTATTCGAGGGTGTACTTGAAGTTTTGAAGCGAAAGAAACCACCTCGTCACCCTCGCATTCTTTTCCTTATTTTGCTTCATCCAGGTCAAGGGGGCATGGTCTGATACTAATTTGAACCAATATATAAATAATCAATCACCTTGAAAAGCGTGATAGATTTATAGAACAGGCTGTCCTGGTTATGCTGCTTTTGTAAATTTATGTACTAGTTATTGTTGTAACACTGTTCGTATCAAATTTATTAAATCTAAAAATGTGTTTTTAGTCTTATTTTTTACTTTTTCTAGTTTATTTTTAATTGTATTACCATTTTTCTCATAATTGGATTTATTAATGTACTTTCCTAGGTACACATAAGAACTTCACAGGCTGTTAGTCAACACCTTAGGCTGCCTGTCTACGGGTGAGATGTCATAGCGAGATCTGCGGCTATAAATTACCCGCGGCGCTTGCATGACACACTTATCATGGGATAACTATGCAAAGCGCAGCCTGACGTCCATGAGCGGAGAATCATAGCGATAGGCTGATCACGGAGACCTTACAGTGCTCCCCCCTCCACCCTGCGACAGAATATCGCTAGTGATATTCTGTCGTGGTCGTGGACAGGTGGCCTAAGTATGTCCTAACTTTAAGCTTCATAAATACATAGCCCTGGGGTCCATTATCGGCTCTCTACCCATGTATGGTGTAGATTATTTCAGGGGGAATCCCTAGGATGGAGGCAAAGTGAATTCCTTTTGCTTTCCACTTGTATGTTGCGATAGTAATCGTACATCACTGGTTGTGAGATGACTTTTTGCTTGTGCCGTACAGTTACGTTTGCTGATCCTCAAGGGCTCACTCTGCATTACATTGCAGCTTTAAAAAAAAAAACACAAAACTGTGTATTCCTTTAAGTTTATTATAAAATCTGTTATAAGAAAATCTAGCATGCAATAAAAAGAGATCCGATAATAAAACTAATATGCCATCTGTTCCTCTTCCTGTCTGCTGTAAGAACCTTCTTCCTGCGCTCCTCACGATTTATTCACGGTTTCTTTACTCTGGCAGGACCTGCCAACCTTTTTTTGTTAGAGGACCAGCTATATCCATATATAGTTATCAATCACCTTTATTTGCTGAACTAACCATGGTTTCAGGTGTGGAACTTTTTTTAAGGGCTGCATTGTCATATCATATTTTTTAGGAGGCTGTAAAAAATTTAAGCTGCTCGTCAGCCCCCCCCCCCCAAAAAAAGAATAGAACACCATCCCCCCTCATATCACAAATCTCTCTTAAAAAGAAGCACATCTCCTCTCACATCCCGATTTTACTCATCCATGCAGAGGCATAACTATAGGGGATGCAGTTGCACCCGGATCCAGGAGCCTTAGGGAGTCCATAAGGCCTCTCCTCTCCATATAGGGAGCCCAGTATCAGCCGACACATCCGCAGAGCAGAAAGAAGACTTCAAGACAGGTATGTGGGGGTCGATACCGCGGCACAGGGTCTGATTCTGCTGCGAGATTTCACAGTCAGAATCCGACCCGGCCATGGGCATTCAGCTAAAAATGGAACAGGGAGACTGAAACCCTGAACTGACCCTAACGCAGGTGTGAAAGTGGCTTTAACCTTATGTGGAAGGGATGGCTATAACCTGAGACACTAAAATAAGGGCTTGTTCACAGCCGCATTCAGGCTTTCTATCTTGGTCCTGTTTTTGGAGCAAAGAAATGAATTCAGTGGGGGAAAAAAACAGAACTGTTTAATTCCAAGAGTTTTTTTTTTCTTAATAGAAAGCAAAAGGACCGTTTTCAGTTTGCTTCCCTTCAGGTAAGTTTCCATTTTTTTTGAAACGGGACAAATATCGCGGCACTATTTCATCCATTAAAAAATGGAAACCTAACCGAGGGGAAGCAAACTGAAAACTGTGCTTTTGCTTGAATTGGAATTATTGGGGAAAAGTGAAACCATTTAGTTCTGTCTCTGTCCCAAAAACGGAACAGGGAGACAAAAAGCCTGACCGGTCAGTGAGCGAGCCCGAACGGATGCCATTGTTTCTAGTGTGGTTGACTTTCTCTTCTCTGGCAGCAGGGACTTCTCTTCTGTCATCACCTCGCGTTTGTCTTCCTTCGCTTGTTCTTGTGTTCTGTATTGTCATCAGAATGACATGTCAGCAAAATATGTGCAGAATTTTGACATCTAAGTGCTCGATTTTCTGAAGACCCCGTTAGGGACATATCACCTTGTATTACAGGGAAAAAGGTGAACTGCGCCTTATTTGCACGCAGTCTGGGAGCTTTCTTCTTCCTTCCCTTGGACGGCGTACAGGTAGACTTTGCAGCAGGTAACTTTTGTGGATTTTACGCAGCAGAATTCGGTGCAGAAAATTGATAGTATAGTTAGTGCACCAGAATTTAGGAAAAAAAACTTTTGCAGCATGAAATCACCTGCGAAGCAGACTTTAAATTTGCAAAATATCAATTTATTCTCACTTTCAAGTGAGAGAGTATAAAATCTTCGGTAAACCTGCGACAAGTCCATATGTAACATGCGGTTTTTGCAGTGGATTGGTTACGGATTTATATATCTGAAGGGTATATTTACATGGCGAATGCTGCTTGTAAACCGTGGCAGAAATCCACGACTTTTCTGCTGCATTCACTTCAATGGCCTGTTTTGGTGCGTAAACGCATGTGAATGAAGCCATTGAAGTCAATGGGTTCTGCTCACTGCATGTTGCGCAGAAATACCCCATGTGAACAAGCCCTGATGCGAACAACAAATGTTTCCTCTGCATGATATAAGCTGGAACAGTTATCTGGACCATATTGTGGAGATAATAGTAGAAAAGTGCTCCGCGGCCTATTAATAGGGGATGTCACGAACCTTATCTGGTCCATTTAGAGCTACCTTACTAGACCTAATATACAGGTCTGCACTCACACAGGACATCTATAATATAGCTCTATTTTGGAGTCTTCTTTTTAAACCGGTTTAGTTTTAGGAAAAGTCAGGTTAGCTGTCCACTGAGTATGGCGCCTAGGGCCTCATACTTACGGCCATTATACCGATGTGTAATGCGGCATTCATATGCTGCTCATTGGCCCATAGTGTATCTCCAGGTGCCTTTTTGACACATATGAGGGGTTCTAGGTTCCAGTCTGATCAGGGGAAACCTCTTTATGGCGTCTGATTGTTCTTCCTGTGTTTTTTGGATTTCCTCCAGGTTCTCAGACATACTGTTCGGTTTAAAGGGATTCTGTCACCAGCTTCATGCTGCCCGGACTAGGGGCAAGTACGCTCACTACAGCGTAATTACATGCTGTTGCAGAATAAGCATGCTTTGAAGTTTGCCGCTGAGCTCCACGCCCCGTAGGCACCCCCCCCCCCATCCTCTCCCCACACACATCATGCTGAATGACAGATCTCTCCCTGCTCGTGTATAGGGAGAAAGCTGTCAGTCTTCATGCTGCAGTTGGTGAGAGGCCGTATTCCCACCCTGTAGCGTTTACTAGGCTCTGGGTCCCACTTCAAAATGTTTTTATTCTGAAATACTGCAGCATTTCAGAATAAAACCTACACGGGATAATAAGCATACCTGTTCTGGATTCATGCTACCCGGGGTTTGGGCTGCAGGAACCTGGTGACAGAATCCCTATAGTGTGTTTGAGATTAAAAGCGCCATTAGGGACGGGGTCTGATGTCAATAGTGACCATATGCTTTACAGTGAAAATCATGGTTCATAGACACAATGAACAGGAACTGGTCCGTTGACTTCTATGGGAAAGTGTTGTGGCCATGCTCTGTAATCTGGGCAGAGATTATTGTGCATGGAGGGGGAGGAGGTGAGCTGTGACCACAACCTATTATGAATTGTAGACCCTGAATATTTTGCATAGGGGTGTCCCCTTTCATTGTAATTCAGCCTGTAATGATATGACTGCTGAAATGTTCTCTGCAGTGTCAGTCTGTTGTTGGGTTTAGTAGTTGGTGTGAAAACAGCAGGATTTGGGGATTTTTTTAAATACAGATTGTGATATCAAATAAACACCAAAATCTAAAAAAAATGTTTAACATTAAAACTTGATTTATACAATAGTTTTTTTCCCCTGATTTTGTGTTAAGGGTTAATGTAGCTACCTACAAGTAGACAGTAGAGAGAGAACTCTTCTGCAGCTGAGCTGATTTGCATCCTTTTTCCCAGGATGCCTTCCAACACAAGCTGCATTTCCATAAGCAGATCTGCTACTTCCGGATATGAAATTCGCTAGTTGTGACATTAAGACTACATTTTACTAGTGAAAGGGTTATTTCTAGTCTGATATTTTCACACAGTTTTTTTATCCTTGAAACAGAAAGGGGACACTTATCGCCCCCGGTAATGTGTGTATGTTCTCTGCTACCTGCTTGATGCTGGGTCCGTACTGCCAGCGTTTCCTTTTGTTTCCGCTGCTCTAGAGAAGTAACATTCATTCTCTGTAATGAGAAGATGGTTCTTTGCAGCTTCTGCGGATTGAAGAGCATTTAGTTATAAATGGATATACGGGTAATTTGATTATGGAGTTCATGTACTATTTCTTTGTTTCTTGCTTTTCCTTTTTATGTTGGAAGTAACCGACTTCTATCAGTTTTAGCACTTTTTATTTTGCATAATATCGTTGTAGGACTTGTTTGACTTTCTGCTTTATGATCTCCTGTAACAACCAAAAGGTCATTGGCTATGAAATAGAAGATCTGTTCGTACATCTTTTCACTAGTCGTTTACAGCGTTGACAAAAAAGAAAAAAACTTTTACAAGCAGTTTGGTGTCTGGCCCCAGTCTTGTATTAATGGTCTCAAACTTCTAGTAGACATACATGTTTAGGAGCTTTTCTAGATAGTCCCTAAGGCCGGGCTCACATTAATGGGTCTGATTCCACAGGGGAAAAAAAAACAACCCCCACCCCCACCCCCCACTAAATATTGCATGCCTAACACAGGAGAAAGTGCCGAGCCAGGTAAAAGCAGACTCAAATCGATAAATTGCCGAGCCCAGATGGAATACATCCAAGGGTTCTAACAGAACTAAGTGACGTGATAGCTAGACCGCTATTCTTATATTTATGGACACTATCGAGGCGGGGGCTTGTACCGCTGGACTGGCGCATTGCCAATGTGCTTCCAATATACAAAAATGGGTCAAAAAGAGAGCCTGGTAACTACAGGCCGGTAAGTCTCACTTCAGTAACTGGAAAAACATTCGAGAGGTTTCTCAAAGACACTATCATAGATGAATTAAGGAAAACAATGGCATAACTCCTCATCAGCATTGTTTCATGAGGGGTCGATCATGTCAGACGAATTTGATCAGCTTCTACAATGAAGTAAGCTCTAGGCTGGACCTGGGAGAGTCTATGGCCGCCTGCAGACGAGCGGGTCGGATCCGGCAGCGAGAAATCTCGCCGCGCGATCCGACCCCAGAGCCTGCAGGGGCGAGCGCGTACTCACCCGCGCCTGGCGGCCCCGGCTCTTTGATGTGCCGGCTGCCGCGCAGCCGGCGCATGCGCAGACCGGAGCCGGCGGCCAGGTGAGTGCGTGCTCCGCACAAAATTAGAACATGCCGCGGTTTGTTTGCCGCGCGAGATTTCGCGCGGCCAAACCGCGGCCGTCTGCATAGGAGTGCGTATTGTAATGCACTCCTATGCAGACTTTCAGCGGCGGAAATCCCGCGGGAAATCCCGCGGCGGGATTTACGCTCGTCTGCAGGCGGCCTATCTCATATATCTGGGTTTTTCTAAAGCATTTGACACCGTGCCGCATGATAGGTTGATATAAAAAATGAGAGAGCTTGGACTGGGTGAAAACGTGTGTATCTGGGTAAAGAACTGGCTCAGAGATAGAAAGCGGAGGGTGGTAATAAACGGTTTATACTCTGATTGGGCCACCGTTGCTAGTGGGGTGCCACAGAGTTCAGTATTAGGCCCCTTTCCGTTCAATATATTAATCAATGACCTGATAGAGGGGCTGCACAGCAAAATATCAATATTTGCAGATGATACAAAATTATACAATATAAATAATGCAACGGATGACAAGGTACGGCTACAAACGGACCTAGATAAGCTGGGGGCTTGGGCAGAAAAATGGCAAATGAAGTTCAATGTTGACAAATGTTAAGGTTATGCACATGGGCAGGAGAAACGGATGTCACCAATATACACTAAATGGGGTACTGCTAGGGAAAAGTGAGATGGAAAAAGACCTGGGGGTACTAGTGGACTGTAGACTAAACTGGAGTAACCAATAAAAAAGGCATAGGGGCATAGAGACAAGAACATTATCCTCCCACTATATAAGGCACTTGTCAGGCCCCATATGGAAGAATACTGCTCACAGTTCTGGTCACCGATGCTCAGAAAAGATGTTACAGAGCTGGAGAGGTTTCAAAGAAGGGCAACTAAACTAATACATGGAATGACGGGACTGGAATACCCAGAGAGGCTATCAAAATTGGGATTATTTACCCTGGAAAAAAGACGGCTAAGGGGCGATCAAATAACCATGTATAAGTACATGAGGGGACAATACAAGGATCTCTCCCATGATCTGTTTATACCCAGGCCTGTGAAGGTAACAAGAGGGCATCCTTAAATCTAAATATGAGTGATCAGTACATAGATCTCCTTATCTCTGGCACCCAAGACCGTATAACAATCTTGAAAAATGCATGTTTTGCCACCAACATAGAAGGGGGTTCTTTACTGTAAGAGCAGTGAGACTGTGGAACTCTCTGCCTGAGGATGTGGTGATGGCAAAATCCATAGAGGAGTTTAGGAGGGGATTAGATGTCTTTCTAGAGTGTTATGATATTACAGGATATAGACATTAAATTTCCAGCGGGGTTGTTGATCCGGGTCTTACAGTCAGGTAACTATCAAAGGTCGATCCAGGGATTATTCTGACTGCCCTTATGGAGCCGGGAAGAAATTTTCTCCCCAAATGGGCTATATTGGCTTCTGCCTCATTGGTTTTTTTTGTTTGTTTTTTGCCTTCCTCTGGATCAACAAGGTGGGGGTTGAAACAGTCTGAACTAGATGGACATTATCTTCATTCAGCCTAACATACTATGTTACATGCATGAGGTCCACAGCGGATTTCGGGTGTGAGCCTGGCCGGTCACCCTGCGTACTCAGTATTCTATATTGCAGATGACTGTGGCAGTACAGTTTTTGTTTTTGCATTGTTTGTATTTCCCGCACTGGGCAATGACAATAGGTACCCTCAGCATAGACTCTGCGGCAAAACACATCATGCTGCAATTTTGTCTTCCGCTCGCAGAATACGCAATTTATATCCATGAGTGTGAATGAAAAATTGAAGGTTCATGCCTTTCAATGACTTTGTTTTGCCACGGATCCTCTGTGCGGCCGGCAATCGCGGATTCCGCAATTAGAATCTGTACCAGTGGGACCCCCTACTACGGAGATCTTGGGGTTGTCTAGTCTCCTGCCTCTTGTTTATCCTACTTTCACCTGCAAAGGCTGATTTTATGTGGGAATAGTACATTTTAGCCTCCATAACTCATGAGCTCCCATGGTTGAATTAGACTTGGATCCAGGTGTGGCATTCAGCCAGTTCTCCCTGGTTTAACCAAACTGGGTGTTGAAATCCCAACCAGTTTGCGGAATCGTGGAAGCAATGGCAGTCCATTTCTAACGGTGGTAGGCAGTGCATTGTCATCTGGTCTTGCCGATTCAATGAGAAAAGGAGAACGCATCACGAATGTAACAAGGCTTTTTCGTCTTCCTCCTGTGGTCACCGCCTAGTGTACCAGTACTGCCTTGACATAAGACCTGTTGGTGAAAGTTGTATCCCACCCCTGTGGCGATGACAACACCGTCCTAAGACCCTAGGGTCATGAGCTGCTCCTTTCAGCTTCGCAGGAGAGGTATATTTATACAGAGATCATGGAGTATAGCACTTTCCGTAGACCCTTCAGTTCTGATGAGGAGGAAGAAAACAAGTAGAACTATAACAATCTGTGCCGCCAGGGCCCCGACGGGTAGAGCTCTCTGAAGTGGTATTGATTCCGGTAACATTAAAATTGTCATTTTGTCTGGTGTTTTGCATTATTGCTATAATCATTGCCTACCGTGTTTTTAGCGCCCTGAAAAGCGATGATCAAACCGTGTATTCTAGCATAGTGCGAAAGTGGCAGTTATTGGAAATATAATTGATTTTGACAAAGGACAAAGCAGAAAGCAATTAAGTTTCTTGAAGTGGCTTGCAGTGACCCCATTCTCCGTCTGCGGAGCCCTGGCATTTGATCTTGTCAGCTTGTTCCCCGTAATTCCAAGGCTAATTGTGTTTATTCCTGTGACATTTCACCAATCATTACCTAATGGAGAAAAATCATGTTTATATCTCCGGCTAGAACAGAAATGTGCCAAAAAATGCCGTCCGCTTTCCTCTTGTGTAAATATATAGCTCCCTACCTCACTTAGAAGACTTTTAATGCACACTTTGTAATTAAACCGCATCCGCCTCGGGCGCTCGCAGATGCATTCCTTCCTAGCGAAGTTAATGGGCTGTTTATCACAATAGGTTTTTAAACGACCCTATGAATAATAGAAATAAATCTCAGCCGTGAACTCTGGACTGTCTGTCATTGTCATTTATTTTTAATAGGCCCTTCAACTTGGCTGTGACTATGGCGCGCCTTGGTTTAATCTTAGCACTGTGATGCTGCAGCGACTCTTGGGAGCTTCTATTGACATGTAAACTCACAATCTTGCAATCCATGGAGTACCTCCAAGCCTGCGTGATAATTACTGTTATAATAGTAGGTGTACGCTACACACTTCCTTCCTGCAGCATATGTTGTGCGACAGTCTGACGCTCCGGTGTGATCTGTGTAACACAAAGCAGCACGATATTGGGGTAAACACCTGCGTGCGCGCTCCTTGGAACGGATGAAGGGCAATTATGGGATATTAGCAAAGTGAGGCGAGGAATCAAACAGAATTAAAGTTCTTGTTATAGGTTGTATTTTTTGAGCTGCTTTATGTTTCCTTTTATTTGATGATATTTATTTTTTTAAGAGCTGGTTTTTTTACGTAAATAAGGGTTTCCGTACCTAAACCAAGTACAATAAGCTTGACGAAATGAGTTACAAACTTATAGAGGGGATCCTGCCCACAAGGGTTCACAGTCTATGAAGGAAGAGGGAAGGGGGGTGAGGGAAGAAGGGGCTCATATGATGATGTGATGGTAGAAGGTTTTTTTTGAAGAGGTGGGTTTTTAGGTCCTTTTTGAAGGTTTCAAGGATGCTGGAGAGTGTGATGTGTTGGGGTAAGGAAGGATGCATGCAAGAAATCGTTAGGAGCAGAGAAGGAAGTCTTGCAAGAACTGGAGATTATATTTGGGGGGGGGGGGGGGTGTGCATAGAGATATTAAGTCAAAGATGAATGGAAGGGACCGGTTGTAGACAGCCTTGTATGCCACTGTTACTATTTTGTGCAGAATTCTCTGGAAATGGGTAGTTGGTGAAGGGATTAGCAGAAGGGAGAGGTGGATTAGCCAGGCAACAAAGTTTGAAGATAGATTGGGGGTTGCAAGTGATTTAGATAGAAGTGCTGGCCTAGAGGACTGTAAATTGATGCAGTGGATTGTTTGTCCATAAAGCCTATTGGATATAATCACCCTGAACCCATATAGGACTCTGCAGTAAAGCTCACGCTGTCTACATGTAGTCAGAGTTGGCAAGGAGATGCTTGTGATCATTGGGCCACAAAGATCAGCCTTTGTATACAGTCCTTTCATGACGATGTAAGCTATTTGTGTCGTGTTCTAGTACTATCGCTTCCATCTCATCTAATGTATCCAAACATCCTGATCATGAGACTTGCTTGTGATAAAGATCACTGTCCTATAAGTGCTTCCATTAGAAGTAGGAAATTTCACTGGAATCGCAC